>NC_142784.1:32110148-32445982 GCF_988280905.1 Pimephales promelas
TATTACAACCCATTCAGACATATGCGATAAAAAAGGAAGAAAAGTTTTAGAAGAAAAGTTACGTATAGCACCTTTAAGATCATTTAAGTTTAGAATCAATTAGATACATTTCTAAATCATTTATCATCAATATACATCTTATTATTTCACAGCCACTAAAGCATCAACAATGAAGAATCAAGAATGGACACCAACCTATTTGTTCCTCAGTATCTTCATCTTTTATTCTGGATGGTTCTGGATCACTCGTGTCTTCAATCTCCACTTTAATAACCTCCATCTCTTCTTTAATAAACTCCATCTCCTCTTTAATAAACTCCATCTCCTCTTTAATAACCTCCATCTTTAACAGTCACACAGATTTTAGCTGCTACTCCTGGAGTTTGTCCTTCTCTTGTAGGATGATGGGAATATTCCCAGTATTTATTGGTGAATTGTTGATCACTGTGTGATACTGATGCCCACAGGACCAGGTCTGGAAAAAAAAAGATTTTTAAAAGAATTTATACTGGATTTTTCCACATGCCTGGCGTATGTTTTCAATTGTTTTCAATTGGAGCGCCGCGTTTTTTAAACGCCATGAGCGTAATGAGGCACTGAGCGTTTTTTTTTTCACGTTGAAGCGCCGAGCACCCAGCGTTTTCATTGGTCGCCGGGAGTTGAAAAATGTTCAACTTTGGATAAAATGCAGCGCTCTCACTGTCACATTTTACCCAGCCTTCCAATCATAGTGGAGGGGGGGCGGGACTAATACCACTGAATCATGTCCAACGTTCTGCCGGATGTGATCGCTTGCTCGTGTACGTCACTCATTGTTTACACAGAGATTTCGGAAGTTTTACCTTTCACTAAACATATTTAGATTTATCGAAATCGTCTTGCGATTTCCTGTATATCTAAATATGTTTAGATCTTCACAGTGAAAGGTAAAACTTCAGAAATCTCTGTGTAAACAATGAGTGACGTACACGAGCAAGCGATCACTTCCGGCGGAACATTGGAAACGGTTTAGTTGGACATGGCTGTGGTTACACGAGGTAAAAACGATATAAATACTGTTCGTTTTCTCACACAAACCGCTTGTTTCATGTCTTAGGCCATCAATGTGTACTTACATTTACGAGTCATTAAATTATGTTTAATTTTGACTTCTCTGTGCATGCTCATTGACGTGGACCCCCTAAACCTGCATTATATGACTGATATAGACAACAACGGTTTGACCGAAAAATGTCAAAATTGAAAATACTGAGGAAACACAGACACCTACATCTTGGCAAAAATGAACAAATGAACCTTATTGTAAAGCGTTACTATGAAATCAAAGTTATAAATTCCTTACAATTTAAAGTTGGGCATAGACTTAAGAATTCATTTAACTAAATGCATTTCTCCAAGCTAATATCACTTGCTATGGCCTTGGGAAAAGGTCAGCCTACCACTTATATATATATATATATATATATATATATATATATAACTATTGTTAATGGCAAGGCTGTGTAAGTGTATTGTTATTTATTATAATAATGATTATTATTATTACAATTATCAGAAAAGGTCGCAATACAATTTGAGACAAAAGGGGAAGGAGCTCAAGCCTCTTTATTTATGCATTATTTTTTATAATTTGTTAATTATATAATTGTATTGCATTTATCCAAACAAAGTGTTGTTATATAAAAACAGCAGAATAATGATGTGTGAATTTGCATTTGCAACAATACAGAGAATTGTAGAGACTTTTTTTTTTTTAAGATTTTGTAATAACAATTTTCTGTTTGCACTTTGCAGACGGTCCCTTCTCCACAGCCTGTTCATAGAGATCAACGTATATTGTCCACTGCGAAGGAAAGCTCGTTTTGAGGATGATTAAATTGTATCTTCTGATGTTATATGTGTAGTAATATGTGTTAGGTGTTATTTGTGTAGTAACATTGTTTAGTTCACGAGTCATTGGACGGGGATGTCCGCGAATGTGCGAATAGAAAATCAACTTTACCTAAGTATTCCCGATCTGAGGGCTCGTACTCTGGAGCTGGTTAATGTTAAACTCTGTAATCTGAGAACATATCTCACCTGCAGACTGGAAATACACGTGTTATCTGAAGAAAATAATTCACATTCTTTCACGATTGTTAACAAATCAGCCGCTACAAACTCCAAATCAAAACTTCCGCCCAGAGTCTGACCGAGCGAGGAATCACTTCCTGTGCGAACCGGCCGCTTTTTCTCTCTTAAAGGGGCCGCATGTTATATCTATATCCAAGAGAACAAAGAGGCGAAACGTCGTTGCAGATTTGACAACAATCGCTGTATGGCGGTGCTGTTCCGCTGTCGCCATTACCGTTAGCACATTTCTTTAAAAAAAAAAAAAAAAAAACTTTTTTAAAGCTAAGTCATCTGTAAATCGGTACATTAACTCTCCCTTTCTGAATCAAACGTAATATGAGCTGTTCAATGTTTTATCAGTCATGATACATACATTAAATTATAATAAAACTAAAGACTAAAACATATAACAGCTACTTACTGTCATTCTATGTGTAATAAATGTGTGCATTCACACAATGATTGATTTGTTGTGTGTAATGCAGGCAGAAATGATGTGGTGATCTAATTACCATCAACACATTTATTGTTACTGTTCATTTTGTGATGATCTTCTTATGTGTCCCTTTCACCTACTAACGGTTCATTGTGATTTGGGCTTTTTCAAGGAATCCAATCATCTCATGAAAGGCTGCGTTGCAGGGTTCATTTTTCAAAGAATTTGTGCAATTTGCTTGTTGGTAATAAACATTTAAACTGTTATCCATTATATGTAATGTTGTTGGGTATCACAAAACGGAATTTAATGCAAAAAAGTAGGTACTATCTTACAACGGTTTGCGACGCTCCTTTCCCCCACTGTGCATTACACACCTTGGGGAGAGAATCTACCAAAGCCCGCCTTGAGAGCATTGTGACTAGAGAGACGAGTAGTAGACGAGAGTATTCAGATAGCGCAGATTATAGATAAATATTTTAATACATAGATATAGATAGACTAAGACTAGATATATAGATAGACAGAAAGATAGATATTGATTGTGACTTTCGGTGAATATGAATCTAAACATATGACCGCATTTTGTATTTCAATTTCCTCAAATAGTTGCATTGCTGGCAGAATAGCCATCAGGACACCTCTGTAGATACTGTACAAGCTACATCACTGCCACACCAGGATATACTCAAAGTTGCGCCCCTGGTTGGAATGGATTCGACCAGGGACTCCCAACTTAAACCATTCCCCCACTAACACCCTAGCAACAGTTTCAGCACGCTGGCCTCGAGTTGGGACAGACAATGTATATTTAGTAAACACATCAGTCATTACTAAGATGCCAACAGATGGCCCATATGAGAGAACCAGTTTCAACAATTGCAGTTAAACACTTTTTTGTTAAGACAATTTTTTTCTGTTTATTTCTCATGAATTGCATGTTGTATCAGAAGACAATATAGTAAACTTTGTAAATAAGTAAGTGACATGAATATAAAGATAGACCTACTAAGCACACAATCCATGCAGAGAGATGTTGCACACAAAAAAGATTTACACTGTTGAAGCTTGAACTTAAGTTTTCTAGTCTTTCAATTATATATATATAAAAAAGATCCTCCAAGATCCTCCATATTTTATCTTGTGGAATTCATCTAAATGTCGTTGATATGAAAACGAATGTTGATCACTTGGAACAGTTTTTCATATTAGCTTTTCATACGACCCCACACTGAGTTTAGTCGTACGGCTTCTCTCCAGTATGAACTCGCTTGTGTGATTTCAGGGATCCAGAATGAGTGAAACTCTTGTCACAGTATGAGCACTTGTGAGGTTTTTCTCCAGTATGAATTCTTTGGTCATGTTTCAGATGACTAGAGTAAAGCTCTTCCCACAGTTATAATGATCACACATGATGATCTCTCACTTCATTGTGTGTTTTCTGGTGCCGTTTAAAACTTCCCAGTCGTGGAAAACTCTTTCCACAGAGAGAACACGCATGAGGCCTTTCACCTGAATGAACTTTCAGGTGTGATTTTAGTTGTGATGATGAAATAAACCCTTTATCACAATGATCACAGTTAAATGGTTTTTCTCCAGAGTGAACGTGCAGATGATACTTGAGTAAGGATGAAGATGTAAAACTCTTCTCACACTGAGTGCATGGATACGGTTTCTCTCCAGTGTGAACTCTCATGTGTGAGTTAAGGTCTCCTTTTCCTCTGAAACTCTTTCCACAGAGAGAACACAAGTGAGGCTTAACACCTAAATGAAAAGTTAGGTGTTTTTTGAGATATGATGATAAAGTAAAACCTTTTCCACACTGAGGACACTGATACGGCTTCTCTCCGGTGTGAAGTCGCTCGTGTGATTTCAGGTTTCCAGACTGAGTGAAACTCTGGTCACAGTATGAGCACTTGTAAGGTTTTTCTCCAGTATGAGTTCTTTGGTGCAGTTTCAATTCACCAGCTCTAGTAAATCTCTTCCCACAGTCACAACACACATGATCTTTCACTTCATCATGTGTTTTCTGGTGCTGTTTAAAACTGTCCAGGCTTGAATATCTCTTTCCACAGAGTGAACACACATGAGGCCTCTCTTCTGAATGAACTTTCAGGTGTTGTTTTAGATTTGATGATGAAATAAACCCTATACCACACTGATCACAGTTAAATGGTCTTTCTCCAGAGTGAAAACGCATATGAAGTTTGAGTATGTATGAAGATATGAAACTCCTCTCACACTGAGTGCATGGATACGGTTTCTCTCCAGTGTGATCTCTCACGTGTGCGTTAAGGTCTCCTTTATGTCTGAAACTCTTTCCACATTGAGAGCAGGAGTGCAGCTTTTTGGCTTTTGTTCCTTGAGTTTTGAAGTCACAGTGTTTCTCTACTTCATTCAGGTCTTCCCTTAGCTCAGTTTTTTCTCCAGAGTGAATGAGCAGATGATGACGGAGACCTGCTGAATCTTTGAAACTCTTCTCACACTGAGTACAGTGATACGGCTTCTCTCCAGTGTGAAGTCGCTCGTGTGATTTCAGGTGTCCAGATTGAGTGAATCTCTTGTCACAGTATGAGCACTTGTAAGGTTTTTCTCCAGTATGAATTCTTTGGTGCCGTTTCAGTTCACCAGATGTAGTAAAGCTCTTCCCACAGTAACAACACACATGATTGAAGTCAAAGTGTTTCTCTACTTCATTCAGGTCTTCTCTTAGCTCTGCTATTTCCATCTGATCTAAAATGAACACATTAAGTAGTTATAATCAGCTTAAGGAGGATCATTTCTAGAACAATTCAAGTGAACAACAAGAGAAAAGGTTTCTGTCAGTGTGAGTATAAAGTATCAGATCGTTGATGTTGAACGTTTGTTATATCATTCTCAATTTGAATAATAAAAATCAATTTGACACATTGCTTTATACAACATTAAAGGTGCCATATGTACTTTACAAGAGGGACAGACTGATGTCATGAAATGGCGTATGTATGACACGGCAATTCGTATTTCAATTTTTAGCGTGCTATCAACACACATAATCGCTTTTCAGCGTGTTTATGAACGCCGTTGACTTAACGTTACATTACTGTATATATAAATATATGACCTACCCCAACCCCGTCCCTAAACCTACCCGTCACTGGGGTTAATGGCATTTATGAGTCTTCCCCTACCATCCTAGGGAAAAAAAATATCGCTCCTAATAAATAATACCCATTTAAAGAATTGATTTGTAAATTATGGTGGAAAATAAGTATTTGATCACCCACAAACCAGCAAGATTTATGGCTCTCACAGAACTGTAACTACTTCTTTAAGAGGCTATTCTGTCCTCCACTCGTTACCTGTATTATTGGCACCTGTTTGAACCCGTTATCTGTATAGACGGTTTCATCAGACGCGTTGCCATGGTGATGAGCTGGCCCAAAGTTAACTTCCGTTCTGTTCGTTTATTAGTGTTTACTGGATAATATGGCATTGACTACAAATGCAGTGAAATTTAAGGTGATGAGCAGGTTATTGAGCTGTGGGGTGCAACCTGACCTAGGGAGCAAACGCAATTTTTAAAAATAAAAAATGTCAAGGTGAGGGAGACGGCGGTATTAAAATAGCCTATGTTTATCTGAGTGATAACCGGTACAGTGTTTCCCATACATTTATTAGTGGCAGCCCACCACATTATCAGCGCTGACCGCCACATATTGATTTCCGTGTTTTTAACAATTTAAGATGGGAAAAGTTGTAATTGACTGCAGAGTTGCGTACAGCGCATATTCGGACGCTCTCACTCTCACTCTCTCTCTCGCAAACACATTGACAGCGGACCAGTCTGTGTATTGAATGGTTAGTATCATAAACAGCGCTGCACAGATCCATCCAACATGCTGTCAATGTGGAGACCCACCTTAAAAAAGGTTAGCAAGCATGTAAGTAGCCTAGCTATGTTAACCTTTTCAAACTCCGCCGTCGCGCTCGCCACAGTTTTTTTAACACTGCGGTAAATCAGACACGTCGGTAGAAAAACATCTTGTCTCCAATTTTTGTTCAACGGGTCTGGTAGTGTCACATTTCAGTTTGGCCAGGTAACATTTATTTTCTTTGACTGGCAAGATACCAGCTACTAGGTTATTTACTTGTTATGGATTGTCTCCGCAAGTCTGCCGGAAGTTAAGTTTGGGCCAGATTAATGCACATGCGCAGTACCGTTTGTTTATGTTGTCACTGCTGAAAGCGTCTATAAAAGACACCTGTCCACAGACTCAAACAGTCAAACTCCAAACTCAACCATGGCCAAGACCAAAGAGCTGTCGAAGGACACCAGGAAGAAAATTGTCAATCTACAATAGGCAAGCAGCTTGGCGTGAAAAAATCAGCTGTGAGAAAATGGAAGACATACAAGGCCACTGATAATCTCTCGATCCGGGGCTCCACGCATTTCGTGGGGTCAAAATGATCATGAGAACGGCAAGGAAAAATATCAGAACTACACAGAGGGACCTGATTAATGACCTGTAGAGAGCTGGGACCAAAGTAACAAAGGCTACCATAAGTAACACACTACACCGAGAGGGACTCTAATCCTGCAGTGCCAGGCGTGTCCCCCTGCTTAAGCCAGTACATGTCTGAAGTTTGCCAGAGAGCATATGGATGATCAAGAAGAGGATTGGGAGAATATCATGTGGTCAGATGAAACCAAAATATAACTTTTTGGTAAAAACTCAACTAATCCCAAGAACAACATACCTACTGTGAAGCATGGGGGAGGAAACATCATGCTTTGGGGCTGTTTTTCTCCAATAGGGATAGGAAAACTAATCCGTGTTGAGGGAAGAATGAACGGGGCCATGTATCGTGAGATTTTAAGCCAAAACCTCCTTCCATCAGTGAGAGCTTGGAAGATTAAACGTGGCTTGATCTTCCAGCATGACAATGATCAACATGACATCATGACTTTTGCGTAAACATATACGCCACTTTCGAGTCAGGTGGCGTGTTATCTCCACGCATTTTGTGCTATCCACGTGTATGCGTATATGTCTACGCCATTAACGTCCGCGTCATTCCGCGTGTCCGAACACGCAGTCAAATCTCCAGTCATAAATGCCATTAACCCCAGTGACGGTTAAGTTTAGGGATGGGGTTGAGGTAAGTCATATCTTTTTTTTACCTAGGATGGTAAGGGAACAGTCATAAATGCCATTAACCCCAGTGACGGTTAGGTTTAGGGACGGGGTTGAGGTAAGTCATATATTTATATAACGTTAAGTCAACGGCGTTCATAAACACGCTGAAAGGCGATTATGCGTCTTGATAGCACGCCAAAAATGGAAATACGAATTGGCGTGTCATACACACACTACTTCATGAGATCAGTCTGCAATGATCCTAAACACACCGTCCGGGCAATGGAGGAGTCGGGTGGTGATGATGGCGCAATGGATAAGACACATGCCTTTGGTGTGAGAGACCCAGGTTCGAATCCACTGTGAGACACCAATGTGTCCCTGATCAAGACGCTTAACCCCTAGTTGCTCCAGAGGCGTGCAACCTCTGACATATATAGCAATTGTAAGTTGCTTTGGATAAAAGCGTCAGCTAAATTAATAAATGTAAATGTAAAGGAATATCAAGGTCCTGGAGTGGTCTAGCCAGTCTCCAGACCTCAACCCCATAGAAAATTTGTGGAGGGAGTTGGTCCGTGTTGCCCTGCGACAGCCCCGAAACATCACTGCTCTAGAGGGGATCTGCATGGAGGAATGGGCCAAAACACCAGCTACAGTGTGTGCAAACCTGGGGAAGACTTACAGGAAAGGTTTGACCTCTGTCAATCCCAGCAACGGTTATGTTACACAGTTGAACTTTTGTTATTGACCAAATACTTATTTTCCACCATAATTTACAAATAAATTCTTTAAAAATCCTACAATGTGATTTCCTGCATTTTTTTTTCATTTTGTCTCTCATAGTTGAAGTGTACGTATGATTAAAATTACAGACCTGTCTAAGTAGGAGAACTTGCACAATCAGTGGCTGACTAAATACTTTTTGGCCCCACGGTTAGTTTTAGTTTACCTTGCTATTTCAATAAAGTTTACCATTATTTCATCATTTCTAAAAACGTGTAATTTATCACAATAAAAAAATAGCGGAGGTCTCCATAATTCAAACGCTCTGCCGATGTTGATCCGTGTTTTCGTCCTAAGTCGATATGATTCACGTTTGGCCTGACGAGCTTCAGCAGATACATTTTGTTTTGTTTTTGTGGAGTTTGTGTTGGAGTGTGTGTTGTGCTGGAGGCAGGAGTTTTTTCGTGTTATCAGACTCGTCAGTGCCGTCACGCATAGACTGTATATAAAAAGGAGAGAGGGTTCGGTAGCGCGCATGTGCGTCACATCCGATGGCTTTCGCAGAAAATCCGACCCGGAGACTTCACATAGAAATAGGAATACTGGCCTTCAGAGGTAACCCGACAAGTGGATCATTGTAATGTGTTATTACAACCCATTCAGACATATGCGATAAAAAAGGAAGAAAAGTTTTAGAAGAAAAGTTACGTATAGCACCTTTAACATAATTTAAGGTTAGAATCAATTAGATACATTTCTAAATCATTTATCATCATTATACAACTTATTATTTCACAGCCAACAAAGTGTCAACAATGAAGAATCAAGAATGGACACCAACCTATTTGTTCCTCAGTATCTTCATCTTTTATTCTGGATGCTTCTGGATCACTCATGTCTTCAATCTCAACTTCAATAACCTCCATCTCCTCTTTAATAAACTCCATCTCCTCTTTAATAACCTCCATCTTTAACAGTCACACAGATTTCAGCTGCTACTCCTGGAGTTTGTCCTTCTCTTGTAGGATGATGGGAATATTCCCAGTATTTATTGGTGAATTGTTGTGGGAGGGGCTTCACTGCAGGTGTGAACTGTGATCACTGGGTGATACTGACGCCCACAGGACCAGATCTAGAAAAAACAAAGATTTTTAAAAGAATTTATACTGCGCTCCGATTGGTGTGTGCAGATATGCAGCATCACCATTGGTTCATTCAATTCTCAGCACTGCGTTAATTTTAAAGGTACAATATGTAGGATTTTTGCAGTAAAATATCCAAAAACCACTAGGCCAAAGTTATATATTTTATTTAGTTGATTACTTACAATATCCCAAATGTTTCCAATTATTTGTGAATTGCAAAAGAATTGTGATTTTTAATCAAGGAAATGGGACGTGTCAGCAGGGGTGAGGAGTCGCCAGTCAATGACGTCATATGACGTCATATCCCTCGTTTCCGCTCGTACCGTCATAGTAACCATGGCGACAGACGTTGACAACTGTGTTTTTTTTTTCATTCTAAGAAAATATGTTGATACGATTAGAATGCATAACACATCAAATGAAAATAGGGAAATGATGATAATATTACTAAATATTATTTACTTCACCAAACAAAACAATGTGAATCAAGAAGGTAATTGTGGAAAATGTTTAATTTTGTTGATGTTGTAAATTTAATGTATTTATTATATGTATGAAATTGTTAGCTATCATGAATCAGTAACACTTCACAATTAGGTTTTATTATTTAAATAAGTTAACATTAACTAATGATTAACTGCACTTCTACAGCACTTATTAATATTATTAGTTCATATTAATTTCAGCATTTACTAAAACATTAAAATCAAAAGTTGTATTTGTTAATGCATTAATGCAATGCCTGTGACATAACATGAATAAACAATTAACGGTTGTATTATTAACTAAAATAATACAGTAATCAATGTGTTGCTCGTGGTTAGTTCATGTTAGTTCATACATGAAAAATGAACAAATTAACCTTATTGTAAAGCGTTACTATGAAATCAAAGATATAAATTCATTACAATTTAGAGTTGGGCATAGACTTAAGATTTCATTTAACTAGAGGTATTTTCACCCAAGCTAATTTCACCTGCTATGGCCTTGGAAAAATGTCAGCCTACAACTTTTTTTTTTTTTTTAAATATAACATTTATATTAGGCCTATTATTGTTAGTGGCAAGGCTGTGAAAGTGTATTGTTATTTGTTATAATATTTATAATAATTATAATTATTATTTATAATTATCATAAAATAGCACAATACATTTTTATGAGCCTTTTTTATGCATTATTTTTTATAATTTGTTATTATGAAAAATTATGCAATTGTATTGCATTTATCCAAACAAAGTGTTGTTATATAAAAACAGCAGGACAATGATGTGTGATCTGCATTTGCAACAATACAGAGAATTACAGTGACGTTTTTTAATATTTTGTAATAACACTTTTCGTTTTTTGCACTTTGCAGACGGTCCCTTCTCCGCAGCCTGCAGAGATCAATGTTTATTGTCCACTGCGAAGGAAAGCTCGTTTTGAGGATGATTAAATTGTAGCTTCTGGTGTTATAAGTGTAGTAATATGTGTTAGGTGTTATTTGTGTAGTAAAATTGTTTAGTTCACGAGTTATTGAACGGGGATGTCCGCGAATGTGCGAATATAAAATCAACTTTACCTAAGTATTCCCGATCTGAGGGCTCGTACTCTGGAGCTGGTTAATGTTAAACTCTGCAATCTGAAAACACCTCTCGCCTGCAGACTGGAAATAAACGTGTTATCAGAAGAAAATAATTCACATTCTTTCACGATCGTTAACAAATCAGCCGCTACAAACTCCACATCAAAACTTCCACCGAGACTGACCGAGCGAGGAATCACTTCCTGGGCGAAATCGGACGCTTTTTCACTCTTAAAGGGGCCGCATGTTATCCCCAAGAGTAGAAGTACCAAGTTCCAGATTTGACAACAATCGCTGTATGGCGCAGCTGTTCCGCTGTCGCAATTTTGGACTGAACCAACGGCTTTACCGTTAGCAGCACAACATTTATTTTTTAAAGCTAAGTCATCTGAAATCTGTACGTCGTTAACTCTCTCTTTCTGTATCAAATACAATATTTGGGCAATGTTTTTTACCAGTCAAGATAAATTAAATAATAATAATTTATCATTACCTCTTTAGCTCCCAACAATTCACAATACTATTGTTTTCCTTCAGATATTTGTTCCTTTACCCACAGTTTATCATCATCTTGGCATGCCTATCTCTTCTACATTCTTTTAATTAATCCTGTGTTATTCAGAAACTGAAACAACACCATTAACGTTCTGTTTCCTATATATTCTTTAATGTTAACTCCATTCCTTCATATTTCTTCTCTTAGCACGTCCCTCTGTTCATCATATTTCTTACAATATATAATCAGTGTCCACAGTTCTCACACATTCCCGATGGATGTTTAGATATTAGTTGTAATGTTGTATTCAAACCTGTAAGTCCCATCCTTAAAACTTGTACTTATGTTTCGTCCCTCCTATTTCCCCACTCTCTCTAACTTTCCCACTTTCTTTTGTATTGCATAAATGTACCCCTTTAGCCTACACTTTACCTCAAAGTCAAACGAGGCAAGCTGTGCGTAACCCCAAAGCACCCAAGTCTTTAATAATAATAGAAATAGATAATAATAGAAATAGTTAAACAAATGTGCCTGTCCTTTATAAAAATGATAGAGTTTCTCTGTATATGAATTTACCGGTATGTCTATACTGACCAAGCACTGGGCCTAATTGGCTTTAGACCGGGCATTTTTATTTACGTTTAGTATGAATCGGCCTATCAGCATTAAAGTTCAATTAAATATGCATTTTCATTGAAGTACCCACCTTCTTTCTTGTGTTTACTATCATTTTCCACAGAATTAAAGCAATCTCATGCTAAATTTTAGAAAAATGTAATAATTATTCGATTAGTCGACTAATCGTTTCTATAGTCGATGACTATTAAAATAGTCGTTAGTTGCAGCCCTAGACCAATGGAGAGTCCGGCTGTGTTTAAAATGGGCTGTTGTTTTCCTCAGTTGTAAGTTGCTTTTGATAAACGTGTCTGCTAAATGATTAAATGTAAATGTAAAACACACATTATTTCTTTAATGGTCTGTATTTACTGGAGCTGGTCCGGAAGTATATTAGACTTGTTTTCAGTTTAAACAATTGCAGTTAAACACTTTTTTGTTAAAACAAATTTTTTTTTTCTGTTTATTTGTCATAATTGCATGTTCTATCAGAAGACAATATAGTAAACTATGTAAATAAGTAAGTGATATGAATATAAAGAATTCAAGATAGACCTACTAAGCACACAATCCATACAGAGAGATTTTGCACAGAAAAATATTTACTCTGAAGTTTAAACTTAAGTTTTCTAGTCTTTCAATTATAAAAAAATAAATAAATAAAAACCTAGATCCTCCATATTTTATCTTCTGGAGTTGTCTAAATGTAGTTGATGAAATCGAATGTTGATCACTTGCAAGAGTTTCTCATTTGAGCATGAAGGTTTGATAATTGTTTAAAACTCTCCCCACACTGAGTGCAGTATTAGGGCTTCTCTCCAGTATGAACTCGCTCGTGTACTTTCAGGTTTCCAGGCTGAGTGAATCTCTTGTCACAGTATGAGCACTTGTAAGGTTTTTCTCCAGTATGAATTCTTTGGTGCTGTTTCAGATGAGTAGTTCTAGTAAAGCTCTTCCCACAGTCACAACACACATGATCTCTCACTTCATCATGTGTTTTCTGGTGCAGTTTAAAACTTTCCAGCCTTGAAAAACTCTTTCCACAGAGAGAACACACATAAGGCTTCTCATCTGAATGAACTTTCAGGTGTTGTTTTAGTTGTGATGATGAAATAAACCCTATTCCACACTGATCACAGTTAAATGTTTTTTCTCCAGAGTGAACGTGCAGATGATTCTTGAGTATTGATGAAGATGTAAAACTCTTCTCACACTGAGTGCATGGATACGGTTTCTCTCCAGTGTGAATTCTCATGTGTCTGTTAAGGTTTCCTTTTTCTCTGTAACTCTTTCCACAGAGAGAACACAAGTGAGGCTTAACACCTGAATGAAAAGTTAGGTGTTTTTTGAGATATGATGGTAAAGTAAAACCTTTTCCACACTGAGGACACTGGTACGGCTTCTCTCCGGTATGAAGTTGCTCATGTGATTTCAGGGATCCAGACTGAGTGAAACTCTTGTCACAAACTGAGCACTTGTAAGGTTTTTCTCCAGTATGAATTCTTTGATGCAGTTTCAAATCACCAGATGTAATAAAGCTCTTCCCACAGTCACAACACACATGATCTCTCACTTCATCATGTGTTTTTTGGTGCTGTTTAAAACTGTTTAGCCATGAAAAACTCTTTCCACAGAGAGAACACACATAAGGCCTCTCAACTGAATGAACTTTCAAATGTGATTTTAGATCTGATGATGAAATAAACTTTTTTCCACACTGATCACAGTTAAATGGTCTTTCTCCAGAGTGAATACGCAGATGAAGTTTGAGTATGTATGAAGATATGAAACTCCTCTCACACTGAGTGCATGGATACGGTTTTTCTCCAGTGTGATTTCTCATGTGTCTGTTAAGGTTTCCTTTTTCTCTGTAACTCTTTCCACACTGTGAGCAGGAGTGCAGCTTTTTGGCTTTTGTTCCTTGAGTTTTGAAATCACAGTTTTTCTCTACTTCATTCAGGTCTTCTCTTAGCTCTGTTTTTACCATCTGATCTAAAATGAACACATTAAGTAGTTATAATCAGCTTAAGGAGGATCATTTTAAGGAAAATTCAAGTGAACAACAAGAGAAAAGGTTTCCGTCTGTGTGAGAATAAAGTATGAGGTCTTTGATGTCAGAGGTTTGTTATATCATTCTCATTAATTTGAATAATTACCATTTATTTGACATATTGCTATATACAACATTACAATAATTTAGATTAATTTCTACATCATGTACCATTAAGAAACTACTTATCAAGAATGAATAAAGAATCAGGAATGGACACCAACCTATTTGTTCCTCAGTATCTTCATGTTTTATTCTGGATGGTTCTGGATCAGTCGTGTCTTCAATCTCCTCTTTAATAAACTCCATCTTTAAAGGGATAGTTCACCCAAAAAGGAAAATTAAGTCATTAATTACTCACTCCCATGCTGTACCAACCCTGTAAGACCTTCGTTCATCTTCGGAACACAAATGAAGATATTTTTTATTAAATTTGAGAGGTGGATCACTGCTTCATATATATATATATATATAGAGGGTGTCTATTATAACTTTCTCATGAGATTTGGAACCAAATTACAGGGGTGTAAAAATGACTTCAGAAAGATGGCAGCATAATTATTATTATTGGTTTACAGTTGAAGAGGACGCCAATGGTGTCTATGAAAGCATGTGGTAGATCACCTGAGTCCTCTGCGTCCTGTCTAGAGTTCAGACATGGAGTTTACATGTGTACATACACGCATACATGCGGATTGCTCAAAATGCGTATAGATAACACGCCACTTGACTTGAAAATGGCGTGTATGTTTATGCAAAAGTCATGATGCCATGTTGCAAGATAGGGGGTCATATGAAGAAGATGGTTTGTTAAACAAGAAAGTGCAAACAAACAATCCCTGTTATCATTTGATTCAATTTATCCAATGATTATATTAGCATAACTCAGTAAAATCCCCATATGAAACAGACAGTACAGCATAAGATGGACGATGTCTCAACCCAGTATAATAATGAAGATAACCATAGTGGATGAGTGATGTATGAGAAGTCCTTCTAAATAGAAACATACAGGCACCAAACATAATCACATGAAATGACCCAATTAAGACCAAAATGCAAATGTTAACACCACAAAATTAACAAAAAACTTACTTGGATGAGCTTAAAACAAGTTTCTCTATGCTTAAGGTTAGCACAAGAGGAGAAAATGCTTCTCCAACCAAACGAGCTCCAACTCTACTTCTCCCTTCCTTCCATCCCGAGGAGGAGTCGTCTGGAGAGCCCCCTGGAGCATGGGAGTGGTACTACAACTTGAAACCATAGTAACAGATCTAAGGCCATTACACAGCATGGGAAGAGTGCAGACAGGGAACCAATGTAGACTCCGGCTGTGTTCAAAATGGGCTATTGTTTTCCTCAGTTGTAAGTCGCTTTTGATAAAAGTGTCTGCTAAATGATTAAATGTAAATGTAAAACACATTATTTCTTTAATGGTCTGTATTTACTGGAGCTGGACCGGAAGTATATTAGACTTGTTTTCAGTATATTAGACCTGTTTTTTTCTGTTTATTTGTCATAATTGCATGTTCTATCAGAAGACAATATAGTAAACTTTGTAAATAAGTAAGTGACATTGATATAAAGAATTCAAGATAGACCTACTAAGCACACAATCCATGCAGAGAGATGTTGCACACAAAAAGATTTACACTGTTGAAGCTTGAACTTAAGTTTTCTAGTCTTTCAATTATTAAAAAAAAAACCTAGATCCTCCATATTTTATCTTCTGGAGTTTATCTAAATGTAGTTGATATGAAATCAAATGTTGGTCACTCACAACAGTTTCTCATATGAGCATGAAGGCTTGATAATTGTTTAAAACTCTTCTCACACTGAGTGCAGTTATACGGTTTCTCTCCAGTGTGAATTCTCATGTGTGTGTTAAGGTTTCCTTTTTCCCTGTAACTCTTTCCACAGAGAGAACACAAGTGAGGCTTAACACCTGAATGAACATTTAGGTGTTTTTTGAGATATGATGGTAAAGTAAAAGCTTTTCCACACTGAGGACACTGATACAGCTTCACTCCAGTATGAAGTTGCTCGTGTGATTTCAGGTTTCCAGACCGAGAGAAACTCTGGTCACAGTATGAGCACTTGAAAGGTTTTTCTCCAGTATGAATTCTCTTGTGCAGTTTCAGATGATCAGCTGTAGTAAAGCTCTTCCCACAGTCACAACACACATAATCTCTCACTTCATTGTGTGTTTTCTGGTGCAGTTTAAAACTGTTCATTCTTGGAAAACTCTTTCCACAGAGAGAACACACATGAGGCCTCTCGTCTGAATGAACTTTCAGGTGTGATTTTAGATGTGCTGATGAAATGAACCCTTTTCCACACTGATCACAGTTAAATGGTCTTTCTCCAGAGTGAAAACGCAGATGAAGTTTGAGTAGGTATGAAGATGTGAAACTCTTTCCACACTGAGTGCATGGATACGGTTTTTCTCCAGTGTGAACTCTCATGTGTGTGTTAAGGTTTCCTTTGTGTCTGAAACTCTTTCCACACTGTGAGCAGGAGTGCAGCTTTTTGGCTTTTGTTCCTTGAGTTTTGAAGTCACAGTGTTTCTTTACTTCATTCAGGTCTTCTCTTAGCTCTGTTTTTACCATCTGATCTAAAATTAACATAAGTAGTTCAGCCATAATCAGCTTAAGGAGGCTCATTTTAAGGAAAATTCAAGTGAACAACAAGAGAAAAGGTTTCCGTCTGTGTGAGAATAATGTATCAGATCTTTGATGTCAAAGGTTTGTTATATCATACTCATTAATTTGAATAATTAACATTTATTTGACATATTGCTATATACAACATTACAATAATTTGGATGAATTTTTCTACATCATTTACCATTAATATACTACTTATTTCACAGCCACTAAAGCATCAACAATGAAGAATCAAGAATGGACACCAACCTATTTGTTCCTCAGTATCTTCATGTTTTATTCTGGATGGTTCTGGATCAGTCGTGTCTTCAATCTCCTCTTTAATAAACTCCATCTTTAACAGTCACACAGATTTCAGCTGCTACTCCTGGAGTTTGTCCTTCTCTTGTAGGATGATGGGAATATTCCCAGTATTTATTGGTGAATTGTTGTGGGAGGGGCTTCACTGCAGGTGTGAACTGTGATCACTGTGTGATACTGACGCCCACAGGACCAGATCTGAAATCTTTAAAAAAATTGCTTTTATTATTATTTTACTGACTCAAAGTTTTCTCTTGGCACTGCACATGATAAATACCCCAAGTAGCAAGGTTTTTATGGGAGAAAAAAGGGGTGTCCACTGGCGCCAACAAGTAAGGTAAGTTGTCTGCCTCGCAAAGTTTGGAATTATTGAAATGAAAATGATATTACAAAATGGAAGCAGGCAATGAGAAATCACACGAAATCCAAACTGAGGAAAGACAGCCGTCCATGATCCATTAAAAATATTTTAAAAAAGCGAGGAATTTCCCCCGAACCCCCCTAGCATTTCCTGCCCTCCCCCCCAGGTTTAAAATTGCTCATACGCCCCTGCCATAGGAAGATGCAGACTGATCTAATGAAATGATGCATGTATGACACGGCAATTCGTATTTCCATTTTTGGCGTGCTATCGCTCTTCAGTGTGTTTATGAACGCCGTTGACTTAACGTTACATTACTGTATATATAAATATATGACTTACCTCAACCCCGTCCCTAAACCTACCCGTCACTGGGGTTAATGGCATTTATGAGTGATTAAAAAAATATCGCTCCCCAGATGCAGATCTACATTTTATTTCGTTTCGCTCTGACATTTAACGGCGTGTACATACATGCAGATAGCTCAAAATGCATATAGATTTACACGCCACTTGACTTGAAAGTGGCGTGTATGTTTACGCAAAAGTCATGATGCCATCCCTGTTATCAGTTGATTCAATTTATCTAATGATGATTTTAGCATAACTCAGTAAAATCCCCATATGAAACAGACAGTACAGCATAAGATGGACGATGTCTCAACCCAGTATAATAATGAAGATAACCATAGTGGATGAGTGATGTACGAGAAGTCCTTCTAAATAGAAACATACAGGCACCAAACATAATCACATGAAATGACCCAAATAAGACCAAAATGCAAATGTTAACACCACAAAATTAACAAAAAAACTTACTTGGATGAGCTTAAAACAAGTTTCTCGACCCGGACTCTACACATAAGCTTAGCACAAGAGGAGAAAATGCTTCTCTCCAACCAAACGAGCTCCAACTCTACTTCTCCCTGCCTTTCATCCCGAGGAAGAGTCGTCTGGAGAGCCCCCTGGAGCATGGGAGTGGTACTACAACTTGAAACCATAGTAATTGCTCTAAATGCTTTAATTAAGGCCGGGAGATCTTTACGAGCAATTCCATTGAAAATCACCAGTTTACATGAATTCAACAGTTTTTATAGAAGAGGGGTATGGCAAAATGACATGACGCATAACATAACTTCTCTACAATTTGATTGGTTCTTCATTTGCAAACTCTTATTCTATAGGAAACAGTAAGTTTTCAAAACTAGTTTCATTTTCCCATATTTGTTATTTTTACATTCAACAGGAGTATGGCAACATAAACCTACAACATTCAAAAACACAGAACAGAAGGCTTTAATACATGCTGTTTCAGAGTGTTAGCATGTTCAACAAGGTTAGATGTTGGAAACATGTGTTGACATACATCTAATTAAATATTTTGCATATATATATATATATAAAGACAATCTTAATATTTTATCTAGCAGAATTTACCTGCATGTTTTTGATATAGAATTGAATGTTGATCACTTGCAACAGTTTTTAATGTGAGTGTGAAGGTTTGATAAACGTCTGAAACTCTTCTCACACTGAGTACAGTCGTACGGCTTCTCTCCAGTATGAACTCGCTCGTGTGATTTCAGAGATCCAGACTGAGTGAAACTTTTGTCACAGTATGAGCACTTGTAAGGTTTTTCTCCAGTATGAATTCTTTGGTGCTGTTTCAGATCACCAGCTCTACTAAAGCTCTTTCCACAGTAACAACACACATGATCTTTTACATCATCATGTGTTTTCTGGTGCTGTTGTAAACCGTTCAGTCGTGAAAAACTCTTTCCACAGAGAGAACACACATAAGGCCTCTCATCTGAATGAACTTTCAGGTGTTTCGTTAGATTTGATGATGAAATAAAATCTTTACCACACTGATCACAGTTAAATGGTCTGTCTCCAGAATGAATGTGCAGATGATTTCTCAAACCTGCTGAATCTTTGAAACTCTTCCCACACTGAGTACAGGCGTACGGCTTCTCTCCAGTATGAACTCGCTCATGATATTTCAGGTTTCCAGGCTGAGTGAAACTTTTGTCACAGTATGAGCACTTATAAGGTTTTTCTCCAGTATGAATTCTTTGGTGTTGTTTCAGATGGTCAGTTCTAGTAAATCTCTTCCCACAGTCACAACACACATGATCTTTTACATCATCATGTGTTTTCTTGTGCTGTTGTAAACCTTGCAGTCGTGAAAAACTCTTTCCACAGAGAGAACACACATAAGGCTTCTCATCTGAATGAACTTTCAGATGTCTCTTTAGATTTGATGATGAATTAACCCCTATACCACACTGATCACAGTTTAATGTTTTTTCTCCAGAATGAATGCGCAGATGTCGTCTCAAACCTGTTGAATTTTTGAAACTCTTCTCACACTGAGTACAGGCGTACGGCTTCTCTCCAGTGTGAACTCGCTCATGATATTTCAGGTTTCCAGACTGAGCAAAACTCTTGTCACAGTATGAGCACTTGTAAGGTTTTCCTCCAGTATGAATTCTTTGGTGCTGTTTCAGTTTGTCAGTTCTAGTAAAGCTCTTCCCACAGTCACAACACACATGATCTCTCACTTCATCATGTGTTTTCTGGTGCAGTTTAAAACTTTCCAGCCTTGAAAAACTCTTTCCACAGAGAGAACACACATAAGGCTTCTCATCTGAATGAACTTTCAGGTGTTGTTTTAGTTGTGATGATGAAATAAACCCTATTCCACACTGATCACAGTTAAATGGTCTTTCTCCAGAGTGAATACGCAAATGATACTTGAGAAAGGATGAAGATATGAAACTCCTCTCACACTGAGTGCATGGATACGGTTTCTCTCCAGTGTGAACTCTTATGTGTCTGTTAAGGTTTTCTTTGTGTCTGAAACTCTTTCCACACTGTGAGCAGGAGTGCAGCTTTTTGGCTTTTGTTCCTTCAGTTTTGATGTCGCAGTGTTTCTTTACTTCATTCAGGTCTTCTCTTAGCTCTGTTTTTACCATCTGATCTAAAATTAACACATCAAGTAGTTATAATCAGCTTAAGGAGGATAATTTTAAGGAAAATTTAAGTGAACAACAAGAGAAAAGGTTTCCGTCTGTGTGAAAATAAAGTATGAGATCTTTGATGTCAGAGGTTTGTTATATCATTCTCCTTAATTTGAATAATTACCATTTATTTGACATATTGCTATATACAACATTACAATAATTTAGATTAATTTCTACATCATTTACTATTAAGAAACTACTTATCAAGAATGAATAAAGAATCAAGAATAGACACCAACCTATTTGTTCCTCAGTATCTTCATGTTTTATTCTGGATGGTTCTGGATCAGTCATGTCTTCAATCTCCTCTTTAATAAACTCCATCTTTAAAGGGATAGTTCACCCAAAAAGGAAAATTAAGTCATTAATTACTCACTCCCATGCTGTACCAACCCCGTAAGACCTTCGTTCATCTTCGGAACACAAATGAAGATATTTTTGATTAAATTTGAGAGGTGGATCACTGCTTCATATATATATATATATATATATATATATATATATATATATATATATATAGAGGGTGTCTATTATAACTTTCT
Source organism: Pimephales promelas (assembly GCF_988280905.1). NCBI lineage: Eukaryota > Metazoa > Chordata > Actinopteri > Cypriniformes > Leuciscidae > Pimephales > Pimephales promelas. Next base: position 32,131,305 of record NC_142784.1, read on the forward strand.
CATGATATTTGGAACCAAATTACAGGGGTGTAAAAATGACTTCAGAAAGATGGCAGCATAATTATTATTATTGGTTTACAGTTGAAGAGGACGCCAATGGTGTCTATGAAAGCATGTGGTAGATCACCTGAGTCCTCTGCATCCTGTCTAGAGTTCAGACATGGAGTTTACATGTGTACATACACGCATACATGCGGATTGCTCAAAATGCATATAGATAACACGCCACTTATGCAAAAGTAATGATGCCATGTTGCAAGATAGGGGGTCATATGAAGAAGATGGTTTGTTAAACAAGAAAGTGCAAACAAACAATCCCTGTTATCATTTGATTCAATTTATCCAATGATTATATTAGCATAACTCAGTAAAATCCCCATATGAAACAGACAGTACAGCATAAGATGGACGATGTCTCAACCAAGTAGAATAATGAAGATAACCATAGTGGATGAGTGATGTACGAGAAGTCCTTCTAAATAGAAACATACAGGCACCAAACATAATCACATGAAATGACCCAAATAAGACCAAAATGCAAATGTTAACACCACAAAATTAACAAAAAACTTACTTGGATGACTTTAAAACAAGTTTCTCGACCCGGACTCTACGGTTAGCACAAGAGGAGAAAATGCTTCTCTCCAACCAAACGAGCTCCAACTCTACTTCTCCCTGCCTTTCATCCCGAGGAGGAGTCGTCTGGAGAGCCCCCTGGAGCATGGGATGGGTACTACAACTTGACAGGGAACAGGTCTACCAATGCGGCTCCAAAGTGGTACAATCTCAACTGGAAAGCTTTATAGTTTCCACTCTCCCGGGGGCCACAGGCTGTCGTGAGAGCTCGTTGGCTTAAAATTATTAAGAGACACAAAGGGACCTCAGGAGGAGATGGCGGACGAGTGGCGACATGCTGCAGGAGCGTAGACCAGCTTGATGATTGATGTGTGCAATGGTCACAAACAATGTTGTCTGTACAGACCAGTATAATTCTCATAAAAAAATCTAATTATTTCATAAAATTGTGATATTGAAACGGAAAATGTTGTTTAGTTGGCAAAGTTATTTTGAAACAACACCCATGTCTTGGCCGTATTTGTAAAATGCAGATAAACATACAAAAATACAGATAAAACTTAGCCACCAGTTTTGACAAAACAAACGCTTTTATAAAATGACTAACCTCATATTTAAGCTTTATAAATGAGCATGTATGTAATGGGATTTGAACAAAAACAGCAGACATGCTGAATGAAAATGCAAATTCACTCTCTGACAGAAGGTGGCGCTTGTGGAAAAGCAAAAATACAGCGGTTACTCCTGAACACAAGCAGCGCTGCGCTTATAAACACTTTTTTAGACATAAAGAGGAAAGATAAACGGAGATGCCATTGAAACTTTTATGAAGACAGTCATTTCCCTTCAAATGTACATTCAAATAAAAACTCCTCAGATCTGCACAACTGTCAGTGTCAGAAAGAGAGTTTGCAGGTTTGGTTTCTGTTGCCTTTAATAGTATTTTTAGTCATGTACTATAACCTGTAAAACATAAAACACACATTGATAGGTGATTAACACATAAAGTGATGATCCTGTAGTTTGTCTGACACTGATGTGCCAATTTACAGAAGATCTCAGACATAAGCATAATGAATGAGGTGAAAACAGGGACTATTGAAGGAGATAAAGATGCTTTTTAGCAGCTCAGTTAAACATGATGGCTCAGTCATTTTGTTAGGACTCTTAATTTGCTAATTTTCAGTAACATGTTTTTGTTATGCCCAATTTTTATCAAGGCAAGTCAAGTTTATTTATATAGCACATTTCATACAAAATTGTTAACCCAGACAACTTCTGGCAAATTTAGATTTGCTCTGTTAGTCTGGCAGAGCTCATTCAAGCCCATTCCCAATCCGTCACAATCGAGGAACCAATCAGAAACGTTGGGGGCGGGCTTTACACGATGACATCAGCGCTGGGATTTTGTAGCCTACATTACAAAGATAGATGCCGCCGTCGAATATCACTCGTTCGAATCAGCTATCCTATCGCGTCTGTTTTAAGTGATTAACATTTACTTTTAGTTAAAAACCGAGCAAAGAACACTCGGAGTGCAACGCTCTGCCATCTTCATCGCTCTGGGGTGTGTTTCCCGAAAGCGATTAGTCAACTATGGTCGCACGTCGTTACCAATGGGCTCACGGCGTTATTTCCGGTGAAGGATTAAGGATGCTCGATAACTTCCGCCGATCATAGAGCCCAATGCAATACCGAGAATTTCTATTGAATTTTATACTCCATGGTTATACTAATGAAACGTTAGTCACAAAAACAGATAAAACAGACACCCCTCGTTGTGTTTATGCTTATTTTTAAAATTATATTAAATAAACATAACTATATATAAAATTACATCTAAACATATGTACGTTTCGTTTCAAAGACGGGAGGACAGTAAGTATTGAAGACTCTGCCATAATCCCGTTTTCTCCGGTTTTCCTCCGCTTTAATCTACACCCGGAAATGGACGAGCATCCTTACGTCAAATGCGGAACTTATGCGTGCATATAGCCCATAGAGTTCAATGGAAATTGCGACCAACTTGCGACCATAGTTGACTAATGATGCTTTCGGGAAACGCACCCCTGATTGGTTTTAGGTCTATCCGCGACGTCCGTTGCAACGCCCCTCTGGAAATTATTTGTCTATGACACTTTGCCAGACCATAACTCAGTTACAACTGAGAATGGTCTGGTTTTAACCAGGCTAAATCTGGATAAGAATCGCAATAGTAACTTGCCTGCACTGTTATTAAAGGCAAACTCTGATGAGTCGAACATTTATGCATTTCCAACAAATTAATGATGTAAAGGACATTCTCACTAGTCATGAGAAAAATTATATCTCTCAAAAAGTACACCATCACACTGTGCTAAAAGATTTCCCTGTATCACCTCCACTTATAAAGCCGCTATCTAATCCTGTTAACCTGAAATAAGCCTGCTCGCGAGCAGATTTAAGCTCGTGACAGCAAGTCCAGGATGAGCGTCGAAGAACCAAACAATCCAAGATCATGCCAAATCGCCACAATCAAATCCAGCTAAGTGAGTTAGCGACGTATGAAGAACAGGCCCCTGATGAACAGCAGTAATAACAGACAGACCTCAGCAAATGTCCTCTAAATGCTTTAATTAAGGCCGGGAGATCTTTACGAGCAATTCCATTGAGAATCACCAGTTTACACGAATTCAACAGTTTTATAGAAGAGGGGTATGGAAAAATGACATGATACATAACATAATTTCCCTACAATTTGATTAGCTCTTCATTAGCAAACTCTTATTCTATAGGAAACAGTAAACTCTGTTTTCTTCATTACTTCATAATCACAAGTTTTCAAAACTAGTTTCATTTTCCCATATTTGTTATTTTTACATTCAACAGGAGTATGGCAACATAAACCTACAACATTCAAAAACACAGAACAGAAGGTTTTAATACATGATGTTTCAGAGTGTTAGCATGTTAAACAAGGTTAGATGTTGGAAACATGTGTTGACATACATCTAATTAAATATTTTGCATATATATATATATATATATATATATATATATATATATATATAAAGACAATCTCAATATTTTATCTAGCAGAATTTACCTGCATGTATTTGATATAGAATTGAATGTTGATCACTTGCAACAGTTTTTAATGTGAGTGTGAAGGTTTGATAAACGTCTGAAACTCTTCTCACACTGAGTACAGTCGTACGGCTTCTCTCCAGTGTGAACTCGCTCGTGTATTTTCAGGTGTTCAGACTGAGTGAAACTCTTGTCACAGTATGAGCACTTGTAAGGTCTTTCTCCAGTATGAATTCTTTGGTGCCGTTTCAGATGACTAGATGCAGTAAATCTCTTCCCACAGTCACAACAACACATGATCTCTCACTTCATCATGTGTTTTCTGGTGCCGTTTAAAACTGTCCAGCCATGAAAAACTCTTTCCACAGAGAGAACACACATAAGGCCTCTCATCTGAATGAACTTTCAGATGTCTCTTTAGAATTGATGATGAATTAAACCCTTTATCACACTGATCACAGTTAAATGGTTTGTCTCCAGAATGAATGCGCAGATGTCGTCTCAAACCTGTTGAATTTTTGAAACTTTTCTCACACTGAGTGCAGTAGTACGGCTTCTCTCCAGTATGAACTCGCTCATGATATTTCAGAGATTCAGAATGAGTGAATCTCTTGTCACAGTATGAGCACTTGTGAGGTTTTTCTCCAGTATGAATTCTTTGGTGCCGTTTCAGTTGGGTAGCTGTTAGGGGTGGCACGGTTCACGAAACCGACGGTTCGGTTTGTGTCACGGTTTTAGTGTCACGGTTTTCGGTTCTGTACGGTTCTTGTTATTTTTTTCTTTTAATCTTTAACACTTCAGAAATGTACTTCAGCATGTGATATATAGCTTAATTATCCACACTTTAGGATACAGTATAAAAAAAATTATATTCATGCAATCATGCACAAACTGAATTTGACTCTTTGACTTTAAGCACATTTTGGGACTATCTCAGAGGAAAGCTAGGTGAGATTTTGATAAAGCAAGAGAGAAGAAATTGACATGCTTTTCGTTTATTTGGCAAAAAAAAAAGGAGAATGTGTATCACTATCTCTACAAGAACTTGTGCATTTTTATCACACAAATCTTATTTACACAAAGAAATTAACTTGCATTTATGAACTGACAACTTTTGTAGCTCTTACAAAAATTCTATCTTTTAAAAGAAAAAAAGAGGAACTACACTGTCTTTTATGAATAAGTCAATATACATGAAACCTTATTGCCTATAATTAGGCTATAGAAATAGCAAAGGCCATAAACATAAAGTGAAAAGTTCAACCTCAACACAAAAAACAGTATCAACAATGCTTCTATTCCCAAAAAGTGAGGGTACCTTTTTTTCAGTTTAAATTAAAGTGCAGGATTTGGATACATTTGACTGAAGCTCTTACCTAAACATAAAGTGCCACTGTAACGTTATATTAAAATACCATAACATGAAATCAAAAATGTCCCCACACACCGGACTTATAGACTTATAGGACGCTGGCGCATCCTCCAACTCCCTCATCTCTCCCACTTGCCATTTCTCCGCGTGCCGTGACCTACAGCGCTCCATACTCCACTTTTACTGGCTTGTTTACTAACTTGAACCGGCGCTGCACAGAGCGATCGGTAATGACATCAAATACCGCGAAAGTGAGTGACGGAGCCGTCGTTCCCGCTCTAGTGTGATGTTATTCACCGGTCGCTCTGTGCAGCGCCGGTCCAAGTCGAACAAGCTTATTATGTCGCGCGAAAAGAAAACACACGTCACATACGGGCACGAGGTTACATTGCGCATGCGTCGAACCGTGAGACGCACACACGCTCCGAACCGAGACAAGCGAACCGAACGGTTCGGGTGTTTTTTCATGTACCGTGCCACCCCTAGTAGCTGTACTAAATCTCTTCCCACAGTCACAACACACATGATCTTTCACTTCATCATGTGTTTTCTGGTGCTGTTTAAAACTGATCAGCCATGAAAAACTCTTTCCACAGAGTGAACACACATAAGGCTTCTCATCTGAATGAACTTTCAGGTGTGAATTTAGATGTGATGATGAAATAAACCCTATTCCACACTGATCACAGTGAAATGGTCTTTCTCCAGAGTGAAAACGCAGATGAATTTTGAGTCTGTATGAAGATATGAAACTCTTCTCACACTGAGTGCATGGATACGGTTTCTCTCCAGTGTGAATTCTCATGTGTCTGTTAAGGTTTTCTTTGTGTCTGAAACTCTTTCCACACTGTGAGCAGGAGTGCAGCTTTTTGGCTTTTGTTCCTTCAGTTTTGAAGTCACGGTGTTTCTTTACTTCATTCAGGTCTTCTCTTAGCTCTGTTTTTACCGTCTGATCTAAAATGAACACATCAAGTAGTTATAATCAATTTAAGGAGGATCATTTCTAGGAAAATTCAAATGAACAACAAGCAGACAACAAGATAATAGGTTTCTGTCTGTGTGAGAACAAAGTATTAGATTTTTGATGTCGATGGTTTGTTATATCAGTCTCATTAATTTGAATAATAAAAATCTATTTGACACATTGCTATATACAAGGTTGGTATCAAATCATTTATCAATATACTACTTATTTCACAGCCACCAAAGCAGTCAATCATGGAGAATCAAGAATGGACACCAACCTGTTTGTTCCTCAGTATCTTCATGTTTTATTCTGGATGGTTCTGGATCAGTCATGTCTTCAATCTCCTCTTTAATAAACTCCATCTTTAACAGTCACACAGATTTCAGCTGCTACTCCTGGAGTTTGTCCTTCTCTTGTAGGATGATGGGAATATTCCCAGTATTTATTGGTGAATTGTTGTGGGAGGGGCTTCACTGCAGGTGTGAACTGTGATCACTGTGTGATACTGACGCCCACAGGACCAGATCTGGAAAAAAAAAAGATTTTTAAAAGAATTTATACTGGATTACTTTAACAGAAAACACATATGACCCATTTCCCCACCCTGTTCTATGGCGAGAGGAGCTGCTTATACAGGCACATGCTCCGCCCCCTTTGACAGGCTAAGTTCAGGATGCGCTCCGATTGGTGTGTGCAGATATGCTGCATCACCATTGGTTCATGCAATTCTCAGCACTGCGTTAATTTAATAAAAGGCTGAAATAATTGGAGAAAAATTATTAGGCACATTGATTTTCTGATCATATTTTACCATTTAACCATATTAACATTTTACCAATTTCAAATTCCATTAATCCTAATAATATGTTGTATTTTATCATTTATAAGTGATATATAATTGTACACGAAGGCTGGAAATGAAAATGCCTAATATTCATGTGTAAATAATTATTAGCCATCTGATATTAAAGGCTTCTTTTTAATTTTATGTTTATTACATAAACATATTTGATACTTGTACAGTAAGGGAAGTATAGTAAAAATTTCACCTGGAGTAAGTCAGACTGATCGCTAGGAAAGCACTACGCACTTTGGAACATGATAAAATACTTCATGTGAAATTACTACAAAATTTACATAAAACAATATTTGTGTACTGTACGTACAGACAGTCCCTAAAGCAGCCTAGGTGAATACGCAGCAAATATCAAACCTAAAACTAACTTTACCCCGCTTGGCAACTTTTTAGGAAAACTTGACCATGTTCGTGTGACATGGCACTGTCTTTCAATAACTTTTCAGTGGTTACCCAAGTTAAACACTTGACTTGAATGTTATTAAGCACTCTCCAAAGATCACACTACACCATGGGTGTAAAAAGGCCTCTATTAGGGTTATATTCAAGGGCTTTAGTTGCTTTACTGTATGACAAAATTGATGCATTCCTCGCAGCATCCGTCCAGCGAGCCAATCAGCAAGTCAGTGATCCCCGCCCACTGAGTATGACTGATCTAGAAAGCGGACAGATGCAAGCTGTACTGTAACGATTTAACTTTGCTAAAGTTGTGTGCTTGCCTGTGTAAAGCAAGTAGCAGTCCGTTTATACATTGTTCTTAGTGCAAATGCAAGTGTATAAGTGAATGTATGCGAGTTGCAATATGAACTAGCTCGTAAAGATGTTCATGTGTATATTTGTATACTAGTGTCCTCGCATATTTTTTTTGAAGAAATAATCTATGTGCCTTATGTGCCCTAGATATATATATATATTTATGTAGTTTTATGATTGAGTTTAATTTCCCTACCAACCCTAAAAATACAGTGTATGTGCTATGGTAATTATGGTAAGTACCAAAAGCCGACGTGGAAAATGCACATGAACACCCCCTCATGTGGTATTTACCACTGGGCAACTCGTAGAATATTTTGATGGACGAGTTGCCGAGATGAGATAACCTTTGACCATTTCAAAATGGCGGAGAGCACCGCAAAAGTCGTGAATGGTAAAAAAAAAATAAAATAAATACTATTCATGATCTAGAAAATATACAGCATATTATTTACCTTTTGAGTTTTGATAAATCATTTTCTTGCTGCTGCAGATGTCTTAAGCAATCTAAAATAGTTTTAGCTAAATAACAGGTCTGGATCTCCATCTTTTTACCACATTACGACAACAAAAGCAACGCAACACACTGGTAAATACCAGTTCACAAGTGGAAACTATCCTATTTTCCATAGCATGTGAACACAACACATTTCCACAATAGAAGCTATTCAACATGCATGTGATTTCAATTCATACATAGTGGCACTTGCATTAAATTTCCCATACAATTCAGTGCATTTACAGTACATCAAAATCCACACATTGGAATGCAACTTTACCCATTCATTACCCACACACACACACACACACACTCACATTGAAATGTAACTTTTTTTTAACACTAGGATTTTCATTTAACATACATACATATGTGTAGTAATGTGTGTTAGGTGTTATTTGTGTAGTAACTATTTTTAGTTTACGAGTTACAAAACGTGGAGGTCCGCGAATGTGCGAATATAAAACCAACTTTACCTAAGTTAAGTGTATTCTCGATATGAGGGCTTGTACTCACTCTGTAATCTGAGAACATCGCTCACCTGCTGATTGGAAATATACGGCATCCGAAGAAAGTATTTCACATTCATTCTTCTTCTTCTTCTTCTTTCGTTTTTTGGCGCGTTGCAATCTTACTGCATATCGCCACCTACCTTGTTATGCAGTCACGATTTCTTATGATCAGATTTTCCTTATTTTATTATTTCTTTACTTCTTCCTCAAATATCCATCCTTATTTAATCATTTGATGCTTCATCTTATTCCATTTCCCATAGCCCACCTGTCGCTGCGTGTTCAGCTCCTACAGACAGGACTATAAAATCTGGATTAGATCAAAGCATCCTTATCCTATATTTAAATCCTTTCACTTAATCCAGTACTATATATATATTCTATTAGTATTCTATATCCTACTCTATCTTTATTAAACTCATAACCCAACAAATATGCCAAATCCTTATTAACTTTCCCTCTTCCATTTAAATAGGTTATCAAATCCTTTCTTTCCTCTTCATACCTTTTACAATCATATAACACATGCTCCACTGTTTCTTTCTCCCCACAATTCTCGCATAAACCAGTCTCATGAGCTCCAATTATAAATAGTGTTGCGTTCAATCTTGAGTGACCAAGTCTCATCCTAGTCAATATTACTTCTTCTTTTCTATTTCTACCATTTATACTTTTCTTAGATTCTACCATTTTTTTAATATTATATAAATACCGCCCTTTATTATCTGTATTCCAGTTTTCCTGCCACTCTTTGATAATATTTTCCTTAATAATAGTTTTAACTTCACTTTTACTTAATGGAATATTAAAATCTATTTCTTCCCTTTTTAAAGCATTTTTTGCTAATTCATCAGCAAATTCATTACCAGCTACTCCTACATGCGCTGGTACCCAACAGAACCCAATTTCTACCCCTTTTCTTTGTATTCGCCATAATAATGATAATATTTCACTCATCAAATCTTCTCTGGCCGTACAATGAGTAACTAGTGATGTTAATACAGAAGCAGAATCAGAGCATATCACTATTCTGTCTGGTCTTACCTCCTCTACCCATGTTAATCCTATTATAATAGCAACCATTTCCACCGTATATATTGACAGTTTAGGTGTTAGTCGTTTCGATATTGATATTTTAAACTCTGGAATATACACTCCTATTCCCGTAATTCCTGTTCTTGGATCTTTAGATCCATCAGTGTAAATGTGCATACTTGCATAGAATCTTTCCTGTATGTACTTTTTAACTTTATATTCCAACATACCCATTTCCTCCCATTCCCGTTTCTTATCTAATATTCCTAAATCAATTCTAACCTCCGGTATAATCCATTTCGGAACCTCTCCCCATATAGGAGACATACTACATTCAATATTTGCAATCTTATATTTCTCTGTTAACTTATTTATCTTCCATCCATATCCTCCTCTCTCGGTATTACAGTATTCCCAACAATTATTTAAAATATCTTTAGCTATATTTTCTCCAGTGTAACTCTTTAAAGATGTCCAAAATACCAAAGACAATTTCTCTCTCCTTAATTTCAATGGCATTTCATTCGCTTCTACTAATAATGCATTAACCGGTGTTGTTTTAATTGCTCCTAAACATATTCTAAGAGCTCTATATTGAATTCTATCTATACTTTTTAATAATGTTTCTGAAGCTGACCCATAAATTATGCTTTCACATTCATTCACGATTAACTGACAAATTTAGCCTCAATTGGTGAAAGTTTCAGCTGGTCTCGTCTCGCGCGTCTCTCTTCTACGCAGGCGCAGTGCGCGATGTCGTCACATTTCTTAAAGGGGCAGCATTGTATTCTTCTTCTTCTTCTGTCTGTCAGTCGCAATAAACAGTGCATCACTGCCATTATCATTTAGCTTGGGCCAGAAACATTCATATTCATCCTATCATTTTCTAACCATCCCCACTACAAAAAACAAAAACAACAACAACAAAAAAAAAAACACTGGCGCTGCAAATTCAGCTTGTCCAGTTTCCACTTCTTTAGCTCCCATACAATTCACAATACTATTGTTTTCCTTCAGATATTCTTTCCTTTACCCACAGTTTACCTATACATCTCTTCTACATTCTTCTAATTAATCCTGTGTTATTCAGAAACTGAAAGTCTAATATATTCTTTAATGTTAACTCCATTCCTTCATTCTTCTCCTAGCACTCTTCATCATAATCCTTACAATTTATAATCACATGTTCCACAGTGTCTAGTACATTTCTCACACATTCCCGATGGATGTTTAGATATTGGATGTAATGTTGTTGTATTCAAACCTGTATGTCCCATCCTTAATCCTATTTCCCCCACTCTTTCTAACTTTCCCACTTTCTTTTGTATTGCATAAATGTACCCCTTCAGTCTCATTATCCCAATACTGTTGGCACTTTTTCAAATTAATAAGTGGTATTGACGCTCGGTCTCCTCCTCTTCCTCGTCGTCCACCTCCTCGCCTATGTCAGCTAGCGCCAGATTATTCTGTCAGCAGCATTAAAGACTTTTAAAATAATTTAACTCACTTTCATGTTTGAATGCCCTCTTTTTGTGATCCGATGTGGATTCTGATCACAGTATAAGGTAGAAATATTTATACGCTACGCAAAAGAAAAGACTATATTGTGCGCTAACCATTAAGTTACCATAGTAAACGTAGTAAGTGCTTGAAGATAATGTTATGCATAGTAAAAAACATGGTGAACGTTTGAAGAAATCAGACCAATCATAAATGCCATCACAATCATGTTTTTATTTTATCTGTCAGATAGCCTAAGTTACGTCTAGTCTCTTTATACCTGACAATCACAAAATAAAGCATCTTTTTTCTTTGTCTCTAACTGAATATATATGTAACTTAGCCACTTCGACAATGCTTATATTGTTTAATGGCATTTCTGTCCCAGTATAATGAGACAGTATAGAAATGTAATTCTCAAAATGGCATAAAACACATACAAATCTCATTATTTTATCTTGCAGAATTTACCTGAATGTATTTGATGATTGAATGTTGATCACTTGCAACAGTTTTTCATGTGAGTGTGAAGGCCTGATACATGTCTGAAACTCTTCTCAAGTACAGTCGTGCCGCTTCTCTCCAGTATGAACTCGCTCGTGTGATTTCAAGTTTTCAGACCGGGTGAAACTCTTGTCACAGTATGAGCACTTGTAAGGTTTTTCTCCAGTATGAATTCTTTGGTGCTGCTTCAGATGACCAGATCTAGTAAAGCTCTTCCCACAGTCACAGCACACATGATCTCTCACTTCATTGTGTGTTTTCTGGTGCAGTTTAAAATGGCTCAACCTTGAAAAACTCTTTCCACAGAGAGAACACAAGTGAGCCTTGACAACTGTATGAACAATAAGGTGTTTTTTGAGATATGATTGTGAACCAAAATCTCTTCCACACTGAGTACAGTGATACAGCTTTTCTCCAGTATGAAGTCGCTGATGATATTTCAGGTTTGCAGACCGAGTGAAACTCTTGTCACAGTATGAGCACTTGTAAGGTTTTTCTCCAGTATGAATTCTTTGGTGCTGTTTGAGTTGGTCAGTTCTAGTAAAGCTCTTCCCACAGTCACAACACACATGATCTCTCACTTCATTGTGTGTTTTTTGGTGCTGTTTAAAACTGTTAATTCTTGGAAAACTCTTTCCACAGAGAGAACACACATAAGGCCTCTCGTCTGAATGAACGTCCATGTGTGATTTTAGTTGTGATGACAAAATAAACTCTTTACCACACTGATCACAGTGAAATGGTCTTTCTCCTGAGTGAAAACGCATATGAATTTTGAGTAGGTATGAAGTTATGAAACTTTTCTCACACTGAGTGCATGGATACGGTTTCTCTCCAGTGTGAACTCTCATGTGCACATCAAGGTGTCCTTTGTGTCTGAAACTCTTTCCACATTGTGAGCAGGAGTGCAGCTTTTTGGCTTTTGTTCCTTCACATTTGAAGTCACAGTGTTTCTTTACTTCATTCAGGTCTTCTCTTAGCTCTGTTATTCCCATCTGATCTAAAATGAACATATTCAGAAGTTTAGTCATAATCAGTTTAAAGGGTTAGTTCACCCAAAAATGAAAATTCTGTCAGTATTTACTCACCCTCATGTTGTTCCAACCCCGTAAGACCTTCGTTCATCTTCTGAACACAAATTAAGATATTTAAGATATTAAGATCGCTCCTGCATACTAGTCCATAGGCTTTTTGAGGGAATGACTCTTGCTGGCACCGAAAAGTCATTAAAGACATCGTTAAAATAGTCCAAGTGACTACAGGGGCTCAATTTTAACTTTATCAAATTACAAGAACACTTTTTGTGCTCAAAAACAAACAAAAATAACGACTTTATTTCAACTATTCGTTTATTTCTCCCTCTGCGCGAGTCAGGTTACTAGTTTAATAGCGTAAGCTTCTGTTATTGTACGTCACACGCATCACACACATGACCAGCGTCGGCCAATAGTGAGCCTACGTGTGACGTAGCTCTACGCAATAACACCTAACGTTAACTTACTACAGGCTCATGGAGAAGGAAGTGAATAGTTGAAATAAAGTCGTTATTTTTGCGCACAAAAGTGTTCTTGTCGTTTGATAAACTTAAGATTGAGCCCCTGTAGTCACTTGGACTATTTTAATGATGTCTTTAATGACTTTTCGATGCCAGCAAGAGTCATTCCCTCAAGAAACCTATGGACTATGGATGCAGGAGTGATCTTAATTTCTTAAATATCTTCATTTGTGTTCGGAAGATGAACGAAGGTCTTACGGGGTTGGAACAACATGAGGGTGAGTAAATACTGACAGAATTTTCATTTTTGGGTGAACTAACCCTTAAAGGAGGATCATTTCAAGGAAAATTCAAGTGAACAAGCAGACAACAAGAGAATAGGTTTCCATCTGTGTAACAATAAAGTTTAAAGAGCCCCTATCATAGCATTTAAAAATGTTCCTATTTTTATTTTAGGAGTTCCCAAAAACAGTTTAACATGCATGCAAGGATAAAAAACACTTTATTTGTCTTATAACATGCATTTATTTTTAACTGATTTACTCACCGACTCCCAAATGATTCGTACAACGACTCATTTTTCCAAACCACTCCTTTGCGTGACGCTAATCGGCAGTGATTGGTCAGATGACAGACCCAGTCAGTTATTGTTTGTTAGCATAACACATAAACACATTGATAAAGAACTGCAGTACTACAAGACGCTCTATTCTTTATGACAACTCCAATAACAGCGACAAACATTTCACATATTTTAAAAAAAATTGACATTGGAGACGTAGAAGCTGCGCTGAGCGTAACTTACACACACATACTGCCTCGCGCCCGACGCTACAAAACCGTTCAAACCCCATAAAAGCAACAATTATTAATAATACTTAAAGGTTGTGATTCGAAGGAGGAAGCTGATCCATATACACTGGGTAAGTAAGTTACTGAGCCCTCCTTCAGGAACAACCGCTTGCGAATCCACTTTGAATTCATTTGTGTTTTTGAACTAACGTTATTCGTCAATAAAATGATGAGAACACAATCAGGCTATACTGTTGTGGTATCGTTGCAAATATGAACTCTAACCAGCGATTCTTCACATGCTCGTCCCTGGTAAATGAAAACAAAGTGGCTGAACTATCTTTGCATTGTAGAACACAGCGTCTTCTCGACATGATGCTATGATGAAGTATTTGAATGTGTAGACTTCAAGTTTACACTTCCGTCTGCGCGCGGCCAGTATGTATCTACGTCACGACGAACCAGCTAATGACTCGTTTCAAAAACAATTCATTTCATAGACTCAGAGTCGACTCTCACTTTTGAAAGACAATAACTTTATATACGGTGCACTTTCAGATATAAATCTTTGCAGGATGTTTTCATTCCCTTAAGGCTATATTCCACACCATATAAACAGTCATTTTCAAAAATCCATGATAGGGGCTCTTTAAAGGGTCTCATTTATAAAACTGTCCTTACTAAAAAAAATGGCGTACAACAAAAAATATTCAGACTTATAAAATTGTTTGTACGCAAGAACCTGCGCAGAATTCACTTTATAAATCCCAGTCAGCGGAAGATTATGCGCACGTGTCTCCTCAAAATAACTATATATGGAGCTTACACCACCTAGTTTTACTATGGATATCTTCATCTGCATATGCTTATTCATCTGTGAAACCATGTTTAATAAGATATTAGGAAAATATTAAATGCTGATGTGCCGTCGCATTACATTAATAAAAATCACGAGCCTAATAAATAACTCAAATAGTGTAAAATACATTTCAGAAAAAGTTTCTTAATCTTTTCCATTGACCAAATTGATTTATATTTTTGATGGTAACTTCTTTGCACAAAACTATTTTTCTCAGACAATCTGCTATTATCGTGAGCAATTATCTCTGCAGTTAAAACATAAAAACAAAGCATGCCAGAGGAAAAAAGTGTTCAAAAGCATTGCATCCACAACAAATATTTCTATTTATTGAATATAAAAAAAATGTTGTAACTTCTCAGTAATTTCATGTAGTTTAAGACTTTAACTCCATTAATGAGAATGGCACATTTAATCTAAATGTTTATATCAAAAGTAAAACAGTTTAAACCATTATTTTATTTATTTAAGGTGTTTCACTGTATTTCTGATCATTCATCTGCCGTTAGATAGGTTATACGTGTCAGTTTAACTCCAGCTCACCGTCGGTGTCGCCAAACTGCTTCTTCTCAAAAAACGTTTGCACGCATGGGTCAGAGTTTGCGTGCAGGTGTGGAAATTTTCCCATCAAGTTAGTTTTTATAAATCAAAACTTATGCATCGGAAGTGGCGTACGCCTTTTTCACGGCCTGTTTTGTCTGAACGCAACGGTTATAAATGAGGCCTTTTTTATATCATTCTCATGAATTTGAATAATTCAAATGTATTTGACACATTACAAGGTTAGGATCATTTTGATTAATTTCTAAATAATTTATCATCAATATACTAAGAATTTCACAGCCACCAAAGCATCAACAATGAAGAATCAAGAATGGACACCAACCTATTTGTTCCTCAGTATCTTCATGTTTTATTCTGGATGGTTCTGGATCAGTCATGTCTTCAATCTCCTCTTTAATAAACTCCATCTTTAACAGTCACACAGATTTCACAGGACTAGATCTGGAATTGGAAAGTTACTGAATTTATATTGAACTTTTATTCTGAACTACTTTAATTACATGATAGTTAAATGAACATATTTGCTGTTCAGAATTGTGTTTTGACAAGGTTGTGTATTATTATCATCCTAGATGGTACATCATTATAATTGTCACTGAATGGCTGTATAAGTGAAGCACACGAATAAGGATTATTCCAGGAAATCTCAAATCTCAAGTGTTTCTAGTCTTCTTGCAGATGTGAAGGCTTGATAAACTTTTAAAACTCTTCTCCCATGGAGTGCAGTGGTGTGGTTTTCTCTCCAGTATGAACTCGCTCGTGTGATTTCAAAGATCTGGAGCGAGTGAAACTCTTCTCACAATATGAGCACTTGTAAGAATTTTCTCCAGTATGAATTCTTTGGTGCCGATTCAGATTGTCAGCTCTAGTAAAGCTCTTCCCACAGTCACAACACACATGATCTCTCACTTCATCGTGTGTTTTCTGGTGCAGTTTAAAATGATCCAGTCGAGAAAAACTCTTTCCACAGAGAGAACACACATAATGCCTCTCATCTGAATGAACTTTCAGGTGTTGATTTAGATTTGATGACGAAATAAAGTCTTTACCACACTGATCACAGTTAAAATGTTTTTCTCCGGAGTGAACGCGCAGATGACTTTTTAAACCAGTTGCATCTCTGAAACTCTTCTCACACTGAGTACACTGGTACGGCTTCTCTCCAGTGTGAACTCGCTCGTGTGATTTCAGGTGCTCTGACCGATTAAAACTCTTGTCACAGTATGAGCACTTGTAAGGATTCTTTCCGGTATGAAAACTTTGATGCTGTCTCAGTTGGTCAGATCTAGTAAAGCTCTTCCCACAGTCACAACACACATGATCTCTCACTTCATCGTGTGTTTTCTGGTGCAGTTTAAAATGATCCACCCTTGAAAAACTCTTTCCACAGAGAGAACACACATAAGGCTTCTCATCCGAATGAACTTTCAGGTGTTTGATTAGATGTGACGACGAAATAAAATCTTTACCACACTGATCACAGTTAAATGGTTTCTCTCCGGTATGAATTCTTATGTGTATTTTAAGGTGTCCTTTTTGTCTGAAACTCTTTCCACACTGAGGGCAGGTGTAAAGTTTATTAGCTTTGATGCTCTGCTGTTCATCATCTGTTTCATTTAGTTCATGTTTTTCGGGTTTAATCTCCATCCAGTCTAAAATAAAAAAATAAAGCGTAAGACTGGAAAACTGGTTAAAGAGAAAAAAAGTCTCTCATGAAGTCTATCTTCAGAAAAAAATAAAAATAAATTGCACCAGGGGAGTTTATAAAATTTGTTTGATTTGACATGGAATGACCCTTTGACCATTTAGATGGATTTTCTGTATCATTTATCATCCAATGTGTTAAACTGAAGCTTTGTTACCTTAATTTTTCTCAACAGTCAATAATAGGGGTGTCACGATTCTCCAAATCCTCGATTCAATTACATTTTCGATTCGATTCTTGATTTTTATCGATCAGGATGCTCTCCGTCACTCAAGGTCTCTCGCTCTCTCCCTCTCTGCTTTGTGCGCTACTGTAGCTAAGTTAGAGGAGGTTGACCATAGTCTCGCAGCACTTCAACGCGTGTTTTTTTCCGCTTGGAAAGCCAATCGGACGTGACGTGGGGGCGTGGCAGCATCGACGATTACATTTTTTAATTCGATATTCAAGACTGTTAACTTCGATCGATTTCAATTTAAAATCGAAATCGTGACACCCTTAGTCAACAATGAAGACTCAAGAATGGACACCAACCTGTTTGTTCCTCAGTATCTTCATGTTTTATTCTGGATGGTTCTGGATCAGTCATGTCTTCAATCTCCTCTTTAATAAACTCCATCTTTAACAGTCACACAGATTTCAGCTGCTACTCCTGGAGTTTGTCCTTCTCTTGTAGGATGATGGGAATATTCCCAGTATTTATTGGTGAATTGTTGTGGGAGGGGCTTCACTGCAGGTGTGTACTGTGATCACTGTGTGATACTGACGCCCACAGGACCAGATCTGGAAAAAATTAAAATCAAGTTACTATACTGAACTACTTTAATTACTCGTAAATTAAGTGAGCATATTTCCTGCTAGAAATACAGTGTTTTGACAAGTTTGTATAGTGGTATTATCATATAAAACAGACCTATAGGAAACAACCTCATGTAACACGAGATGTTGAATATGGATAAATTGACATGTTAAATTCTTATATTAACATTTCGACTAAGCGTAAACACTTTCCATGGACACAGCAATTGTACATCCCGTATTTCTATCGACTGAAGCCTCGTTCTTTTGAGTCAATTCTTTCTGTGAAAGTGCTTGCAAGATGCTGAATCGCCCATGATTTCATACACAATATTATGGTTGTGCATTGGTGCCACAATCATTTTACTTTTCCACTCAATTATCATAATAACAAGATGATAAGTAATTTTAATAACATTTTTATATTATGATATTTAGTTAAAACGACATCTTTTCTCGTAATAATGAGACGTGTCATTTTAACATCTTTTCTCGCAATAACTGGATATTTTGTAATTTAAACAACATATTTTCTTGTAATAACGAGATCTTTTGTTAAAATGGAAAAAAAAAGCTTTAAATTTTCTCGTAATAAGGACATGTTTTGTACAGTGATGTGTAATATGCCTTTCCACATTTGAGAATTTATAAAGCATCGTGCCTTTATCGCACTTACAGAAGTTAATCGCAAATATGTAAAAAAATAAATAAATTCTGCAGTGCCCATTACAGGATATCGTTGTGATACTGATGTAGGCTACAGTTCACAAATAGCCTTCTTCATCTATCTAAAAACCAAACTTCTCCTTATAAGGTAGAATATTTTCCAAGGACCCCTCATGAGCCTAGCAGCGATTAAACTGTTAGTGGGTGGAAATAATAAATATTTATCTTTTTAATTTTATTGTGCATCCTTAAATTGTAGGCTATGTTATCGTTTTAATGATATAATATCTTATTAAGTGAAAGGATGTAATTAAAACGACATAACATCACATAATTGAGTGGAAAAATAATATGTGGGTGGCAACAATACCCCACCGTGACGTACAATAGGCTATAAAGATATTTCGGGAAAAAACGAAAAAAAAAAAAACCGTATCTTACGTGTCCAAACATGTAAACTGAAAACAGCCAGTATACAGCGAAAATACTCCACATCTGTCCTTCATTCAAACTCGTGTAGCCTCCTCGATTATTATAAACTTAGAAACTGGTCTTCAAACGTTCAGCACTGCGATCTTCTTCTTCTTTTTAAATTATCGGAGGCCTACATTCTCACTCAGACAGAGCATTACCGCCATCTACTGTTTTGGATCAGAAACGCTTTTACCTCCCTTACCTGATTTAAAAAAAAAAAAAAAAAAACTTCTAGGTCTATCTATATTCTTTCAATTTCGATTCAGAAATTGTATTAAAATACTTTGCCAGCTCTTACTGGATTCAAAAGCTTTATTAAAATTAATTGCCGACATTGAATTTTTATTTATTTTTTATTTTTTTTGATTGAGTGGTACTGTGGTCATTCTTGTGCTGTATTCATTAGTTGATAATGAACTTGTTATTTCGGAGGTATTTAAAAAAAAACATATTTTGAAGCTTTATTTGTCTGTGAACCGAACGTCTCCGTGGTGTTTGGCGCCACCTTGAGGAAGACAGTGGGTAACACATTTCCTCGTTGATGCGACAGGAGCAGGCGCGTTACGGCACATGTTTACGACAGTAAGACGGCTGCTTCACGGCGGAGTGTCCTGTGAGTTTAATGTCTTTGTTTTGTAACTGACATATCTTCTTATAAACATTAAGATATGCGATGACTGTATATTTGGATGCTTTATTTTAATGGTACACGTGTTTATTTAACTTAAATTGCCTGTGATATGTTTATATTGCAGAGGAATCTATGTTATTATTTTAACAACATTCATTACATTAATTTACAATGAAAAAGTTTAAACAATGTATTTGTTTGTTGTTGAAAAAGAGTATCTGAAGTTATAGTTTGTATAATGCAGTTTTTTTGTTTGGGTTTGTATTCATGTGAATGAAATATATTTTAAATAAAATAAGATTTAATGAAAGACAAGAAAATGAAGTTTTATTAAGTTAATTTAAGTAAAGAAAATGTAAGGAATAAATTGAAGGCAAAACAACATGTCAGTGTGGGCTCTAAATGTAAATGTTTAGGGAGAAACACAATAGCAACACTTTCAACATTTTTAACATGTTGATATTCACTATTTTTTCTATTAATTTTTAAAAGCAAAAGTATCTTCACTTCCTCTGCTCTCAAAATCTAGAATATTAAAAAATCTTTTTACTGTATATCCTCTGATGACAGAAGAAAAGTGATGTTTTTCCTCAGTATTTTGTCTTGTTTTCCAAGTGCAAATATATAAAGATTCTGAAATCAACATGCTTTTACTGCAAATAAAAAATAGTCCAAATTTATGTGAAATTGATCAAAAATAAAGTGAGTTTATGATTAATACAAGACCAAATAAATGCCAATGGGATCAGATTATTAACTTATTTCAAAAGGGAAATATAATAACTCCGAGAGACATATTTGTTGTTGTTTTAAGCAAAAACTCACTTAATTTTCTTCAAGACTTCATTTAACATTTGCATCTCAAGTAAATCTCAGTTTAAAGATGTTTCGATTTTATTTGTATAAGAAAATAGGACAAAATACGGGAAGAATTTTTTGTATTTTTGTTTTGTTTTGCAATGCAAGCGACATTTAATGCCATGACTTTATGAATTTAAGGCCCTTTTAAGGCCTCAATTTGTGTAAGGGTGATTTTTACTAATTAATTACTGACAAAAAAAGAATCAAAGACTATCTAAAACAGGGAATATTGTTATAGTTATACAAACAAAGATGAAAGATTTAACATATATTTGAAAGATTTGGTCTTCTAGACCTTTGCATGACACAAAGATCATAATTTGCATTTTGCACAGTTATCCAGAACTCTTCTCTCTCTTGATTTGATTTTCCATCATATGTTATTTAATGTAGATCTAATGGAGGTGAAAGAGGAAAGTGAAGAACTGAAGTGTCAGAAACCTCAGAGTCTTTCAACTGGAGGAGAATCACCAAATCACTCAAGAAAAATAACTCGAAGAACAAAAGCCAAAAAGTCTTTCGCACGCCGTCACTGTGACAAGAGTTTTAAAGAAAAAAAACGCCTTAATAGTCATAAAAGAATTCACCCTGAAGAAACGCTTTTCACTTGCCCGCAATGTGGAAAGACTTTCCCACATAGAAGTAAACTCGAGGTCCACTTAAGAGTTCACACTGGAGAGAAACCGTACACCTGCCCTCAGTGTGGAAAGAGTTTCATACTTAGTAACAGACTTAAGAGACACCTAAGAGTTCATGAGAACCTGCACTCATGCCGTCACTGTGAAAAGACTTTCGAAGTAAAGGAACACCTTAACAGTCACATACAAATTCACCATGGAGAGACACTGTTCACTTGCCCGGAGTGTGGAAAGAGTTTCACACATAGAAGCAAACTTGAGGATCACTTAAGAGTTCACACTGGAGAGAAACCGCACACCTGTCCTCAGTGTGGAAAGAGATTCAAACAAAAAGGACACCTCCGCAAACACACGAGAATTCACACTGGAGAGAAACCGTATACATGCACTCAGTGTGGAAAGAGTTTCACCGGCGCATCGACTCTCACCCATCACCTGCGCATTCACTCCGGAGAAAGACCATTTAACTGTGATCAGTGTGGTAAAGATTTTATTTCGGCACCACATCTAAAATCACACCTGAAAGTTCATTCAGATGAGAGGCCTCATGTGTGTTCTCTCTGTGGAAAGAGTTTTTCACGTGTGGACGGTTTTAAACTGCACCAGAAAACACACACCGGCGAGAAAGATAACGTGTGTTTGGACTGTGGAAGGAGCTTCACTACATCTTTCCAGCTGAAACTGCACCAAAGAAATCATACTGGAGAGAAACCTCAGTGCACTGAGTGTGGGAGGAGATTCAGCCACCCAAGCAGTCTAACGGTTCATATTAAAAAGCATTGTCGAAAGTTGAAATATTGATGGATGTGCGTGACATCAGCTAGATTGAAAAAGTTGTTTATGACATGTTACTTGAATCGCACATGATTGGGTGATGTCAGTCATCATATAGCATTCAACTGTGTTCATTTTTGCTTTTTTTAATCATGGCAAAATTTGTAGTGCAGAATTCGGGTCAATTGTACTGGGAATTAATGTCAGATAACGTCCATAATAATTGACTTAGGTTCGATTTTTTTGAGCATTTTCAGGGGTTATGAGGAGCAATATGAGAGAGAAATTTGGTGATCGTTGTTTAGGGACATTAAACTACTTTATGTCAAATTGTCAACATGGTAGCCTACTTTTGAAGTATAATAGTGGGTCATGTCTAATGCTGTTTGGGAAATTAAGGCTTTCTTCTTCTTAAAGTGAGTCGGACATCACATTTTTGTATACATTTTTATTTATTTACATTAGTAAGCTACAGGACATCATCTTTCAAAATACGACCTGCGCAAAAGAGAATATCTCTGTCCCCAGCATATTTCAGAACAAACTGACGCCCATGAAGTAGTGATGAATTTATTCTTTTCGCCTCGCTGGATGGAAACTGTTTTATTCGCAAATGTTTTTATGTGATATAACGATTTTGTTAGTTAAATTCACAACTTTGGATGGAAACAAGAGTTTTACTGCGTCTGGAACCCTGAAAGCTGATTTGTGTTGTGTTCACTTTTTTAATGATGAAAGATTAAAAAATATGTTTTCTTGTATTTTTTTTTATTAAAACAGGAATAATACAAAGTAAAATAATATCGTGTTAATTGTGTTGTGAGCCAAAACAATGATGAAATATGAGTAGTAACTATGTAACATGAAGTTTTAGATTTTAACCTAGAGCGGTGACTAGCCTGTCTGATTTTATGACGATGATGTATTAATCGCTTTATTAATCGATGATGTATTAATTAAAGGAACACTCCGACTTTTTGGGACTTTAGCCTATTCACCTTACCCCCCAGAGTTAGATAAATCCTTACATACCTTTTTCATCTCCGTGCGTGCTATAAGTCTGTTTGACGCACCCACCGCTAGCCTAGCTTAGCACAAAGACTGGTTGTGAATGGTTGCAGCTTTCATACTAATCCAAATGAGTGACAAAATAACGCAAACGTTTTCCTATTTACATGTTGTGGTTTGTATAGTCACAGAGTGTGCAAATATCAAGGCCATATGAGACACAGACATCTTTTGACCGTATAAATACTATATTTTCTGAAGGGGAAGCACTGCTACTTCTTCTTCTTCTTCTTCTTCTTCTTCGTTTTATGGCAGATTGCAACCATGACTTTAAAGGTGCATACCGCCACCTACTGTATCAGAGTATGTAACACGGGCTATTCGTTGGGACTACTTTGTACTACTTTAAAAAAAAAAAAAAAAAAAAACCTATATCCTCTTAGAAATTCCTATGTTTTTCAGAAATTGTATAACTGCTTTCTGTGTATCCTTTACCCCATCTCCTGTTGTGCCTAATAAACCTTTAATATTCCACTTTCTTCCTGCCTTACTTATCTTTTGTTTTAGCCTTATCCTCTCATCTCTATATCTCTTACAATGCATTAGTACATGTTCTACATCTTCCTTTGATCTACATTCCAAACATTTATCTGATAAAGTTTTGCCCATTAAAAACAATGTTTTATTTAACCCTGTATGGTCAAATCTCAGCCTGGTTAAGACGCTCTCCTCTCTTCTAGCACTGCTACTTGGGCAGATTGATAACAATCACCTGAGACGCACCGTGACGAGGAGCAGAGAGTTCGCTTCGCTCAGCGTTGGAATAAAGAGTCAGCAATTACTAACGTTAGATAGAAAAGCAAAGTTTATCATGGGTGTTTGCTTTATTGTAGAGCTGTGACAATAAACAGGGGAGACCAGGTAATACAGTACCATGTTTCATTGATTTCCAACCAAAAACGCACCCAGATTTATAAATATCACATGAATAAATAATTATTATTACAGGAATCAATATATTTTAAATGCAATTTATTAGCTGAACCAAATGTATTCAACAGTAAATACATTTGCCTATATAATATACAGTATTGCATTACTATAGGATAGAATAAGGGGAAAGTAATAGCACAAATTGTTTTTGCACAATGAACTCACAGCCTATCGTACCCTTTTGCACGCTCAAGTTCGTTATTTCCATGGTTATTTCAAATTTAGGCTACTAGGCGCGCCGCGCGCAGGGTGCAAGTTCAAGTTTTTTTTTCCCAAGCGCGTCCGCACCGCATCAAGATAAAAACATATTCATACCCTAATCATATAATAGTGTCACTAACGTTACATTAGATCTGGCTAAAGCCACTGTAACAGTAGGTCATCTAAAAACATAACGGAACGGAACACTTACCTCAGCCGCAGGTCGCAGGTGATCCACTTGTCCTGTCTGTGCTATCGATGGGATGGCCGTATCCTTCAGCACATTATGGTCCGTGTGGCAAATTCCATTTTTTCAAAATAGTCGTCCTCATTGAAATGTACCGAGCAAACATAATGTCCCTTGATAATCTTAGGTGTGTTTGGATAAATATCCAGAGTAAGTTAGCCATTTCTTCATCCAGTCAGCGTTTTTAGTTGGAATTCTGTGAAACATGGTTACCTCCCCTGTTTACAGTCGCAGCTATTTACAATAGAGCGAAAACCCATGACTCTAAACTACGCTTTTACTATTTATAAATTGCTGACTCTATTACCCAAACACCGAGCGAACTCTCCGCTCCTCACCACGGCGTGTCTCCGGTGATGCGGTTATTACGCCGTCAAAGTAGCAGTGCTTCGCCTTCAGAGAATAGTTCCCAGGTTTTATACGGTTAAAAGATGTCTGTGTCTCATTTGACTTTGTTATTTGTACATTATGTGACTATACAAATCACAACATGTAAATAGGAAAACGTTTGCGTTATTTTTCCACTCATTTGGATCAGTATGAAAGCTGCAACCAGTCATATCGAGTCTTTGTGCTAAGCTAGGCTAGCGGTGGGTGCGTCAAACAGACTTATAGCACGCACGGAGATGAAAAAGGTATGTATGAACTTATCTAACTCTGGGGGATAAGGTGAATAGGCTAAAGTCCCAAAAAGTCGGAGTGTTCCTTTAAGTGCAGCGATGTGACTTATAAAATGTGCGGCCCCTTTAAGAAGCCATGACAACAATACACGCACTAACTGAGCATGCGCAGAAGAGAGAGATCCGCGAACAGTTCGACATGAACGCTATTAACCACATACAAATAAATATTTTCTACCAATGCCGCATATTTCAGTTTGCATGATATTGATATTTCTAATCTACATAGTTCAACATTAATCCGCTAGTGTTTAAAGATGGAGTTTATTAAAGAGGAGATTGAAGACATGAGTGATCCAGAACCATACGGAATAAAACATGAAGATACGGAGGAACAAATAGGTTGGTGTCCATTCTTGATTCTCCATTATGATTACTTTCGTAGCTGTGAAATGATAAGTAGTATATGGATGATAATTGATACAGAAATGCATCTAAAAAAAATCACAGCATCATCCTTATTCCTGGCACTTCCGGTTTGGGAAAGTTCCGCGGAAACAAATCCTTTTAAATTATAAAGTTGCTCTAGAAATAATCTTCATCCCTCCGTTTGACTGAATGAGCTGTGAAATGTTGTTCATCTTTTATTTTCAGACGTCAGGACAGTAGTAAAGCGTGGTATTTTAATTCAATTTTTGGTTTCACTTTATGTTTCTAAAGGATTTCATTATTGTCAGTCAAATGACAAATCCACTGAAATATTAACACCCAATGTTCCAGTTAATGGACATTCCTGGACAAGATAACATGTTACATGTTAAAGACATTTATTATGTGATGTTTAATGCATCCGTTATATTGCTGCGGAAATAATCAAGCCATGTAAAGTTAAAAGAGGCATAACTTTTAGAAAATATTTTTTAAGACTTTGTGGGGTTTTTATTTTATTTCACTGTGTTTTTAAGTGCAATCTGTGTGATCGGTGCTTCGGCTCTTTATATTAATTAAAGCTTTGCATAAATTCTGTTGTGTTCATAATTGTTTACGTTATTTATGAAATTATATTTGAAATATGAAATTATATTTTATATATATTTATAAATGTTAGTTTAAACTTTATGCACTATTTTTGTTGACAGGCATGTCATTACATTGCTTTAAATAAGCGATTTAATGCATTATATTGATATTTTGCTCATTGCGTCCTCTTGTAGCAAAAAGTTAATCTTCTTCATATAATGCTGAAGAGTTATTTGTTAACAGTTTTATACTGTTATATTGTCTTTTGAATGTTCGATGAATGATGGATGTGAGTAGATGATGTCATCTCATTGTTTCCCAGTTTTTGGAAATGCTTATTGCATTCATAGAACAAACCTTTTGCCTGTTGTTTACAATTTAATGGAAGTTACAGACACAATTCAGTCATGGGGCGTATATGAAAAAGCTGGATATCAATTGTAATAAATGAATCTCTCATCTCTGTTGCTTTCTCCTATAAAATCAGTTCTTTTGATCTTATTAAATGAGTTTTTTAACGAGTTCTTTTGAGCTTATTTTAGCCATATAATGTTATTTTTGTTTTATTTTAGATTTGATGGAAGTGAAACAGCAAAGCCATGAACTAAATGAAGTGGAAGAAGAATGTCACAACGTTAAAACTCGAACAAAAGCCAAAAAGACTCACACCTGCACTCAATGCGGAAAGAGTTTCACTCGAAAAGGAGACCTTAACAAACACACGAGAATTCACACTGGAGAGAAACCGTATACATGCACTCAGTGTGGAAAGAGTTTCAATCGTACAACAGCTCTCAGTAAACATCTTCTCTGTCACTCTGGAGAGAAACCATTCAACTGTGATCAGTGTGGGAAAAAGTTCATTTCAACATCAGATCTAAAACGACATCAGAGAGTTCATTCAGATGAGAAGCCTTACGTGTGTTCTCTCTGTGGAAAGAGTTTTTCACGACTGGATCATTGTAAAACCCACCAGAAAACACACAATGAAGTGAGAGATCATGTGTGTTGTGACTGTGGGAAGAGTTTCACTAGAGCTGACCAACTGAGACAGCACCAAAAAACTCACACTGGAGAAAGACCTTACAAGTGCTCATCCTGTGACCAGAGTTTTTCTCATTCTGGAAACCTGAAAGAACATGAGCGAGTTCACACTGGAGATATGCCGTACCAGTGCACTCAGTGTGAGAAGAGTTTCAAACATAAAAAAAGCATTCTCTATCATAGAAAATGTTGTAAGATGATGTTACAGCCATCTTTTAAAGACATGAGTGATCCAGAACCATCCAGAATAAAACAAGAAGATACTGAGGAACAAACAGTTTGGTGTCCATTCTTGATTCTTTACTAAACTTTAAGTTGCCTTGAGAAAGAAGTTTAAAGTAGTTTGAAGTTTAAATAATCACTGATGAACACTTTTGATTTTAATGGACAAAAGTTAGTAAAACTTACAAAAAAATCGGTCACTCGACCATTAAAGAACACACAACTAATGTAGTAGTTCATGGATGCGAATAATCTTGGGACTAACAATATTGTAATTTGGAATAATTGATTACTGGACACTCATTTTTTTTGTCTTCCTGCAATTGTTATTAAACCTATCATTATTACCTGTGTGCTCATTATATCATTATAATGCGATGAGATGTTATATTTATTTTATCTTAAAGATAAAATATCCTGATCTTGTTTGATCAAAGCGTGCGACTGTTTTCAGCATACATTTTTCATCTTACATAAAAACATGTCTATATTAATTGTATGCATTTGAAATGTAGAGTTGGTTTATGTTTTAATTTACCTCAAATAAAAAGAGTTTAATATAGAGATATCTTTGTTTATTGCTTTATATTGTACTATTTGTAAAATTATCACTCTGACTCCAATAAAACATCAACAATATAGCACATACACTAATCAACAAATTATTTTGGCAGTACCTGCTATTTCTCTCTCTTCTTCATCACCCTTTCTCTTTCTTTTCCCCTCAGTCTCCTTATTTTGCCTTGCATATCTTCCCGTTCCAGTGCTGAGCTTTTATTAATAGTTAAATAATTAATAAATAATTTTATTAATAATAATTTTATTTTATAAACATGTTTTATTAATCATTTTGTGCATAGAAGGCTTCAGTTAGGTACGTGCACATTCAGTATTAATCTCTTTCTCTTTCTTTTTCTATTTAGTGTTTCTCGTCTCCCCACAATGACAGAATTACATTAACCGCTACCGCTACCGTTGTTTTTCAACGGCTCTGGCCGCCCGCTACATGAATGAATCAAGCTTATTTCGATTCAAAATGGTAAAATTAGACAAAAATGTATTAGTTTGCATCCCTGGTTATTTTTGTCCGTCGTTTACCATTTCTATCGTAAAACAGCTGGCAAATATGAATGTTTAGTTTATGTAGTAGCTACATCTCGTACTTTATTAACGTTAACTGAAACGTCACTCTGGATTCAGCCCCTCCTACCTGGATTTGATTGGTCATCTCAACCATGTTGACAGTGACGAGCGCGCTGTTAGACTGTCTGGAGCTCAGATGAAGGACGGTCGGTTATCCGGGCGTTGTACAACATCCTTGCAGAACTGAATCAGAGTTTAATCAGGGAATTACTTCACGACCTTCTAATAGACTACTAGGTCTACACGTCGACAGTCGGCTTTCTCTTTGAAATGTCGTCAAGGCAAAATCCGCAGCTCCAGTTATATTATAGCACTCTTTCTCCGGCGCTGACGCACTGCGCATGCGCTTAAGGTTTGTTTGGGTTCGTAATACAAATGCCTAAAAATATGCGAATTCAATTGTATGGCAAAGTTTGTTGTTCTTCTAAACAGAGCTTTCAATATTGGATTAATAAACATGTAAACGTCCAGTTGGTGGCAGTAATAACGTTACACTAAAGACTAAGAGGGTGTACCGTGCAAATCCAAAAGAACAAAAGTAGAGTGCTGAACGTTTGAAAACCAGTTCAAGTATTTGTTATAATTAATAGTGAGGATATAACGAGGTATTTTCGCTTGATATCTACAGTCTTGTTCAGTTGTTGCCACACGTGAGATATGATTTTGATTTACAGAGTGTAACCTGATCCAATTGAGATATGAGGTATTTAACTACTAATTAACACATGTGCTCAGGGTTAGTGTTAATATGTAATAAACATGAAATATTCCATGTTTCAAATGTGAGAATTAATGTCATTAACATAAAAATATAAATTAATAATGTGTTGTAATGTATGGTTAATGAACTTCATCATATGAAATAGTTTTAAATTGGTTTTATGTGCCAGTTTATATATATATATATATATATATATATATATATATATATATATGTTCACATAATTTCAGAATAATAAAATTAACTGAGTATAATTTTTTTGACTGTTTTTGATTTCCATAGATCTGGTCCTGTGGGTGTCAGTATCACACAGTGATCACAGTTCACACTACTGGGAATATTCCCATCATCCTACAAGAGAAGGACAAACTCCAGGAGTAGCAGCTGAAATCTGTGACTGTTAAAGATGGAGTTTATTAAAGAGGAGATTGAAGACATGACTGATCCAGAACCATCCAGAATAAAACATGAAGATACTGAGGAACAAACAGGTTGGTGTCCATTCTTGATTCTTCATTGTTGACTATTGAGAAACATTTAGGTAACTGATTCTATCTATTAAATATGTTTTTTAGACCAGATGGAAGTGAAGGAACAAAGACAAGAACCGAATGAAGTTAAAGAGGAAGATGACTTGAAAGCTCAAAAGAGTTTTTCATGGTTGAACAGTTTTACACAGCACCAGAAAACACACAATGAAATGAGAGATCATGTGTGTTGTGACTGTGGGAAGAGCTTTACTACAACTGGCCAATTGAGACAGCACCAAAGAATTCATACTGGAGAAAAACCTTACAAGTGCTCATACTGTGACAAGAGATTCACTCAGTCCGGATCCCAAAAATTACATGAACGAGTTCATACTGGAGAGAAGCCGTACGACTGCACTCAGTGTGGAAAGAGTTTCAAATGTAAAACCAATCTCAAGTATCATCATCTGCGCGTTCACTCTGAAGAAAAGCCATTTAGCTGTGATCAGTGTGGTAAAGATTTTAAAATGTCATCAAATCTAAAAAAACACCAGATAATTCACACAAACGAGAGGCCTTATGCATGTTCATTTTGTGGAGAGACTTTTACACGACTGGAACATTGTAAACGACACCAGAAAACACACACCGGTGAGAAAAATCATGTGTGCTTTGACTGTGGGAAGAGCTTTATTACATCTGACCATCTGAAAAGTCACCAACGAACTCATACTGGTGAAAAACCTTACAAGTGCTCATACTGTGACAAGAGTTTCACTCAGTCTGCACACCTGAAAGAACATCAGCCAGTTCATACGGGAGAAAAGCTGTACTGTACACAATGTGAAAAGAGTTTCAGACATTCAAAAAGCCTTCTCAGGCACATGAAAAAATATCATAAGTCGTCACAGTGAGGAACATCTCATTTTCATGCTCTTTTCAAGCTCTAAGGCCGATAGAAAACGGACAAAACAACTATCATTTGACAGGATTTAACTGATATTTCTGACACAGAGATCCATCCGATCTAACTTTTTGTCATAGTTAGCAGGATGTCGGCCATAACAAAATATAAATAATTATTTGTAAATCTCTGACTTGGTAATTAATGCTTGAACAATACATATTAATGTTATTTATTTATTAACCTATGTTTACTATGTTGTGTATAAGGAATCAGTGGCTATAGTTCGAAAATAATAGAAGCTGTAAATGTTAAACATGCTACTTATACAGATAGATTAAAATGGCATTAAAAATGCTGCAAGTTGCAAGACAAACATTTTGGACAACATTCACTGGGGTGTAATTTGATTTGTATCATGAAAGCTCTAGTACTCTCACTTGATTCTCTTGATAAATTTAAATTCTACACTACATTCATTTCAATGTATATATATATAATAAAAATCATGGCTAATAAATTTATGAACTACTTCAATTAGTTTAAAATGCAAGATGATAATTGGCTGTTTGGCTTTGCAAAATACCAATTATAAGAGACAATAATTAAGCATAAATATGACATAAACACACATAGATCATAATCTTGCACAGCCGTTTTCATCCACATTTTGACTATTGAATGCTAGAACTTTTTTTTTTTTTTTTCATTTTTTTATTTGATAGGGACAATGCTCAATAATCAACAACAATACATGTTGTAAACAAGCCAGAGTTAGCTACGCGTGCTAATTTTCATCTGCTGTCCCTAGCCAGGTCTTAGCAGGCTGCCTAAAATGCAAAAGTCAGTAAAAAATACATTTAATAAGTACAGTAGTAATATAATAAAATATGAACAGGACATATCAGGATCAATATAAGCCTAAAAAACATAAAGAGCATACACAGGCCATATATAAATATACATACACTCTCTCACCCATACATATACGCAAACAAATGTACGCAATATACATACGCACATCTCTACATACATTCATACATGTACACAACCCATATACACATACATCCATCCACATATACACATACAAGTGTATTTTAAACCTAAGTATAGGATGTATGCTTACACGTATAAGTGTCCCCAAACCAAGACCTAAGTTGTTTTTTAAAGGAGAAGAGACTATTACACTCCCTTAACTCTTTGGGCAAACTATTCCAGAAAATTGTGGCTCTAATAGAGAAGACTGCATTTCCAAACCTGCTTTGTCTATACTGAACAATGCAGTCCCCTCTTGTTGTTGCTCTAGTAGCTCTATTGGCCTTGTCTTTCTGTTTTATGAATTGGCACAGTGGTGGTGGAGCAAACCCACGGAGTACCTTAAAAACAAGACATGCATCAGCGAAATGTATGAAATTTTCAAAGCTGAGCATATTGTGTTTTTTAATTATAAGACAATGATGATGACTATTTCCTTTCCGGTCCAGAGTCTTTAATGCCTGTAACTAACCTAACCTTTTGCAATCACAATCTCATATTTGATAGACAAAAGCTCTTGTTTTCTGTTATTGCATGGGTTCACTTGAGTTATTACATTTATCCTCCTGATTCTAAATATATTTATAATATATCAAACCAGATGGAAGAGAAAGAGCAAAAACAAGAGCTCAAAGTAATGAGGCTGTAGTTTATTTATTTTATTTGTTGATTCCAATAAAATGTTCTAATTTACAGAGTTACCGAAATGAATGAGCTGAAAACATCATCCATAAACATGACTGAATGGTAAAGTTTAGGGTTAATATAAACAGAGCTTTCAGAGTTTGAAATAAGTTGATATTGTTGATTTATTACTAAATGACAGCATTTATCCAGTAGGTGTCAGTAACACACAAAAAAATGTTTCTTTCACCCTTTAAATCCAAAAGAACAAATAGAGGATGTGCAGAAGAAAGAGCCATGAAAATGTCTTATAAATGGATTAAATTCTCTGGAGAAAAACAAATATATTTCCTTATGCAAATAAAATAAAATAAAAAAAAGATAAATAAATATTAATTAAGCATTGAAAATTCATAATTTGTATATCAAACTCTCTTATAATGAGACATAGTAATTCAAGTAATATTATTTAAATATAAAATTATAATAATATTGAATAAGTAAATAAATAAAATAATTAATAACTATAATGGGGGGGTGTTGCATACAAAAAGGTATTTTATTTGTTTTAAATATTCTTTCATTTCAGAGTTGCACACATCTTTTCAAAATGAATACATTTGCTCTCAATTTTATGCTATCATTTCCATAGTGTACTTAAGAAACTAAATCTAACCATTTATTCTTGCTTTCTCCAAAGAATAAAAGAAAATTCTATAATTCTCAGTATTGTAAACCCTTTATTAGTTTTTAATCTTTATTAGGTTTTACTTAGTCCTTAGCTTTTAGTCCTTTACCCAAAAACTATTTGTATCTTTGTTATATTTGGTTTATTAAAATACTCTTCCCTGAATTATATACCTCGATATTTGTATTACCCTATTCTTAAGTAATGAGCTATACGTTCACCACAACTTATCCAACATCTTATTGATAAATTAGTATAGTTAGATATTTATGGTGTTAAAAATAGTGCATATTAATTTTTAAGCAAAATTGACATTTTAGTTAGAATTATTGTGCTTCAATTTGTCGTGCCTGCGCATATCAGCGCTCGTTCAAAAATGTAGCAGAAAATGAAAAATGATTTCGAGACTTTCCACATTTACAGATGGACAACATGTGGGGGGAAAAAAATATATGTCTCAAACGTCTAAAAACAGCACAAAATATGCGGTTTGCTGAGGTGGATCGGTTTGATCCATGGTCAAAAAATGACCTGCTTAAGAAACGCGTGATAACGCAATGGGCTATATGCACGCATAAGTTCCGCATTTGACGTAAGGATGCTCGTCCATTTCCGGTTGTGTAGATTAAAGCGGAGGAAAACCGGAGAAAACGGGATTATGGCAGAGTCTTCAATATTTACTGTCCTCCCGTCTTTGAAACGAAACGTACATACGTTTAGATGTAATTTTATATATAGTTATGTTTATTTAATATAATTTTAAAAAGAAGCATAAACACAACGAGGGGTGTCTGTTTTATCTGTTTTTGTGACTAACGTTTCATTAGTATAACCATGGAGTATAAAATTCAATATAAATTCTCGGTATTGCATTGGACTCTATGATCGGCGGAAGTTATCGAGCATCCTTAATCCTTCACCGGAAATAACGCCGTGCATAGAGCCCATTATCTAGACTAGATAAACCTGAATCAAATTAGTGGGATTGCGTGAACTTCAGTGACCTTTTATGAAACCGCTTTAGCCTCGAATTTGTTCGGCTCATTCAAGTCAGGTGTTGGAGTTGAGGCTAATCACCGCCTTCGTCTTTAATGAAACAGGTCAGTTCAAGTTGATATTAATTAATCGAGAGGCTGTGATGAACGAACTTTAAGCCCTGAATTTATTACAGACGAGATTGAAGACATGAGTAATTCAGAACCATCCCGAATAAAACATGAGGATGTTGAGGAACAAACAGGTTGGTGTCCAGTATTTGTTCTTGATTGTTTACTGCTGTAACAAAGCTTTAATTTAACAGCTCGGAAATAGAGGAAAATCATGAATCTCAAAGCACAAAATCTCTTTCTCTGACCTGTTCCCTGCTGGTGGAATGATCTGCCTAACTCAATCAGAGTTTCTGATACCGTAGCCACTTTCAAGAAACTAAACAAGGCACCTTTTTCGTCAGCACTTGATCTAGTAATCCTAACACTTTCTCTTCTATTTTTTATTATATACCACTTGCATATTGTTGTCCTACTGTTAGTTTAATGGCTTCTATTGTTCTCATCTTTAAGTCGCTTTGGATAAAAGCGTCTGCTAAATTAATAAATGTAAATGTAGAGAGAATGCAACATATTGATCATAAACTTCTTTATGCTTGTTTTATCCAAAGCGACTTACAAATGAGGAGAGCAATGGAATCAATAAAACTAAGAATAGGAGAACATTATGCAAGTGTTGTGACCCTTCCTAGTTTAGTCTAACACAATTTTTTTGCTAGATGTACAATAGAATTGTTAGCTTATTAATGGATTAATGACCATTTCTTGAAAATGGCTACGGACTTAGGCAGATCATTCCACCAACAGGGAACCGTCCAGGTAAAGGTCCATTAAAGGAATTTTGTACCTCTTTGGATGTCACCATGAGGCAGAATGCAAGCTTCTAGATAGCATGCAAGTCTGGAGTAATTGGCAACCAGTGAAATTTTGTGAGGAGAATGATAACATGCTCTCTTCGGCTCATTAAAACCACTCTAGCTGTAGCATTCTGGATCAGTTGCAGAGGTTTAAGAATGAGCATTACAATAGTCTATATATTACAATAGTCAATATACCTGATCTCTTGTTTTCTTGTATTAAATCAGGGTTCACTTAAATTTTGACAATGCCTCCTTGAACTGATTCCAATTACTTTATTTTAGGCCTGATGGAAGTGAAAGATGAAAGTGAAAATCTATATGAAGTTGAAGAGGAACATTGCAACATCAAAACTCAGAGTTTTTCATTGAAGAAAAATTCCAAACAGCAGCAGAAAACACACAATGAAGTGAGAGATCATGTGTGCTTTGACTGTGGGAAGAGCTTTACTAGAAGTGTCGGTCTGAAACAGCACCAAAGAATTCATACTGGAGAAAAACCTTTCAAGTGCTCATATTGTGACAAGAGTTTCACTCAGGCTGGAGCTCTGAAACCACATGAGCGAGTTCACACTGGAGAGAAGCCGTACGCCTGCACTCAGTGTGAGAAGAGTTTCAGAAGTAAAACTGATCTCAAGTATCATCTGCGCGTTCACACTGGAGAAAAGCCATATAACTGTGATCAGTGTCAGCAAATTTGAAAGTGTTAAATTAACACACACGGTGTTAAAATTAACACTTTTTCGGAGTTTATATAGGTCCACACTAAATAGAGTTAAACTTACACTTTAAATAGTGTTACATTTTTTACACTTGCTTAGTGTAAAAAAAAACACTGTTAGTGTTCACCGTTAACACCATTAGTGTCCCCCCCCCCTCATTTACACTAAGTTAGTGTTGAAATAACACTAGGTGTGTCAATATCTTAACACCAAGAGATTTATTTCAGCACTGATATAGTTTTCATACAAAACCCTGATTAAGGTAATTGTGTAATCAGTATTTGACTAAAAAAAATGTCTATGTGCATTCAGTTAAATCAGTCAACACACTGTATCAGTTTGAAATTTTATTTAACAGATGCAGCAATTACACCAGCACAAACAACATTCGCCATCAACATTCACTATTATCTACCCAAAATACTGCAGATCAAAAGGCCAGTTTAACTTCAAGCTGTTGGCTTTTTACAAGTTCAACCAACTCACAGTCTCTGTACTTTAAATGCATGATAATGTTCTGAATAATGTTCTGTGAAAAGTTTGTCGACAATAAAATACAGACTCTCGGAGACTCACTGTGGCCTGTATGAAGGTGAAGAAGTTGACCAGGGCTTCCTCTTAGGACAGGTTGAAGACATAGTGAACAAAGTTCAAAGGCACTTAAGGAGCTGGTTCCAGAACAAGGGGTAAGGCACTTGTCTACAGCGACGTAAAAGTGGTCAATCCTGCCCTTGATCCTTCCTGATCCCAGAAGAAATGCCTGGTGGTCCTCCCTCCCACTGAGAAGGCCTTCAATACTGGTGCAAGGCTGAAAAAATAAATAAAAATAGATTAAACATACAGGGAAAAAACATATTACAAGTTAAATGATTAATGCATTAAACTTTGTGCTGGTAACTTGCTCAAATTCAAATGAACCAAAAAAACAAAACAAAAAAAAACTAAACTATGACACACCGCAACACAATTTGTGCCTGACAAAACCAGTTGGTATCATGCTTTGTGTATTACAAATAGAAGTAAAAGATAACCATTAAAAGGAATCCCCACCTCCCACCACCACCAGAAAAATAAACAAAAACATTTGCTGAAAATTCTGTCATTACACACACACTCAGGTTTTTCCAAACCTGTATTAATTTGTATTGCTGAACAAAAAGAAAAATGTTTTGAAGAATGTAAACAGGCTGCTTTCTTCAAAATATCTTCCTTTGTGCTTAGCAGTACAAAGAAATATATACAGGTTTGGAACAACCTGAGGGTGAAACTTTTGGGTGAACTATCTTGTCAGGTCAGAGACAAAATGTGCAGAGGGTTCAGTCCAAAGGACCTGAAAGAAAACCACTGCATTTTAGGGGTTTAAAACCCAACTCTTAATTGAAATGTTCAAGACTTACAACGGTATTGTAAGTCTTACCTTATGGAAATGCACAAGTCTGTCAACAGCCTCTGTTGGAAGGTCTTCTTCCTCAGAGGAGGCAGGAGATGCAACAGCAGCATAACAGATGACATGTCACTGTCCCAATCTGAATAAGTAGATGTTAAGGGATTGGTGGGCAATTTAAGAAAAGAAAAAAAGAAAGACTTAGTGCTCACAACAAGAAACCAGAGCAAATATGAAATTATGAATTCTTCACAAATCATACCAACCGTTTTCAGATTCTTGTCCACCTGCTGCATTGAGAAGACGTCGCATTTCTGCTGTTGAAGTAAGAGACTTGGCTTCGTTGATGATATTTTGCTTGAATGCCGTCTCCCACCTCTTAGGAAACATGATGGATGTTTCAGCATTGAACAGCATAGCAAAGTCCTGGTTAATCAAATGACAAAGCATATTACAGGATTGCTAAAATGTTAAAGTTTTAGTTGTCTGGTATTATTCAAGCACTTCCTCACCAACAGATTTTTTTTTTCCAGTGAAGACTAAAATGGTGAAAGAATAAGGACAAGTTAACCATAAGAAAAAAAAACATACGTACCCCTTCAGAATTTTCGGTGTCTGTGCTAAGTGTTGCTGACCAGATTGCTGTTTGATTTTGCACTGCTCTCTCGGTCGTCTTCATGGTCAGTTGACGAGAGTGAAAGAGTATCAGTGCATGTGCTGGGGTTGAGGATCTTGTGGGTGAAAACTCTTGACAGGGAAAAGAAAAACAGAATTTTAATGTTTTCTCTAAAGGTATTCAATCAAAAAGGCTTCGTCAAAATGTTATTTACTTCTGAAGCATGAATTTAGCCTAATGATTCAGAAAGCTTTTGGATTTCAAAAATGTATTTAATTTTTGTTCTGAAGATGAAAAAATGTTTCAGAGGTTTGGAATGATATGAGGGTGAGTAATTAATGACATTAATTTTGGGTGAACCAACCCTTTAAAAATAAAAATAAGGATACATCCTTGTAAATTCTTATTCTGCTATATGTAGATCCAGTTGACACTTAACCACCAGATCCTTTTGTCCACCTTTTCATCACTGGATTTCAAACTTCAATTCCCCATTTCAGATATAAATTACAAACAAATCTGTAACAATATTCAATAAACTGATAAGAGAGCACTTAATTGTATATAGCTAATGTTGTAGCCTGGACTATTTTAGACAATGTTTGCATTATTAGCACGTCATTGCCATCTCATGATGAATCTCTTTTTTTATTAGTGTCTGCTGAAGGTAAATGTGTTTCTGACTCAATTACATTTGTCCCCGGGATTACATCGGAGTCCTTAAAAGTATGTCTCAAGTGTTATTATAGACTTACCATCAGACAAACCAGCAGTAATATTTTCTTCAGAACATCTTACAGTTAGGCATAAATATGGACTGACTTCGATCAGTTCATGGAGGATGTCCTCTTCCACATTGGTGTCGGTGTCAAAGACTTGAAGAGCTGCTTTTGTTGCCAAACCAAATTTGCTTTTAACTATAACATGACAAAAAAAAAAAATATATACACAGGTTTCATTAGTTAACACGGACTAAGAAATAATAATTTTACAGCATTTGTTAATAATCAATTTTTGAAAACCTAAAAATCAAAAGTTGTACTATGAACTAAAATTAACAAAACAAGCAGTTCTACTTTTATTAACTAATCCTAAAGTTAGTTATAGCACATTTATGCTAACAAGGAGACCTTATTGTAACATGTTAACATGCACAAGTCATATAGCAATATTGTATAAGTCTTAAGTCATATAGCAATATTGTATAAGTCTTAAGTCATATAGCAATATTGTTTATGACTCAAGTCAATTTCTAAGTAGCACAAGCTTCTTCACTTACCTTCATTTAGAAAATCTTGAAACGTACGATCGGGGAGCAATTTCACAAATTTACACCTTGCCTGATACTGAACTTTAGCCAGCATGATGAAAGCTGTTGGTCAAGAAAAATGCAGATTATGAAGTTAATAATATAAAAGAAGTTCATACGAGCTGCTGTTGTAAGAAGATCCATTTGTTAACCCACAAAGTGAAGTTGCAGCAAATATGTATACTTTCATGTAATGTAACATTGACAGCAGATGAAGCGCGCGTCAAAAGCGCGCGTCAAAAACGCGTGTCAAATGAGCAAACAGTTCATATAGAGTACACCGGCAGAAAGTTAGGCAAAACGCTTAGTTATCTGATAGCTTATCTCCGTTGCCTTTTAACTTGTAGATCAGAGTAAACGCTGTAACGTATACTCGAAAATACCAGACAACCGAAGCGGCGCGTTCAAGGTTCACGTAAAAAAATAAAAATAAACAATAGATTCGCACCGTTACTGCAGCATACTTTAACAGTCAGAGATTATTTGTGGGACAAGTCTACTAAAATATTGGACATAAAAATGCATTCACAATGCCTTATTTTGGCTAAGCAAAAAACGAGCCCCAAGGGGTTATTTGCAGTGTTATTTGCAGTGAACGTTAAACAAAATCAAAGAAAGTATGCCGTTATGTATCCCAGATTCTAAAACATAAGGTTAAAACTACTAACTACCATAAACTATGCAAGTCTTACCTCAAATTGCCAGCGAACTAAGAAAACGTCCTCGAGGTCGGATCGGTGGTCTCTCGTGTTCTAAAAGGAAATCATGTTAGCACTCAGGAAATGCTGAGAAATGTACTAATATTATTCTAAATGGTAATAAATGTAAACTAAACATGAAAATTAGTTAAAAAATCAAGTAGTTAAAACATATTATACCTGTTTCAATTTTCCTCTCCTCGTGGTCGTCCGCCATTAATCAAAAAGGAAGTAAGTGCAAGAACCGGAAATCGGATCAACTCATCACCAGTGTCAATTATGTCAACTCGCTGTAATTACGCTGACTCCGACCACTGAGTTACTCTGCAAGTGTTGATGCCATTCAAATTAACACCAGAATCAACACTTTTTAACTCTGATAATTTAACACCGTAAAAACAACTCTAAACTACACTGGATATTTTGCTGTGGTAAAGATTTTAAATCAGTACCAATTCTAAAAGAACACCTGAAAATTCACTTAAAGGAGAAGTCTTATTATCCATGTTCATATTGTGGTGAGTTTTTTGCACGACTGGATCATTGTAAAAGACACCAGAAAAAACACACTGGTGAGAAGGATCATGTGTGTTGTGACTGTGGGAAGAGTTTTACTAGAACTGACAATCTGAAAAATCACCAAAAAATTCATTCTGGGAGAAAATATTACAAGTGCTCATATTGTGACAAGAGTTTCACTCATTCTGGAAACCTGAAAATACACGAGCGAGCTCATACTGCAGAGAAGCCGTACTGTACTCGGTGTAAGAAGAGTTTTACATATAAAAGAAGCCTTCTGACTCACATGAAAATATGTCGTATGAAGTTGTCACAATGAGCAACTTTATTATCATGTCAAATATTAAAGTAAATTATGTGGCATTAACTAAATAATGGTGTTGTTCCTAAAAGCAAAATATCATCTAGTTCTACTTTGTGATTTTGGTGAAACGCTTAGAGACCTAAGCTATAGTTTAAGGAACTAAAGTGTTGTTTGAAGTGTCAGAAAAAAATTGTACAGTATCTAATTATTTCTACTATAATTACTTTGCTTTATCTGCTTTAATTAGATTGGTAATGGCATTTAATTATTTACTTATGGTCTCTATATTTTGTTCTGGTTGTGGAGTCAGAAGTTCGAAAATAAGACGCTGTAAAATGTTAAACAATAAACAAATTGCTAAATGAAGTTGCAATAAAGTTTCTTAATTTACAGATGGATTAAAATGCCATCAAATGAGTAAGTTGCAAGTGTGTATAATATAAATATAAAGGATTTAAACTAGACAAACTTGTTTACCAACGTTTACTGGTGTGTAATTTCGATTTGTATCATGCTAGGTTAATGCAAAAAATTTATTTTCTGAATCACCATTGGCCTTGTTGCATCAAACCGGTTTCAATTGCTACCCAGGTAAATTTGAGATTAGTTTGAGCTAGGTCTGTTTTTTTGTTTTTTGTTTTTAAAGCTGGTTAGCAGAGTTTAGTGCTATGTTAACTTTCGCTCCACTGCTTTTATTCTGGGTTTAGCCAGGCATACACTGTGTAATTTCAGCAAGGTTACCAACCCCTATCAATCTCTCGCAGGATCCTCTCTTTGGCCACCAAACAAACTCTGCACCTTCTCGTTTGATCACGGCATATAAGTAGTGTGGTTAAAAAGGTTGAATTACATTCAACAAGAAAAGTTATAATAAAAAATGTTAAAGCAGTTTTAAAACTGTTATATGTTTAAGAGATAATGTATCTTTGAAACTGTCTAAACCAGCGTTTATGGGGTAAAGCGGGTGGGTGAAGTCAGCGTGATGCAGAGATGTTCTAAGTTAATTTGTGAATTAGTATTGTAAAAGCCAGTGCATAACTTGTGTTTTATGATTGCACGACCAATTAGAAGAGTGACAAGCATATTGAGAAACGGGAGGAATTTCTACACGAAGTTCAGAGACTGTTTGTGTGCTACTGCTAATGCTAGCTTGGAGCTCGTTCATTACAAGTGAAGGACATTTTCTACTCAAACTTTAACTAGAAATTCTAGTTAAAGTTTGAGTGCCTAAAACATTTTGAGGGGCGTACCTGCAGTGTTCGACCTGAAGATGGAGTTTGGAGCAACTTTCTCTCGTGAGTTTGCTGGAGGCGTGTGGAAGAGAAAGAAAACAACGGAGTTCGTGTTGAAATGTTGTTCGGATGCTGAGCCTGTTCGGGTGATTATTGGGGTAAAGACAGAAAGATTAACTCAATATTTTATTTTGTTTGCTCGGCATTGAGTTTTGGGCCACTTTGACACAAGCACCGCATCAGGCCTGTTGCGATAGTTTAGTTTATAATCATTTTGATGACAGTTGTGGTGCCAAGGTCCTCCCCTTGAAAGGAAGTGTGTCACCGGTCGCGGGAGCGCGCTCGCATTCAACAGAAGTTGCGTCTTTGTTTTGACCCATGTAAATGAAACTGTAACTCGTGAATTTTTTAAGTTATCGTTTTATTGTTGTTTTATCGACAAGGTTTAGCAAAGACAGCAATCGCGTGTCCCATATATCAAAAACAAATTATTTTATTCTTCTGTAGGCTAACGATCGAACTTCAGGCACTGAATTGATCAATTCTCACGAGAATGTCTCAAGCTACTGTAAAACCAAGACGACCCTATCGTTTCTCAAGTAATCCTGTGGGCGTCAGTATCACACAGTGATCACAGTTCACACCTGCAGTGAAGCCCCTCCCACAACAATTCACCAATAAACACTGGGAATATTCCCATCATCCTACAAGAGAAGGACAAACTCCAGGAGTAGCAGCTGAAATCTGTGTGACTGTTAAAGATGGAGTTTATTAAAGAGGAGATTGAAGACACGACTGATCCAGAACCATCCAGAATAAAACATGAAGATA
The DNA here is from genome assembly GCF_988280905.1 of Pimephales promelas. Lineage (NCBI taxonomy): Eukaryota > Metazoa > Chordata > Actinopteri > Cypriniformes > Leuciscidae > Pimephales > Pimephales promelas. The sequence goes on from NC_142784.1 coordinate 32,173,657, forward strand.
CTGAGGAACAAACAGGTTGGTGTCCATTCTTGATTCTTCATTGTTGATGCTGAGAAACGTTAAGGCAACAAAGCTTCAGTTTAACAGATCTTTACTTAGAAAAACAAATGAGCAAAATAATTATAACGACAGAGAAAATACAACTCTACAATTATAATCTATTATGACTGTATTAACAAGGCATTGACAAAACTAACCTTTGGGACGTTAAAGATCTGATACCCGATACTCATAAAAATACCTGATCTCTTGTTTTCTGCTATTAATCAGCGGTCGGTTGAATTTTCAAATGTACTCTTTATGAACTTCAACTGATCCTAAAATGTTTATTTTAGACCAGATGGGAGTGAAAGAGCAAAGACACAAACTAAATGAAGCTGAGGAGGAACATTGCAACATCAAAACTCAAAAAAAGAGTTTTCCATTAAACGAAACCTGTGAACAGCACCAGAAAACACATAATAAAGTGAGAGATCATGTGTGTCGTGACTGTGGGAAGAGATTTACTAGAGCTGGACATCTGAAACAGCACCAGAGGATTCATACTGGAGAAAAACCTTACAAGTGCTCATACTGTGACAAGAGTTTCAATCAGTCTGGAGCCCTGAAAAGACACAAGCGAGTTCACACTGGAGAGAAGCCGTACGACTGCACTCAGTGTGGGAAAAGTTTCAAAACTAACACTGATCTCAAGTGTCATCTGCGCATTCACACTGGAGAAAATCCATATAACTGTGATCAGTGTGGTAAAGATTTTACTTTATCAACAAATCTAAAAAAACACAAGATGATTCACACAAACGAGAGGCCTTATGAATGTTCATTTTGTGGAGAGACTTTTTCACGACCGGATCATTGTAAACGACACCAGAAAACACACACCGGTGAGAAAGATCATGTGTGTTGTGACTGTGGGAAGAGCTTTACTAGATCTAGTTATCTGAAACAGCACCAAAGAATTCATACTGGAGAAAAACCTTACAAGTGCTCATACTGTGACAAGAGTTTCACTCAGTCTGCAAACCTGATAGCACACGAGCGAGTTCACACTGGAGAAAAACCCTTCAAGTGTTCATATTGTGAGAAGAGTTTCTCTCTGGCTGGATCCCTGAAATCACACGAGAGAGTTCACACTGGAGAGGAGCCGTACTACTGTACTGAGTGTGAAAAGGGTTTTAGACGATCAAATTGCCTTCTCAGGCACATGAGGAAATATCATAAATGGTCACAATGAGCAACAGTTCATTTTCTTGTCAAATAAGTATTCCAGTAAATGGTGAGATGAACATAAATATAGTTTTGCACTCAAAAGCACAATGTTGTGTATAGTTTAACTTCGTGAATTTGGTGAAATGCTTAGAAAAGAGAGTGGTGATTAAAGCTTTTTTTTTATAGTGTTAATAATTATTTGTATCTTTCCCACATGGTAATCGCAAAATCTGCTTGAATAAGACACATTCATGTAATTGACTTATTTAACGATTTTTACTAGATGCTGTAAAATGTTGAACAATTAAAAACATGAAAAATAAAGTTGATTGTTTTCTTGATTTAGAATCGGATTCGTTTTAAATGCCGTCAAAGCTGCTGCAGTAAGTTGCAAATATGTACAAATATTTACAAGAGAAGCATGACAACATTCACTGGTGTGTAATTTGATTTGTATCATGAAAGTTAAATGACAAAACATGTATAATCTCTTGTTTGATTATATATTTAATTTACACACAACTTTTATTTAAATATAAAAATGGCTGACATTTGTGATGTAGAATTATTACAATTAGTTTAAATGCAGGAGGGTCACCGGCTGTTTGGCTAAAAGTAAATATATTGTTAGATGCCAATCATAAGAGCTGTGAAAATATGACAAACACACTTCATAAGCTTGTTCAGCAGTTATCATTCACATTTTGACTGTATCGAATGACAGAACTAGCCTTTGGCTCATCAAGAAGCAGAAATGTAATAAACAGATCTGTTATGAAATCATGGTTGAATTTTCACATTTATCCTCTTGAAACTGAGTCTAACTTAATGTTTATCTCAAACCTGATGGATCAAAGGTGATGATTCGATTCTGTAGTTTGTTTCAGCCTGTTGACACCAATACAACGATCTTTAATGTGCCAATTTACAGAAGATCTCAGACATCACCATAATGAATGAGCTGAAAACAGGGAACTTTTGGAGACAAAGAGGTTTTTCAGCTGCTCAGTTTAACATGATGGCCCTGTACTTTTTAAATGCAGATTGGATAAAAACACAGTGATCACAGTTCACACCTGCAGTGAAGCCCCTCCCACAACAATTCACCAATAAATACTGGGAATATTCCCATCATCCTACAAGAGAAGGACAAACTCCAGGAGTAGCAGCTGAAATCTGTGTGACTGTTAAAGATGGAGTTTATTAAAGAGGAGATTGAAGACATGACTGATCCAGAACCATCCAGAATAAAACATGAAGATACTGAGGAACAAACAGGTTGGTGTCCATTCTTGATTCTTCATTGTTGACTATTGAGAAATGTTAAGGTAACAAAGCTTCAGTTTAACAGATCTTTACTTAGAAAAAAATGAGCAAAATAATTATAATGACAGAGAAAATACAACTCTACAACCTTAATCTATTTGATTGTATTAACAAGGCATTGACAAAACTAACCTTAGGCACATTAAAGATCTGATACCTGATACTCATAAATATACCTGATCTCTTGTTTTCTGCTATTTATCAGCGTTCGGTTGAATTTTCAAATTTACTCTTTATTAACTTCAACTGATCCTAATATGTTTATTTTAGACCAGATGGGAGTGAAAGAGCAAAGACACAAACTAAATGAAGCTGAGGAGAAACATTGCAACATTGAAACTCAAAAAAAGAGTTTTCCATTAAACGAAACCTGTGAACGGCACCAGAAAACACATAATAAAGTGAGAGATCATGTGTGTTGTTACTGTGGGAAGAGATTTGCGACAGCTGAACATCTGAAACTGCACCACAGGATTCATACTGGAGAAAAACCTTACAAGTGCTCATACTGTGACAAGAGATTCACTCAGTCTGGATCCCTGAAAAGACACAAGCGAGTTCACACTGAGAAGCCGTACGACTGCACTCAGTGTGAGAAGAGTTTCAGAAGTAAAACTGATCTCAAGTATCATCTGCGCGTTCACACTGGAGAAAGTCTATTTAACTGTGATCAGTGTGGTAAAGATTTTACTTCATCAGCAAATCTAAAAAAACACCAGAGTGTTCACACAAACGAGAGGCCTTATGAATGTTCATTTTGTGCAAAGACTTTTTCACGACTGGAACATTGTAACGAACACCAGAAAACACACACCGGTGAGAAAAATCACGTGTGCTGTGACTGTGGGAAGAGCTTTTTTAGATCTAGTCATCTGAAACAGCACCAAAGAATTCATACTGGAGAAAAACCTTACAAGTGCTCATACTGTGACAAGAGTTTCCCTCAGTCTGCAAACCTGAAATATCACGAGCGAATTCACACTGGAGAGAAGCCGTACTACTGTACTGAGTGTGAGAAGGGTTTTAGACAATCATCTGACTTTCTCAGGCACATGAGAAAATATCATAAATGGTCACAATGTCATTTTCATGTCAAATAAGTATTCATGGTGTGAGATGAACAAAATATAGTTTTGCACCCAAAAGCACAGTGTCATCTAGTTTAACTTTGTGAATTTGGTGAAATGCTTAGAAAAGAGAGTGGTGATTAAAGCTTTTTTTTTATATATATATATATAGTGTTAATAATTATTAGTATCTTTCCCACATGGTAATAATCACAAAATCTGCTTGAATAAGACACATTCATGTAATTGACTTATTTAACGATTTTTACTAGATGCTGTAAAATGTTGAACAATTAAAAACATGAAAAATAAAGTTGATTGTTTTCTTGATTTAGAATCGGATTCGTTTTAAATGCAGTCAAAGCTGCTGCAGTAAGTTGCAAATATGTACAAATATTTACAAGAGGAACATGACAACATTCACTGGTGTGTAATTTGATTTGTATCATGAAAGTTAAATGACAAAACATGTATAATCTCTTGTTTGATTATATATTTAACTTACACACAGCTTTTATTTAAATATTAAGACACGTTTTATGGCTGACATTTGTGATGAAGAATTATTTCAATTAGTTTAAATGAACACGGATCATTGCTGTTTGGATAGTTAATATATTGTTAAATGCCAATCATAAGAGCTGTGAATATATGAAATAAATTGTTCAGCAGTTATTGTTCACATTTTGACTGTATCGAATGACAGAACTAACCTTTTGCTCATAAAAGCAGAAATGTAATAAACAGATCTGTTATGAAATCATGGTTTGATTTTCACATTTATCCTCTTAAAACTGATTCTAACTTAATGTTTATCTCAAACCTGATGGATCAAAGGTGATGATTCGATGCTGTAGTTTGTTTCAGCCTGTTGACACCAATATAATGATCTTAATGTGCCAATTTACAGAAGATCTCAGACATCACCATAATGAATGAGCTGAAAACAGGGAACTTTTGGAGACAAAGAGGTTTTTCAGCTGCTCAGTTGAACATGATGGCCCTGTACTTTTTAAATGCAGATTGGATAAAAACACAGTGATCACAGTTCACACCTGCAGTGAAGCCCCTCCCACAACAATTCACCAATAAATACTGGGAATATTCCCATCATCCTACAAGAGAAGGACAAACTCCAGGAGTATCAGCTGAAATCTGTGTGACTGTTAAAGATGGAGTTTATTAAAGAGGAGATTGAAGACATGAGTGATCCAGAACCATCCAGAATAAAACATGAAGATACTGAGGAACAAACAGGTTGGTGTCCATTCTTGATTCTTCATTGTTGATGCTTTGATAGATGTGAATTAATAAGCAGTATGTGGATGTTAAATAATGAATAAATACATCTGAATGATCATAACCTGTATAGCAGTTGTCAAACATATTTGAATTACTTTAACAAGTGAATGATAGAACAACAAGTGGAAGATCTGATCTATGTTGCTTTCTGCTATTAATTTATTGATGGAGAAAAAAGTATGTCAAGTTGTTCCAAATCTGTATACATTTATTTTTTTCTGCTGAATTCAAAGATATTTGGAAGAAAGTTTGTTGCCAATAGATCTCACCCCCAATTGACTAACATAGTCATTTTGTAATGGGTGGCGAGATCTACTTGGTTACAAACATTCTTCCAAATATATTTGAGTTCAGCAGAACAAAAGAAATGTATACAGGTTTGGAACAACTCGAGGGTGAGTAAATGACAACAGAATTTTAATTTTCAAGATGAACCATCCCATTAAATCAGGATTTACTTGAACTGATTCTAACTGTATTTCTGTGTGTTTTAGACCAGGCGAGAGTGAAAGAGCAAAGACAAGAACTGAATGAAGTGGAGGAGGAACATCGTAACTTCACAATTCATAGAACAAAAGCCAAAAAGACGCACACCTGCACTCAGTGTGGAAAGATTTTCACACATAAAGGAAACTTTAACAAACACATGAGAATTCACACTGGAGAGAAACCGTATACATGCACTCACTGTGGAAAGAGATTCAGTGATAAATCAGGTCTCCGTCAGCATCTGCTCATTCACTCTGGAGAAAAAACATTTAACTGTGATCAGTGTGGTAAAGAGTTTAATGTCTCAACAAATCTAAAACGACACTTGAAAGTTCATTCAGATGAGAAGCCTTATGTGTGTTCTCTCTGTGGAAAGAGCTTTTCTCGGCTGTTCTGTTTTAAACTGCACCAGAAAACACACAATGCAGTGAGAGATTATTTGTGCTTTGAGTGCGACAAGAGCTTTACTACATCTCATGATCTGAAACGGCACCAGAGGATTCATTCTGGAGAAAAACCTTACAAGTGCTCATATTGTGACAAGAGTTTCACTTGGTCTGGAAACCGGAAAACACACGAGCGAGTTCATACTGGAGAGAAGCCGTACGCCTGTCCTCAGTGTGAGAAGAGTTTCACAAACTCAAGTCATCTAGTGAAACATATTAGAAAGCATTTTTCTGTGTCACAGTGAGCAAATGTTTTATGAGATTCACATAAATAAAAATGTTGTTAGTTGACTAATAAACAATGTTGCTGTGAAATGCCACAAGATTACTGTTTTATATTTTGAAGAACAAGCAAATGATTTAATTAGTTGATTGAACGCTTACTCAAAGAAATACCTAAATTAACCCTCTACTGCATGCATTTTGATGGCACATGGAAAAAAAATATTCCACATCATTTCTTGGCTCATTTAGGAACATTTTATTGATTTATTGAAAAATTTCCCTCCCCTGACCCCCCCACACCAAAATATTTTTTTTGTTGCCCAAGGGCAACGTTGCGCAACAATGGTAAAGAATCACAGAGAAAATTGTCATTATACAACTCTTAGAGAGCAATACAAAAATCAATTTTTTTTCTCCAAAAATGTCAAGAAATAATTTAAGTAAAAAGGGAAAAACACTTGAAACTCATCAATCTATTTGATTTGATAGAGACATATGTTTGCATCATGTAGTGCGTCGTCATGCATCATGTACTTTATGTATCCTAATCATCCCCATATAAACTGTATTGCCAAAAGTGTTGGGACACCCCTTCAAATCATTGAATTCAGATGTTCCAATCACTTCCATGGCCACAGTTCTGTAAAATAAAGCAGCTACTGTAGGCATGCAGACGATTCAACAAACATCTGTGAAAGAATGGGTCACTCTGGAATTCAGCATGGTACTGTGGTCGGCTGCCACCTATGAAATTTCCTCACTACTAAATGTTCCACGGTCACTGTTAGTGGTATTATAACAAAATGGAAGCACTTTGGGAACAACAGCAACCCAGAGCGGGGTTAGCGCATGCTGAGGTGCACAGAAGTCGCCAACTTTCTCCAGTGTCAATAGCTACAGACCTCCAAACTTCATGTGGCCTTTAGATTAGCTGAACACCAGTGCGTAGAAAGCATCATGGAATGGGTTTCCATGGCCGAGCACTTGCATCCAAGCCTTACATCAACAAGTGCAATGCAAACCGTTGGGTGCAGTGGTATAAAGCACGCCGCCACTGGACTCTAGAGCAGTGGAGACGGGTTCTCTAAGTGATAAATCACGCGTCTCTATCTGGCGATCTCATGGACGAGTCTGGGTTTGGCGGTTGCCAGGAGAACGGTTCTTGCCTGACTGCATTGTGACAAGTGTAAAGTTTTGTGGAGGGGGGATTATGGTGCGGGGTTGTTTTTTCAGGGGTTGAGTTTGGCCCCTTAGCTCCAATGAAAGCAACTCCTAATGCTTCAGCATACCAAGACATTTTGGACAATGTCATGCTCCCAACTTTGTGGGAACAGTGTCACTTTGGTGACTTTGGGTGTTCCTTTGTACCCAGGAACCCTGCATCTTTCCTTCGTGTAACACATTATTTGCCATTGTAAAATATTGTTCAAAACCTCCGTGAAAAGTACCCCTTATCGCACAACGTTGCCTTGAGGCAACAAAAAGAAAAACTGAATTTGTGAACATGCAAAATAAAAAAAACATAATAAAACCTGCCAGAAGGCTTTTCTACACCTTCATACAGACACACATATTTTTTATATACAGTTAATGTCATTTTAAAGAAGATCACTAAAGCACATAATCTTGCTTTCAACTCACAACATGTGCTCCTGTGACCATGTGCCAGAAAAGGACTTCCCACCTTCAAATGGTGCTTGATGGTGACTCCCAAACCTTATTGGACTGTTCTTTGATACTTTTTCAAACTTTCTAATTGGTTGCAATCATTTAAAGAAAAATTTACTGAATATAGGGCTTAAGAAAACTTTCTGTTGCCTGAGGGCAACGCTATGCTGTAGAGGGTTAAGAATAAAATAACTTTTTCAATAAATTAAGCAATTTCTTCAATTTAAAGGGTTAGTTCATCCCAAAATTAAAATTCTGTCAGTAATCACTCACCCTCATGTTGTTCCAGCCCCGTAAGACTTTCGTTCATGTTCGGATCACAAATTAAGATATTTTTGTTTAAATCCGAGAACTGGATCACTCCTCCATTGGGATCGAAACTGGCTGGCCCAAAAGTTATGAAAAACATTGTTAAAATAGTCCGAGTGACTACAGTGGCTCAATCTTAAGTTTATCAAGCGATGAGAATACTACCCCCCAAAAAAAAAAAAAAAAAAAAAAAAAACGAAAAAACACTTTATTCAACTATGTATTTCCTTCTCTATTGGCCTCGAGATTTCACATATTGAAACTGCGCAACGGTTCTGTGTTGTACGTCACATGCAGGCTCACTATTGGCCGAGGCTGGTCATGTGTGTGATGTGTGTGACAAACAACCTAGAAGTTTTGCACGTTTCACTACGTGAAATCTCAAGGCCAACCGAGAAGGAAATTAATAGTTTTAGGTCAGATAAATATTATTTAGTGTAAATAGTTGGAAGTGTGCAGTAGGTTTTATGGGTCTGTGGGTTCTGTGTCTGCCTACATATTGATAGGATAGCATCTTGCAGTTGATGGAGATTTGTGGGATGAACATCCAGGGCACGAAGCTCCCGTTCCACCACATCCCAAAGATGCTCTATTGGGTTGGGATCTGGTGACTGCCTTGGCTTTTGGCTTGCTTAGTTTGGGACATTTAATATTCAACAATATTATTGATCTGTGTTGTATTTTTTTATGTTATCACTGTGAAGCTGCTTTGATTCAATCTGTATTGTAAAAATCGCTATATACAGTAAATAAAGGTGACTTGACTTGACTGTGGGGGCCATTTTAGTACAGTCAACGCATTGTCATGTTCAAGAAACCAATTTGAAATGATTCGAGCTTTGACATGGTGAATTATCCTGCTGGAAGTAGCCATCAGAGGATGGGGACATGGTGGTTATACACGGTCAGAAGCAATGCTCAGGTAGGTCATGGCATTTAAATGATGCCCAATTGGCACTAAGGGGCCTAAAGTGTGCCAAGAAAACATCCCCCACACCATTACACCACCACCAGCAGCTGCACAGTGGGAACAAGGCATGATGGGTCCATGTTCTCGTTCTGTTTACGCCTGTACCATCTGAATGTCTCAACAGAAATCGAGACTCATCAGACCAGGCGACATTTATCCAGTCTTCAACTGTCCAGTTTTGGTGAGCTCTTGTAAATTGTTGCCTCTTTGTCCTCTTTGTAGTGGAGATGAGTGGTACCCGGTGGGGTCTTCTGCTGTCGTAGCCCATCCGCCTCAAGGTTGTGTGTGTTGTGTCTTCTTCACAAGTGCTTTGCTGCATACCTCGGTTGTAACGAGTGGTTATTTCAGTCAAAGTTGCTCTTCTATCAGCTTGAATCAGTCGGCCCATTCTCCTCTGACCTCTCGCCCACAGGACTGCCATCGCATACTGGAGGTTTTTTCCTTTTCACACCATTCTTTGTAAACCCTAGAAATGGTTGTGTGTGAAAATCCCAGTAACTGAGCAGATTGTGAAATTCTCAGACACCAACAACCATGCCACGCTCAAAATCGCTGAAATCACCTTTCTTTCCCATTCTGACATTCAGTTTGGAGTCCAGGAGATTGTCTTGACCAGGACCACAAACCTAAATCTATTGAATTTACATTTACATTAAAAGGAGGTTAAGTGTCTTGCTCAGGGACACATTGGTGTCTCACTATGGATTTGAACCCTGGTCTCTCGCACCAGAGGCATGTGCCTCATCCACTGCGCCATCACCACCCGGTGAAGGGGTGCCATGTGATTGGTTGATTAGAGAATTGCATTAATGAGAAATTGAACAGGTGTTCTTAATAGTCCTTTAGGTGAGTGTATATTGTTAGGTACCAATCATAAGAGCTGTAAAAAAACAAGCAAATAATCCAGGAATATATTATATAAATGCATTCAGATCATAATCTTGTACAGCAGTTGTCATTCACATTATGATTATTAACAAGAGGATGACAAAACTAACTTTTGGTACATCAAAAATATCATATTTGATAGACAGATCTAACTTCCCTGCTGAAAAATCCAGCTAAAACCAGCCTAGGCTGGTTGGCTGGTCTTAGCTGGTTTAAGCTGGAAGTAGCTGGTTTTAGTTGGTCACCCAGCCTGGCTTAGCTGGTCAAGCTGGTCTCTCAGCCTGGCTACCAACTTGACCAGCTAAGACCAGCCTGACCAGCTGAAAAAGTGTTCAAAACCCCTCTAAAACCAGCCTGATAAACCAACTAACCAGGCTGGGAGACCAGCCAAAACCAGCCAACCAGCCTTGGCTGGTTTTAGCTGGATTTTTCAGCAGGGTTGTTTTCTATTTATTAAATCAGGGTTCACTTAAAGATTCACATTTATCCTCCTTGAGCTCATTCTAAACATTTAATATGTTTTAATCTTCCAGACCAAAGACAAGAACTGAAGATAAAGGTGATGATTCTGTAGTTTGTTTCAACCAATACAATCATCTTAATGTGCCAATTTACAGAATATCTCAGACATCACCATAATGAATGAGCTGAAAACAGAGAACTTTTGGAGGTCAGCTTCAGCAGCTCAGTTTAATGGTGACTCTGTACTTTTTAAAAGCAGATTGGATAAAAACACAGTGATCACAGTTCACACCTGCAGTGAAGCCCCTCCCACAACAATTCACCAATAAATACTGGGAATATTCCCATCATCCTACAAGAGAAGGACAAACTCCAGGAGTAGCAGCTGAAATCTGTGTGACTGTTAAAGATGGAGTTTATTACAGAGGAGATTGAAGACATGACTGATCCAGAACCATCCAGAATAAAACATGAAGATAATGAGGAACAAATAGGTTGGTGTCCATTCTTGATTCTTCATTGTTGATACTTTGTTAGATGTGAATTAATAGGATTGATAGAGAAATACATCCAAATGATCATAACCTGTATAGCAGTTGTCAACAAGTGAATGACAGAACAACAATCGGGAGATCTGATCTCTGTTGCTTTCTGCTATTAACCCCTTAAGTGTCACCGTAAAACAGTAATATCCTATACATGGGGTGTCTCAGTTCCTGGAGGGCCACAGTCCTACAGAGTTTAGTTCCAACCCTGCTTCAACACACACACACACACTTGCCGTTTTCAAATGAGCCTGAAGGACTTGATTAGCTGATCAGGTGTGCCTAATTAGGGTTGAAGCTAAACTCTGCAGGGTTGTGGCCATTGACAAACTATATATAATTTGAAAGCATGCAAGCTGTAGTTTTCATATTTGGTGATTGATTGACAGAAGAGCCGTAAACTATCAATTTTCAAAAATAATATTTTCACACTCCTAAACCATATTGAGACCCTTATTTTGAAATAGTGATGGACATGAAAATTATTGAACAATGGTAGAACCTCAGTTTGTTTTCATGCCAAAAGTTCAGAAGATAACATCCATTCAATTATTTTTAGAAAAAAAAGGTCTGAAAATGTTTTGTGTATGAAGAAAAAAAAAGTGTGATGTGGCAGGGGAGCTATAAAGCACATGTGTGCTATTTTTATGTGATTATTAGAGGTTGAATTCATATCAACATATGCCAAACTTTTCTTACTACTTCTGAATGGGATGCCAACTTCATAAATTGTATAAAAATTGTGGAAATAATGGTTCAGATCACTCAAAACACAAATGGAAATGGAGACGCACTGATGTGGGCAGTAATGCAGTCTGGTTGTTGTCATCTAGTGAAAACGTTTGGTACTGCGCCCAAATAAAGTCTTAGAAACACAACTTGTTCAGAGTTTTTTGCTTTGATTTTCTTTCAATTTAAGAGTCCACCAGGTTTTTAAAAAATTATATTTTAGAATTATATTTTTTTCTGTTTCACTTTCTTAAGATTTCCATTACAGATGTTAACTTCATGCTGATTTGTACTCTGCTTTCACCAAGATAAGTACAAACTAAGATGTAGCTTTACAGTAACCTATGCTTCTCCACCCTTTTACGCTTCTTTCCATATGGTGATCAATTCTGTCCGGCGTTAACGGCTGCAGTGTACTTGGCCCGTCAGCACACACGACAGCTGCATTTACAATCTGGTCTCCCCAGTAGATCAGCACGACAACCGTCTGGATTGAGCTGAGTAGGGGACATCTCTAGGGTCAAAATGAATAATAAAGAGGAGTGTGAACTCACAAGTATGATGTCAGGCACTGTAATTTGCTCTGCCCCCCTTCCTGTTCACAGGAGTGATGAGATAGTTAGTAGACTGCCCTCACTTTATCGTTGGTTGTGGACATAGAATTCATAGATAATTGGAAAAGTTTGCGCTTGAAGAAGATTAAAGAAAATAGTCCAACGCCGTGGTACAACAAGCATTTTCGGGCTCTTGAGAGAATAACCAGAAATATGGAGCGCAAATGGAAGAAAACAAAACTAGAGGTATTTCGGGTTTCATGGAAAGAGAGCACGATTGCATACAGAGAGGCTTTAAAAGCTGCTAGCTCTGCATATTTTTATTTGCATATTTACTATTGGAAAAAAATAAACATAATCCTAGGTATTTATTTGAAACAGCGGCTAAACTAACGAAAAAGAAAGCTTCAAGCCCAGAAGTGTCCAAGCAACACTGACTTTATGAATTTCTTCACTTATAAGATTGATAATATCAGGGAAAAACTTTAATGCAACCGTCTATGACAGTATTGCATCAGGGAATGCATCGTAGACTCCCTAAGGAGAAATGTTATTCATTTGTTGCTATAGGACAGGAAGAATTGTGCAAAACTTGTATGTCAGACCCTATTCTGATCATCCAAATATCTTCTTTAAAACAAGATTAGTCTTACATCTATATTCCAAAGCATTCTTGAATTACAAGCATTTAAATTCAGGACATGTGCATTTTCATGTTTATTCAAAAAAGGGGGCGTGGCACTTAAGGGGTGATGGAGAAAAATGATGTCAAGTTGTTCCAAACCTGTATAAATTTCTTTTGTTCTGCTGAAGATATTTGGAAGAATGTTTTTTTTTTAACCAAGTAGATCTAGCCCCCAATTTTAAATGAAGTAATAAGTCAATTTTTTTTTTATCTTACAATGGTAGTCAATGGGTGGCGAGATCTACTTGGTTACCAACATTCTTCCAAATATCTTTGAGAACAGCAGAACAAAAGCGAAACAAAAATCATACATGTTTGGAACAACTTGAGGGTGAGTAAATAATGACAGCATTTTCACTAATCAGGATTTACTTGAACTGATTCTAACTGTATTTCTGTGTGTTTTAGACCAGGCGAGAGTGAAAGAGCAAAGACAAGAACTGAATGAAGTGAAGGAGGAACATCGTAACTTCACAATTCAAAGAAAAAAAGCCCGAAAGACACACACCTGCACTCAGTGTGGAAAGAGTTTCACACAGAAAGGACACCTTGAGAGACACATGAGGATTCACACTGGAGAGAAACCGTATCCATGCACTCAGTGTGAGAAGAGTTTCTCACATAAAGGAAGCCTTGACACACACATGAGAATTCACACTGGACAGAAACCGTACACATGCACTCAGTGTGGAAAGAGTTTCACACAGAAAGGACACCTTGATACACACATGAGAATTCACACAGGAGAAAAACCGTATACATGCACTCAGTGTGGAAAGAGTTTCAGAGATACATCAGGTCTCCGTCATCATCTGTTCATTCACTCTGGAGAAAAAACATTTAACTGTGATCAGTGTGGTAAAGACTTTATTTCATCATCACATCTAAAAGAACACCTGAATGTTCATTCAGATGAGAAGCCTTATGTGTGTTCTCTCTGTGGAAAGAGTTTTTCACGTCTTTCCAGTTTTAAACTGCACCAGAAAACACACAATGAAGTGAGAGATTATATGTGCTTTGACTGTGAGAAGAGCTTTACTACATCTAGTCAGCTGAAACTGCACCAAAGAATTCATACTGGAGAAAAACCTTTCAAGTGCTCATATTGTGACAAGAGTTTCACTCTGGCTGGATCCCTGAAAATACACGAGCGAGTTCATACTGGAGAGAAGCCGTACGCCTGCACTCAGTGTGAGAAGAGCTTCAAACATTCAAGTAGTCTAGCGAATCATGTTAGAAAGCATTCTTCTGTGTCACAGTGAGCAAATGAGATTCACATGACTAATAAACAGTGTTGCTGTGAATACCACAAGATTTGTGTTTTATATGTGAGAGAACAAAAAAAATTTATTTAATTATTTGAACGCTAATCAAAATAAATACCTAAATTAAAAGAGACTGGAAGCAAATGTAAGAAGGAAACAACAATTACAAGCAGTTATTTTTCAATAGCCTATATGAAGCAATTTAATATGGCTTTTTTCTCTTTTGTTACTTAAAACCGGTCATTTCATAAACAGGTTTATTTTTACAGGATTTTTCGCCACCAGGGGTCGCTAACCTCTTACAATTACAAAGGCGTATTATACTGATGACGTATCTTCCACATTAAACTGAATTATGGATCTTGTCGTCAAGCTGATGGATCTTTTATGGATGAGTGAATACATTGATGTTTTTTAACATGACTGTGGTGTGAAGCAGTGCGCGGACATGCAACACTCGCGTCTCTGTCAGGTCGAAAATAGTCGTCGACGTGGAGCTCTCGGCATCTCCAGAGATGTTGTCGATCTTCGTTTTTGCCCTCTTTTTGTCTCAAAGTCTGCTTACCATGGTCCATGTATGAACAAAATAACAACAGCGTGCACAACCCAGTTGTAAACGTCTGTCGCCATGGTTACTATCATAGTGTGAACACAAACCTGGCTTCACCACTTAAAGTCCCTGTAAAGTCAAAATTAAGTATGTGTTCTGAGTACAAGCAAGGAAGAGGCTTAGAGGTGGGCCACACAAATTTTGCTATCTAGAGACTCAATAGTAGCCTAGACCTCTTGTTTAACTATTTCGCGCTCTGTTACCGGTAGGCGTGGCCTCCTTGGGCAGCGAAGCAAGTGCATTCTGGGAGTTAGTGTCTTTCATCCACAAGAAAAACATTTTCTGGCTTTTCTTCAAAGCTCCAAATTCAAAAATAATTTCACATTTCTTCTACATAAATGACCCATTTTAAATACACATTATTCTTTCCAGAGGTGAAGTATCCCTTGACCATTGGCTAGAAACATTAGCTATAGAGAGGAGTCTACTATATTAGATTTTTAGACCTCTTTCATTAAAATATTATCAAGTCATTATTATAATACAAAACGCATTATATGTATTTAGGTTGTTATTTTAAACCTTTAATAATAATATGGGCAGCTTGGCTCTCAGCATGTTTACAGCATTTGAGATTTGTTTTCTTTTTTTACATTTATTATTTGTTTTCAAATATTATGTTTAGTTTTTCTACTTCATCAAATTTCGTACTTTATGTCCGAGGCACTCTGGAAATCGCGCACAGCAGCTTTTGTGAACAATAAGCCCCGCCTACTTAGATTTGATAGGTCATCTCAACCACGTTGACAGTGACGAGCGCAGTTAGACTGGCGGTCTGGCGCCCAGATGACAAGGACGGTTTTCCTGGCGTTGTAAAATTTTCTTGCAGAAGCAGAACCAAAGTACAGTTAAGATCTGGCAATTATTTCACGACCTATTACTCTTATATACAAAAAAAAAAGAAGAAAAAAAAAAGAAAAGAAATGTCAGCCCTAGAAGAAAATATATTTTGTGACGTCAGTTTTTTGTCTGTCTTTCTCCGCTTATGACTGACGGCACTGCGCATGCGCCTAATGTTTGGACTGTACGTAATACACATATAAACTAATATGCGCATTGAATTGCAAAGTTTAGGTTCATATAAACAGAGCTTCCAGAATCTAGAATCGGTTAAGATTCAGTTACAAAAATGGGTGCATGTAAACGTCCAATAGGTGGCAGTAATACACTCAAAAGGTTTCTAGTTTGCCATGTAAATCCAAAAGAACAAATAAGAGGATGCACAGAAGAGAGACACCAGCGCTGAAAGTTTAAAGAACAGTAATATTTGTTAATTTTAATCCAAACTGCTTTAACGACCGTGTAAGAGTTTGAATGAAAGACCGTTGTGGAGTATTTTCTCTGGATGCTGGATATTTTCAGTCAGTGTTGTTGCCACGCGTGTAAGATTACATGAACCAGCTTGGTATATGAGGTATTTAACTACACATTAACATATTATGTGCTCAGGTTTAGTGTTAATATCTAATAAACACGAATTCTTTTTAGTTTCCAATGTAAGAATTTATGTTATTAACAATATTAATAACGGTCCATAATGTAGCGCTAAGACTCTAATCTAGAGCTGAATTTGGTCTTTAATTTGATTAGTATATATATACACACAAGAGAAAGAAATATTTGCATACACTGAATATATATTTAACAAAATTTATATTATATATATATATAAATAAGAAGAAAAAAAAGAGATTGTCACAAATATAGGCCAAAAAGTCCACTGTTTTGTATTGTCCTGAGGCCACAAATAAAGTGCAACTGCAAGAGTGCAAAACATTTTTGGGTCAACCCTTCATCGATGTCATGTGTTACCAAGTATACATCTGCAGTCATTTAAACACTTATTACCATAATCCATGTTACATACTGGAATCTGATTTTATCCCATAAACAAATATTTGCAATAGTCTACAATAGCCTCATGTACATATCACAACAATCCTTTATTCCAAAAAAAATCTGTTAACATTTTTTTTAATCTGACCATAAAAATGACAATATACTCATTCCCATTATTGAATATCACAAAAGATTACCCCTATACGTCACATGATTAGACATTGCAATGCATAATGAAACAACATTTATAGAAAACAATTAAGAATATATTCCTCATTCATGCCCAAAGGATATTCATGTACATCCCCCCTCTGCAATAGACTCCGGTCCAAATCACCACCCCTACACGATTGTGTTACATGTTCTATAACAACGAAATGTAATCTCAAAATCGAATGGACATCTCATTAAAATTACACACAACTGGAGATTTTTGGTCTTTTCTTCTGATAGCACTCTTACGTTCAATGATATGTGTCTACATTGGTAGAAGTGCATGTATCAAATTGTTTAATCTTATGTACGGTTTGTTGTGCTTCTGAAAAAGGAAGACGGTTTTGAAGAAAATGTTTTCACAACACATACTTAGGTAATACAGTCTATATATGTGTGTGTGTGTTTTCACATTATTTTTCACATAATATCATTCTAACAACTTAATGTTTTAATATGTTTCAGATCAGATGGAAAAGAAAGAGCAAAGACAAGAACTGAAGTGAAATTTCAAAGGTGATGATGCTGTAGTTTGTTTCAGCCTGTTTATACCAATAACATTAGCTTAATGTTCCAGTTTACAGAAGATCACCATTCTGAATGAGCTGAAAACAGGAAACTTCTCAGTTGCTCAGTTTAACATGATGGCCCTGTACTTTTTAGATTGGATATAATCACAGTTCACAGAATATTCCCATCATCCTACAAGAGAAGGACAAACTCCAAGAGTAGCAGCTGAAATCTGTGTGACTGTTAAAGATGGAGTTTATTAAAGAGGAGATTGAAGACATGACTGATCCAGAACCATCCAGAATAAAACATGAAGATACTGAGGAACAAATAGGTTGGTGTCCATTCGTGTTTCTTCATTGTTGATGCTTTGGTAGATGTGAATTAATAAGCATATGGATGTTAGAGAAATGCATCTAAATGATCATAACCTTGTATATAGCAGTTGTCAAACATATTTTAACTACACTCAACAAAATAAAAAATGCAACACTTGTTATTTCCCCCATTTTTCATGAGCTAAACTCAAAGATCTTAGACTTTTTCTATGTACACAAAAGTAGTCAGAACACCTGACTACAACCGTTTAGGTGAGCTATCCGGTTCATTCTACGTAAAAGCGTTACAAGGTGCATTTTATTGATGGCATTTTGAATGCACAGAGATACCGTGACGAGATCCTGAGGCCCATTGTTGATCCATTCATCCACAAACATCACCTCATGTTGTAGCATGATAATGCACGGCCCCATGTTGCAAGTATCTGCACACAATTTCTGGAAGCTGAAAACATCCCAGTTCTTGCATGGCCAGCATACTCAGGACATATCAACCATTGAGCATGTTTGGGATGCTCTGGATCGGTGTATATACAACAGCTATTTCAGGTCCTGCCAATATCCAAAAATCTTCGCACAGCCATTGAAGAGGAGTGGACCACCATTCCACAGGCCACAATCAACAACCTGATACACTCTATGCGAAGGAGATGTGTTGCACTGCATGAGGCAAATGGTGGTCCCACCAGATACTCGCTGGTTTTTGGACCCGCCCAATACAGTAAAACTGGACATTTTAGAGTGGCCTTTTAGTGTGGGCAGCCTAAGGCACACCTGTGAGGTGGATGGATCATCTCGGCAAAGGAGAAGTGCTCACTAACACAGATTTAGACGGATTTGTGAACAATATTTGAGAGAAATATCTTTTGTGTACATAGAAAAGGTCTTAGATCTTTGAGTTCAGCTCATGGAAATCTGAAACCTGATCTCTGTTGCTTTCTGCTATTAAATAAGGGTGATTCTAACTTGATTTCTGTGTATTTTAGACCAGGTGAGAATGAAAGAGCAAATACAAGAACTGAATGAAGTGGAGGAGGAACAATGTTTCTTTAAAACTCAAAGAGCAAAAGCTGAAAATCTGCACACCTGCACTCAGTGTGGAAAGAGTTTCACACAGAAAGGAAACCTTAAAACACACTTAAAAATTCACAATGGGGAGAAACAGTTTTCATGCACTCAGTGTGGAAAGAGTTTCAGACAAAAAGGAAACCTTAAGACTCACTTAAGAATTCACACTGGAGAGAAACCGTATGCATGCACTCAGTGTGAAAAGAGTTTCACACAAAAAGGAGACCTCAATATACACATGAGAATTCACACTGGAGAGAGACCTTATAGATGCACTCAATGCGGAAAGAGTTTCACACAGAAAGGAGACCTTAATATACACATGAGAATTCACACTGGAGAGAAACCGTATACATGCACTCAGTGTGGAAAGAGTTACAAATATTTATCTGATCTCAGAATTCATCTTCGCATTCACTCGGGAGAAAAGCCATTTATCTGTGATCAGTGTGGAAAAGTGTTTATTTCATCATCACATCTAAATAAACACCTGAATGTTCATTCAGACGAGAGGCCTCACGTGTGTTCTCTCTGTGGAAAGAGTTTTTCAAGGCTGGAAGGATTTAAACATCACCAGAAAACACACAATCAAGTGAGAGATCATGTGTGTTGTGACTGTGGGAAGGGATTTACTACATCTAGTCATCTGAAACAGCATCGAAGAACTCATACTGGAGAAAGACCTTACAAGTGCTCATATTGTGACCAGAGTTTCACTCAGTCTGGACACCTGAAATCACACAAGCGAGTTCATACTTGAGAAAAGCCGTACGACTGCACTAAAGTGAGAAGAGTTTTGCCCTAATGCATCATTTTCCTGTCCTTTTAATCAAGCCTGTTAGCTTGATGCATACCTCCAGTATTTGTCTACTATTAAGTTTTAATTGTTTTTCAAACGTGATCTGCTGCAGCTTGTTTTCAGTCTTTCTATATTTATTTGATCAATTTTTTTATCCTTATAATTCAATTAATTTGAAATAAAAACTTAATTAATTATATATTGTAGATGTTTTTTTTTTTTTTTGAGTATATCTGAACAACATGTCTGTGTGTAAATTTGTTTTGCTCATGGGACCATCACAGAGAGCCTCAAAATCACTCCAGAACATTCTCATTCACGGTATCATGCTGGTGGAATGATCTGCCCACCCTCATCTGGAATGCAGAATCCGTCACAGCTTTCAAAAGACAACTAATTATAAATAAAAATTGAAAATAATTAAAAATAAAATAAAAATGATTTCCCTTTCCTTTAAATACTCGCTTATCTGGCTTATGCTACTCCGAGCAACCTTTGTATTTTGAGCACTTCTTGCATTGTTTTTGGCTTTTCACGATGACTCGCTTGGTTTAGTCCTCAGTTCAGTCGCTTTGGATAAAAGTGTCTGCTGCTAAATGACTAAATGTTTTAACAAAATTTGTGTTAATTATTTTTATTTACATTAATCATGGTTGTCAACTTGCCATGAGCAATTATCATTAAAAACAATGCAAATATTGATATTAGTAAAACTCAATGTGTGCCTTTTGCACTTTTTAAAGTACACTTTTACAAATACCCTTATTTAAGGTTTTATTTAGTTATAATGAACAAAAAAATCGAATGAAATTTGGGTCCCACTTTATATTAAGTGGCTTTAAGTACTATGTACTTACATCGAAAAATAAGTACAATGTACTTATTTTGTTCAGATTGTATTGTAAAACACTTTTGTTGCTATTGAGGTGTGATACGGGTAAGGTTAGGGTTAGGTGTGGTTGTATAGGTCGGTTTAAGGGTGGGTTAAGGTGTAAGGGAAGGGTCAACTGTGTAATTACAAATGTAATTACATTTATTAATTACAGCTGTAATTACATGCAGGATATTTCCAAATATAAGTACAATGTAAAAACATGTATGTACACAATAAGTCCATTGTATCAAATTATTAATTTCAATGTAAGTACATAGTACTTAAAGCCACTTAATATAAAGTGGGACCGAAATTTGTTATCCGATTAATTTAAACTTTCTCTATTTCTTTTTCTCAGTCTCCTTATTTGCCCTGTAGCTTTGATTGATAGCCTACTGTCTTTTTTATGTCAGTGAAGAAGGTAAACAAAACAGCTATTTGTTTCATTAATTATTCATTAAGACAAGGCACACAATATGTGCACAATCATTGTTAATCTTATGCCTAATATGATGAAAAGCTTTGTTTATGTTTCTTGTCTTGTCACATTGACAGTTAGGAATTACGTAGGCTAACGTAATGAATCACGAATGAATTTATTAGTTTTCACCCATGATTACTCCGGTCTTTTAACATTTGTTGTTAAATATAAATGTTTAGTTTATCTACTCTCGAAGGTTCACCGTTAACTTATATATATTAAACGTCTCTCCCTCTGGAATCGCACTCAGCAGAACATAAATCCCCGCCTACTTTGATTTGATTGGTCATCTCAACCGTGTTGACAGTGACGAGCGCTGTTAGACTGTAGAGCTCAGATGAGAAGGACGGTTATACTGGCTTGTACAAGATCCGTGCAGAACAAACTATTTTACAATTTTTATTATATAGTTCTATTATATACATAAAAAGGTAGAGGTCTGGACCTCATTGGTGAGTATACAACCCTAGAAGAGACTGAAATTAGCTAAAAATCTCGTGTGACGTCAGTTTTTTTGTTTCTTTCTCTGGTTTTCAACGAGGCGACTGACGCACTGCGCATGCGCATAATGTTTGCTTGGATTCAGACTGCACGTAGGCTAATACAAATAATATGCGCATTGAATTGCAAAGTTTAGTGCTCATATAAACTGAGCTTTCACATTTCCTATTTGTTAAGTTTAGTCTGAGATGCTTAGCGGTCGTGTAATAGTTTGAATGAACTACATTTGTGGAGAAATTTCGCTGGATATTTTCAGTCAGTATGTTGTTGCCACGCGTGAAAGATGACATGAACCAGCTTGCTATATGAGGTATTTAACTACTTATTAACACATTATGTGCTCAGGTTTAGCGTTAATATGTAATAAACACGAAATATTCTTCGTTTCTAATGTAAGAATTGATGTTTACATTGATTAACAATGAAGTGCCCCATAATGTAGCGCTACATAAGGCTAACGTTAGTGCTCTGAATTTATTTAGAGCTGAATTTATTTAGTCTTTAATTTTTGCATAGGCACATACAGATTGCTGGCTAGTAGTTGATTACTGGAATCTGGATAATGTCATAGTATTTGAGTAACGTTAGAGTTTTCTCAGCATTTATTATTAAACACACATTAGCCTTCTTATTGGAATTAGCTATATCACCCAGTCAGTCATTTGACCATATTACTGTTTCTGGAAGGCTTTTGTCTCTCAAACACATTAAAATGCACAAATCACATAATTTTATTTGTATGCAATACAATTTTCGTAGGGACTTTTTTTCTTTGTCTTAAAATATTTAGTTGAATATTACCCTGAGATTTCAAGCAACCATGTTAGGTCAACAGTAAAAATAAGTCAATGATAATAATAATACTAGTTAAATAAAATTAAGTTAATGGTACAATATGTAACATTTTTGTAATAAAATATCTAAAACTCACTTGCCCAGTGTGATATATTTCCTGCAGTTGTGTACTTACAATATCCCAAAAGTTCCCAAAAATGTTTAATTTCAGATAAATTTCTATTTTAAGTAATGGCTCGTCCATGTTCACTTGTCACCTGTCAATGACATAACATCCGCGTTATCCCTGGTTTCCGCTCGTACTGCTATAGTAACCATGGTGACAGACGTGGACAACTGCGTTACATCTAGCGGGCACGCTCACGCTGTTTTTGTTTCGACACAAAAACATTTTGTATAACTTTCAACACAATTCTCAAATGCAGTTTAGTATGATGTGAAGACCAAGTGAAACAGCGCTGCATTCCTCACAAGTTTAATTCGTCTAATAAACAAATAGCACTTCCAGTGCTTGCGAAGACCGAAGTGCCCGCACCCTCATATCACTTGGCTGTGGTTACCAGAGGTAAAAACGATATAAATACGGTTCGTTTTCTCACACAAACCGCTCGTTTCGTGTCTTAGGCCATCAACGTGTACATACAATTTACGAGTCATTAAATCATGTTTCATTTGGACTCTGTGCATGCTCTTTGAGGTGGACCCCATAGACCTCCATTATATGACTGACAGACAAGAACGGTTTGACCTAAAATTATCAAAATTGAAACTACTGCGGAAACAAAGACACCTACATCTTGGATGCCCTCGAGGTAAGCTAAAATACACCAAAAAATTAATTTAAAGTGAACTATCCCTTTAAGATGGACTTTGACACCATTTTCTTCTACATCTTCTGTACAGCCGAAACAATTTTTGTTGCATTATTTTCCTGTTATCATCTGTATTTTTTAAAGCGCTATATTAATAAAGGTGACTTGACTAGAAGTAATCCATACCATTATTTACATATGAAAAATATCCTAAATTATATTTTTTCATATCATAGTCAAGTCAAATTTTTATTTATGAAGTGCTTTCTACAATACTGATTGATTCGACAGGAACATTAAAACATAACAGGAAATTAATCCAACAAAGTTTATGGATTAATGGTAATAAGTTTAAAGTTAAATGTACTTAAATTTGATTTACTTGTTACCTTTGTGTGTTTGAATAAGTTGGTACAATATTTAAAACAATTAAACTTAAAACCAATAAATACGTTTATATTGTTGTGTTTTTGTTGGCGGCAGATAATATAGGCAAGGCAAGTTTATTTCTAGCACATTTCGTACACAAAGTGCTTTACATAGAAAAGAAATTAATGATCTTAGACATCACCATAATGAATGAGCTGAAAACAGGGAACTTTTGGAGACAAAGAGGTTTTTCAGCTGCTCAGTTTAACATGATGTTCCTGTACTTTTTAAATGCAGATTGGATAAAAAACACAGTGATCACAGTTCACACCTGCAGTGAAGCCCCTCCCACAACAATTCACCAATAAATACTGGGAATATTCCCATCATCCTACAAGAGAAGGACAAACTCCAGGAGTAGCAGCTGAAATCTGTGTGACTGTTAAAGATGGAGTTTATTAAAGAGGAGATTGAAGACATGACTGATCCAGAACCATCCAGAATAAAACATGAAGATACTGAGGAACCGATAGGTTGGTGTCCATTCTTGATTCTTCATTGTTGATGCTTTGGTAGATGTGAATGAATAAGCAGTATATGGATATTAAATGATGGAGAAATATATCTAAATGATCGTAACCCTTTTATCATAATTAGAGGTCGACTAGAGGTGGATTTTACCAATAACTAGGTTTGACATAATCTTGCAGATAACTTATTAATGAACTGATATATTTTTAAAATGGAACAACAAACAACACTTCAAAGTGTGCAACACACCAAGTTTTTGTGCATCGGCCAACTAAGTTTTCTCACTGTGTTCCGCAACGCCGGCTGAAATTTGTTCTCGTCGGCTCTGTTTCGACATGTTGAATCAGCGTCGGGCCGTCAGTGAAAGAGGGAACTCTGATGGGCTGTTCAGCTTAGTGAAAGTCAAGAGTCAATGCACGAGAATAAAAGCAAAACAGCGAGCAAAGGTCAAAACTCATCTTATCCAAGTGTTCCTTGGCGAATATTTCAGTATTAACACGAGCGGAGTGGAATAAAGAAAGGTTTTATCAGGATTGAAATTCAAAACAGTAAGCACGCATTGCTTTGTTTGTGAAACCTGATCTCTGTTGCTTTCTGCTATTTAATAAGGGTTCACTTGAACTGATTCTAACTTGATGTGTTTTTTAGACCAGGTGGAAGTGAAAGTGCAAAGTCAAGAACTGAAAGAAGATGAAGAGGAGGAGGAACATAATTCCGTTATAACTCAAAGAGCAAAATCCAAAAAACTGTACACCTGCACTCAGTGTGGAAAGATTTTCCAACAAAAAGGAAACCTTGAGGCGCACATGAGAATTCACAATGGTGAGAAACCATATGCATGTCCTCAGTGTGGAAAGAGTTTCACACAAAAAGGATACCTTAAGACACACTTAATAATGCATTCTGGAGAGAAACCACATGCATGTCCTCATTGTGAAAAGAGTTTCGTACAAAAAGGATACCTTAAGATACACATGAGAACTCACACTGGAGAGAAACCGTATACGTGCCCTCAGTGTGAAAAGAGTTTCGCACAAAAAGGAGACCTTAGAACGCACTTGAGAATTCACACTGGAGAGAAACCGTATACATGCACTCAGTGTGGAAAGAGTTACACATATTCATCTGATCTCAGAATTCATCTGCTCCGTCACTCTGGAGAAAAACCTTTTGTCTGTGATCAGTGTGGGAAAGAGTTTATTTCATCAACACATCTAAATAAACACCTGACTGTTCATTCAGACGAGACGCCTATATTGTGTTCTCTCTGTGGAAAGAGTTTTGCAAGGCTGGAAGGATTTAAACGGCACCAGAAAATGCATAATGAAGTGAGAGATCATGTGTGTTGTGACTGTGGGAAAGGGTTTACTACATCTAGTCATCTGAAACAGCACCGAAGAATTCATACTGGAGAAAAACCTTTCAAGTGCTCATATTGTGACAAGAGATTCACTCAGTCTGCAAACCTGAAATCTCACGAGCGACTTCATACTCGAGAAAAGCCGTACGTCTGTACTGTTTCACCCAAAGAATCTAGTGACTCGTATTAAAAAGCATTGTTCTGTATCACAATGAGCAAATGTTGTCTTCAGATCCTAAACCTCTTAAGTAAATCATGTGAGATTCACAATCACATAAAGTAAATGTGTAGTTAGTTAACTAATAAACTAAAAATTTATTGGAGAAAAATATTGATTTGAAATGAAATTTTATGTAACGTTTATTTAAAGAAATATCAAAATGACTGGAAACAAATGTAAGAAATAAGAAGCAATTCCTAAAGGTTTTTTTAACCTGTTAACTGTCACCCCCCCTTTTTTGAATAGACATGAAAATGCACATTTCGAACTTAAATGGTTGTAATTCAAGAATGCTTTGGAATATAGACATATGATTGGTCTTGTTTTAAAGAAGACATTTGGCAGATTTTTGTAGAAGTGAAATAAATTAAGAAAGTGAAACAGAAAAAAAGTTATAGAAGTTTGAGTTTATGGAAATGTACAATGTAAAAATATTAATTATTCATATTTTACATAAAATATATATTTTCAAAACCTGGGCTACTCTAAAATGGCAGAAAGATCAAAGACAAAAATCTGAACAAGTTGTGTTTCAAATTTTAGGTTGATATCTCAAAAAATGAGCTTTCAGTAAGATTTTGTTTGAGCGCAGTACCAAACTTTTTCACTAGGGCACAATCAGACTCCATTACTGCCCATATAAGGGCGCCTGCATTTCCATTCGTGTTTTAAGTGATATGAACCATTATTTTCACAATTTTCATACAATTTCTGAAGTAGAGATCCTATTCAGAAGTAGCATGGGAAGTTTGGCAGATTTTGATATGAATTGAACCTCTAAGAAACACATACAAAGAACACGCATGAAAGTCATAGCTAGCTGACACGTCACAAATGGTGAATTTATTATTTTTTTCTTGATATTTCAAACTTTTCAGACCTTTTTTTCCCAAAATAATTGAATGGATTCTATCTTTTGAACTTTTGGCATGAAAACAAACTGAGGTATCTACCATTTTTTCATGATTTTTCATGTTTACTGCTATTTTAAAATAAAGGTCTGAACACGCCTTATGAGTATCAATATATTCTTGTTTTATATTGATAAATTATGGCTCCTCTGTAATATATTTTGAAAATCAGTCACCAAATATGGAAACTAGAGATTGTAAGCTTTCAAATGATATATAGTTTGTCAATATTATTTAAGGTATTTACTAAGATATTATTGTTTTAAAAATATAGTGGCAAACGTCCCACCTGTGGGACGGTGACAGTTAAGTGGTTAATATGTAGATTTTTGTTTTACTTCTGTTTTTCGTTTACATGAAACCTGCTATTTGATTAACAGATGTATTAAAAAGTCGACCCATTTCTCTGCAATATAAAAGTAGTTTTTGTATGCGTCTATACATGTCTGTAAGCTCTGTACAATAACTCTAAATAAAATTAACATTTCACTGACAATGTGTGATTTTTGTGTGAAAACGTTATCTACAGATCAGATGAAGCAAATGTATATTGAAATAAACATGTTCTGTGGTGTTGGTGTAACTTTGATTTGTTATTTAGTCGCCTGTAGCCTATATATATATCATAGAACAATATACTTTATAAATGACTTAAAATTTATATATATATGAAGAGTTCAGATGCAAAAGCCTCTAAGTGCCATTTGAAATTTTCTTCTAGAATGATAATTTTTATCAAGCTTGTATATTTAAGTTCAGTGATTTCACTTAAATGGCAATGATAATTACCTATTAATTGTTATTTAAGTGAAATTACTGAACTAAATATACAAGTTTGATAAAAATCATCATTAAAGAAGAAAATTTCAAATGGCATTTAGAGGCTTTTGCATCTGAACTCTTCATATATAGGCAAGTCAGAACAATATAGTTTATAAATGATTTAAAATTTATATATATATATGTTGAGTAATTTATAAAGTATATTGTTTTGACTTGCCTGATTTCCATTCATAGGTTCTGAATTGCAACTACTGTATATCGTTCACATTATCATACCTTAACTTGGGACAATGGCAGTGTTCAGGGGAGGTGCATACAACAGAGCTTTCTCAGTTTATTGTATGAGGAACCTAGAGGTAACATTTAATAAATTTGTAATACAACACTTCAACCCGATAGAACACTTTTAGGATGATTTAGACCGGAGACTGCAAGCCATATATCACTCTGTCCAAGGTCTGTGGTAGGCGTTCTGGCGCAATATGGTTGATGTTGCATCATCCAAGTGGATTCTGCACATTGGTGTCATTTTGGGTGTTCCTGTGCACTTCTTGTAACACATTATTTGTCATTGTGAGGTATTTTCCAAGACATTGAAAAGTACCCCTTATCACACAACGTTGCCCTGAGGCAACAAAAAGAAAAACTGTAATTTTTTAAAATATACTTTTCATGTTTAAACTGGATTTGTGATTAGTGATTCCCAAACCTCATGGGACCCAATTAATTTTTAATTGGTTGCAGTCATGTGAAGAACGTAATGAATAAGGGCTTAAGAAAACTTTCCAGTGTATAGGGCTAATTTTCTAGAAAAACGACAGTAAATGCGTATGTTCTCATTTCTAGTACATTATAAAGTACAATATAATCTGATATGATGACATTACAGTAATTATTACAGTGAAAGCTAACGTTTTAATATAAATTATTTTATTTGGGGGTTAGTTTTTTCCACATGAGACAAGCAGTTCTACTGTTTATTTATAAATATAATTGCAATACTCTATATAATAAATGTTCTAAAGCTATTTCTGAGGCAGGAACAGATTTTAAAATAGCTTTCAAAACTTTTGTCTTATAGCTTGTTGAAGTAAATAAAACGGAAACTATACTGGAATGAGTAAGAAATGCTTTTCATCAACTATAGCTTGGTGGTCCTGTTATTTCGCTCTGCGCCAGTGTTTATGTGGAAGAAAGAGTTGCTGACACGATCGAGAGACTGGTTTAGTCAAGCCTTTAATGGCGGACGACGAGGAGGATACAACACACACACACGACACGCGCACCCACGCGCATGCGCAGCCAGGGTCAGCATAACGTTCAACGTCACAGAACACGTCACGATCCACATACTGGCGCTGTTGTTTATACTAGAAACAGATTGTACATAGATACGGGGCCATATTCAGGTTAATGGCATATCGACATTTCTGCTCAAACAACTTTACAAAGAGAAGCTACAATATGTCGGTAAACAGTGTAAGGCAGTACTTTGTAGTCAAACAACAACAAAACCGTCCTGATATTTGAATGTGCCTAAGTGTGGTTTCCACTTTGTGAGCACAAACCTACAAAAATGTATAGATTAAATGAGAGAAAGTGCAATATTTGACATTAGACTCTTGTTTTCTAAATCAGGGTTCACTTGAAATTGTACATTTATCCTCCTTAAACTGAGTATATGTTTATTTCTGACCAGATGGAGATGAAAGAGAAACGACAAGAACTGAAGTTAAAGGCAATGATGCTGTAGTTTGTTTCAGCCTGTTGACACCAATACAATGAACGTAATATGCCAATTTACTGAAGATCTCAGACATCACCAAAATGAATGAGCTGAAAACAGGGAACTTTTGGAGACAAAGAGGTTTTTCAGCTGCTCAGTTTAACATGATGGCCCTGTACTTTTTAAATGCAGATTGGATAAAAACACAGTGATCACAGTTCACACCTGCAGTGAAGCCCCTCCCACAACAATTCACCAATAAATACTGGGAATATTCCCATCATCCTACAAGAGAAGGACAAACTCCAGGAGTAGCAGCTGAAATCTGTGTGACTGTTAAAGATGGAGTTTATTAAAGAGGAGATTGAAGACATGACTGATCCAGAACCATCCAGAATAAAACATGAAGATACTGAGGAACAAACAAGTTGGTGTCCATTCTTGATTCTTCATTGTTGATGCTTTGGTAGATGTGAATTAATAAGCAGTGAATTGAAGATAAATGATGAAGAAATACATTCAAAATGTAATGTATTATTGTAAAACATATTTTTCTATATTAACGAGTGAGTGACAGAACAAAAAGTGAAAGATCTGATTTCTGTTGCTTTCTGCTATTAAATAATGATTCACTTGAACTGTTTCTAACTGTATTTCTGTGCATTTTAGACCAGGTGAAAGTGAAAGAGGAAAGACAAGAACTGAATGAAGTGAAGGAGGAACAGCATAACTTTACAATTCAAAGAACAAAAGCCAAAAAGACGCACACCTGCACTCAGTGTGGAAAGAGTTTTACTCGAGCATCAACTCTCAGTGATCATCTGTTCATTCACTCTGGAGAAAAGCCATTTAACTGTGATCAGTGTGGTAAAGATTTTAGTTCATCATCACAACTAAAAAAACATCTGAAAGTTCATTCAGGTGAGAAGCCTTATGTGTGTTCTCTCTGTGGAAAGAGTTTTTCACGTCTGGACAATTTTAAACTGCACCAGAAAACACACAATGAAGTGAGAGATCATGTGTGTCGTGACTGTGGGAAGAGCTTTACTAGATCTGTTGATCTGAAACGGCACCAAATAATTCATACTGGAGAAAAACCTTACATGTGCTCATATTGTGACAAGAGTTTCACTCATTCTGGATCTCTGAAATATCATGAGCGAGTTCACACTGGAGAGAAGCCGTACCACTGTACTCAGTGTGGAAAGAGTTTCACACATAAAGGACAATTTAACTCACACATGAGAATTCACACTGGAGAGAAACCGTATACATGCACTCAATGTGGAAAGAGTTTTACTCGTTCATCAGCTCTTAGAAGTCATCGGTGTATTCACTCTGGAGAAAAGCCATTTAACTAATAAAGTGTGGTAAAGAGTTTTTTCACGGCTGTTTGGTTTTAAACTGCACCAGAAAACACTTTTACGTTTGTTTGTTTAGTTTAATAAAGCCTGTTTTTACATAAACAGAAATATCTACAATAGCACAAATCTGTACAATTACTCTATGCAATAACAAATAAAATGACCATTTCACTGGCATTGTGTGATTCTGTGAGTAAAAGCTTTCTACAGATTCAATAATGAAATAAACTGAGATTCAGATGTGAATCTCAAAACAACTGTGACGTAAAATCTGTGACTTTAAACAACAAAAACTATTTACATGATGGAATTTAGGATGGAAAGTTGGACATGGTTCAGTTCAGTTCAGTTCAGTTAGACATCTGATTCAGATCAGTTGGACATGGCTGTTAACAAGAGGTAAAAACTATATAAATACTGTTCGTTTTCTCACACAAACCGCCCGTTTCGTGTCTTAGGCCATCAATGTGTACTTACATTTACGAGTCATTAAATCATGTTTAATTTTGACTTCTCTGTGCATGCTCTTTGACGTGGACCCCATAGACCTTCATTATATGACTGACAGACAACACCAGTTTGACCGAAAAATGTCAAAATTGAAAATACTGTGAAAACAAAGACACCTACATCTTGGATGCCCTCGAGATAAGCTAAAACATATGTAAAAAAAATAATAATTTCAAAGTGAACCATCCTTTTAAGCCTAGAAGCTGCATATCATGAAAGCTCAAGCAAATAAAGAGGTATTGGTAGGGGTGTTATTCGATTTTGAGAAAGCATGAATGAAGTAAGGAACTTGGGTGTTGAATCATTTAATATGGAAAGCATTTTGAAAGTAGATAAATTACATCAAGAACAAGATGAAATATATAGTGATTTTATAAATTTTGATAAAGGAATATGAATAGTCTAGGGAATTTAAAGTAATTGGGTTAAAATTATAATTATTCATTTCATACTTTTGTTTATTTAAGTTGTTAATTTTGTATTTGCGTATTAGTGCTTTACACTCCAGTCCAGTTGGTGGCGGTAATGCACAGAAAGTTAGTTTGCCAACCGCTATTGAACTATAGAAGAAGAAGAATAGTAGCGTTCCTGTGTTTTTATCTTCCCGTGGATTACTCGTGGACTGTTTTCTATAGTGGACTGATTTATGCAAGTTTTCTTACTTTTTTTTCTTTGTCTCTACTGTTGTGTTTGCTGGGGATCGACCCTGATTGTACGATCCAAGATTACAATAAAGCTGCAAATGATGAATCCTCACTTTGCTAAAAAGCCTCGTTACAATTAAATAAAGTTATAAGTTTAGAAGTGCCATTAAACTGGAATAACGTTATTTATGCGTTTTTTTTTCTGCCAACTGATGTATTTTTTATTAACGCGCGTTAAAAAAAAATCTCCACATATCGTTTTGGTGGATTGAGTCTGTGGAAATGTCCTTGCGTTTAGCTTTCATTTTGATGTAATGTATGTTTTTAGCCATATGTGACCTGTGCATTTGATGAATTGTGTGATGTTGAGTGGATGCAAGTTTGAATAACTTAAATCACGGAGACACGTTCATACGACTTGCTGTTTTACTGAACTTTTATTCTTGTCTTAGTTTTTAGGATACAACCCAACACATCTTTAGACTGCTAGCGCCATCCCCAGGTAACGAATAATAATACAATTCCCATACATCACATCTCCCCTCTTAAAGGTCCCGTTCTTCGTGATCCCATGTTTCAAACTTTAGTTAGTGCGTAAAGTTGTTGTTGGAGTATAAATAATATCTGTAAAATTATAAAGCTCAAATTTCTATGCCAAGCGAGATATTTTATTTAACAGAAGTAGCCTACATCGAACGGCCCGTTTGGACTACCCATCTCCCCATTACCGGATTGTTGCGCAATATCGCATCTAATTTTGTCTATAGTAGGCCTATAAACAAATGTTATGTTACTCTGTTTATTGATGTTTTTACTCTATGTGTACAGTTTTTGGAGGATTTATTATATATTTTAAATTTATATAAATAAATAAATTAAAAACAGTTATACAAAACAGCTTTTTTATATATATATATAAAAAGGTTAATTTAACACAAATTTCTAAATTTAATTTGATGGATAAATGAACATGGATAATTTGACATGGTTTAGTG
Source organism: Pimephales promelas (assembly GCF_988280905.1). Taxonomy (NCBI): domain Eukaryota; kingdom Metazoa; phylum Chordata; class Actinopteri; order Cypriniformes; family Leuciscidae; genus Pimephales; species Pimephales promelas. The sequence continues at coordinate 32,206,049 of NC_142784.1, forward strand.
TAAAATTGTTGCCCATCTTTTGGGAAGTGCAATTTTAATAGATGGCTATAGAGCTCCACAATAAGCTTTTTGCTATTTGACTGACTGAAAGATATTTTTTCTTTCAGTCAGTGAAAGAAAATATTCACTGACTGTGTCTGAATATTAATTCAGAAAAACAGAGCAAAAACTTTTTTTCTCATGAAAAATCAACTCATTAATTCAGAAAAACAGAGCAAAAACTTTTTTTTTCTCATGAAAAATTAACTGGTTAATTCAGAAAAACAGAGTAGATTTTTTTTTCTTCAAGTGAATGCAATACGCCTCCGTAATACACAATTATAATAATAAAAAGGAATTTTAGACAAATATATCCTGTTTTGTTAATCAAACCTGAAAAAGATATTTACAAAGAAAAAAAGTAGTTTTTAGAATTTATCATTTTCAGGGTTTTTTTCTTCTTTCATATAATAGTACAAATGTAATCTACACGTCAGTTACTAACTGTAACAGAACAGATATGAACAGTTATATTACATATAGAGAACGCTCAAGGGTTAAGTAAAAATAGACCAAAGTTGCCTTTGCTCGACTTCTTGTGGTTGCCGTCCTGCCTCGGATTCTGTTCGCAAATCAAGCATGATCAATTTAAAGTTTGTTAACTTATTCGTATCAGTCTGATGCGCGCGAGTATGGACTGTGATTGGATGATGAGGTTGTGATAATGATGACTGATGATGAGGTTGTGTCGTGTTGCTTTTGTGTTAGTCGGTAGTAAGATCAGCGTGCCGTCAATAAACGGGGCACATAATAGGCTCATTTATGGGGCGTTCCGGCTAATATGGAACAGACGGTAATCCCACAGCGAATTTTACCTCAGCATTTGCCGCGTCTACGGAATACTCGGCTTCAATTACCGTACGTGTTCTTCACTGGGTGGAAGAGGATCCTCTTTTCTGGTAGTGAGTGGGCCTGCACTAGCATCGTATTTCAGTGCCTCTTTATCTCTGAGTGCCAACTTTTTAGATGTGAAACCAAAGTGTGCGAGTGCTACACTCTGATTTATTTTTCGCTTGCTAGCCATTTTTAGTGACTTCTCAGTTTCTACTGTTTGGCGCATATGGCTAATTTGCATACGCGCACAGGCTGGCTCCGCTTTGGAAAAATAAACACATTTGTGATTGTGAATAAATGTTTTTAATTCCGAATACAGACATGGTGAGCCCCCGTATTTCGCACACTGCTTTTGTGTTCATTTGTACATCCGAACACTGAGCAACTGCCATGCTTCGCTCGTTTGCAAGACATGACATCTCTCGAAGAAAAACTAAAATCTCAAAGCTATTTCTCTAGGAAAAAGTAAAATCGCACCTGCGTGTTCGTACGTCCTGTTCCTAGCTCGTTTTCTCATGGTCGGGCCAAATTCTCCGTGCGGGCAAAGCAGAGAAAGGGGAGTAACCTTTCCCCCGTATGACGTTATATAGGGGAGATTCAAGATCAGCGCGTCTGAGATGCAGACGGATGCAGAGAAGAAAAATTCTAGACACGAGGGGACCAAGTACAGTCTAGGGGAACTCAAATTAATGTTAAAAAACCTCAGAAAATGAGAATTTTTATGTCAGGGGCCCTTTAAAATAGATTTAAAAAGTTTTGTCTAATAGCTTGTTGAATAAAATGAAACAGAAACTATACTGAATGCTTTTCAACTAAAACGTGGTTGTCCTGTTATTTCGCTCTGTTGTTTATATTATAGAAACAGACATTGTATATAGATACGGGGCCATATTCAGGTTTATGGCATATCGACATTTCTGCTCAAACAACTTCTACAAAGAGAAGCTACAATATGTGGGTAAACAGTGTAAGGCAGTACTTTGTCTAGTCAAACAACAACAAAACCGTCCTGATATTTGAATGTGCCTAAGTGTGGTTTCCACTTTGTGAGCACAAACCTAAAAAAAGTATAGATTAAATGAGAGAAAGTGAAAGATCTGACATTAGACAGATACCTGATTCTTGTTTTCTGAATCAGGGTTCACTTGAAATTGTGCATTTATCCTCCTTAAACTGAGTCTTATATGTTTATTTCTGACCAGATGACGACAAGAACTGAAGTTAGAGTTGATGATGCTGTAGTTTGTTTCAGCCGGTTGACACCAATACAGCGATCTTAATGTGCCAATTTACTGAAGATCTCAGACGTCACCAAAATGAATGAGCTGAAAACAGGGAACTTTTGAGACAAAGAGTTTTTTCAGCTGCTCAGTTTAACATGATGTTCCTGTACTTTTTAAATGCAGATTGGATAAAAACACAGTGATCACAGTTCACACCTGCAGTGAAGCCCCTCCCACAACAATTCACCAATAAACACTGGGAATATTCCCATCATCCTACAAGAGAAGGACAAACTCCAGGAGTAGCAGCTGAAATCTGTGTGACTGTTAAAGATGGAGTTTATTAAAGAGGAGATTGAAGACATGACTGATCCAGAACCATCCAGAATAAAACATGAAGATACTGAGGAACAAACAGGTTGGTGTCCATTCTTGATTCTTCATTGTTCATGCTTTGGTAGATGTGAATTAACACGTATATGGATGATAAATGATAGAGAAATACTTTCAAAATATCATAACCTTGTCTATAGCAGTTGTCAAACATATTTTTCGTATATTAACGAGTGAGTGACAGAACAAAGAGTGAAAGTTCTGATCTCTGTTGCTTTCTGCTATTAAATAAGGGTTCACTTGAACTGATTCTAACTGTATTTCTGTGTATTTTAGACCAGGTGAGCGTGAAAGAGGAAAGACAAGAACTGAATGAAGTGAAGGAGGAACATCGTAACTTTACAATTCAAAGAACAAAAGCCAAAAAGACGCACACCTGTACTCAGTGTGGAAAGATTTTCTCACAGAAAGGAGACCTTGACACACACATGAGAATTCACACTGGAGAAAAACCGTATACATGCACTCAGTGTGGAAAGAGTTTCCCTCAGAAAGTACACCTTAACACACACATGAGAATTCATACTGGAGAGAAACCGTATACATGCACTCAGTGTGGAAAGAGTTATTCTGATTCATCAACTCTCAGTTATCATCTGCGCATTCACTCTGGAGAAAAGCTATTCAACTGTGATCAGTGTGGTAAAGATTTTATTTCATCAAAACATCTAAAACAACACCTGAAAGTTCATTCAGATGAGAAGCCTTATGTGTGTTCTCTCTGTGGAAAGAGTTTTTCAAGACTGGATCATTGTAAACTGCACCAGAAAACACACAATGAAGTGAGAGATCATGTGTGTTGTGACTGTGGGAAGGGATTTACTACATCTAGTCATCTGAAACAGCACCGAAGAATTCATACTGGAGAAAAACCTTACAAGTGCCCGGATTGTGGCAAGAGTTTCACTCATTCTGGATCTCTGAAATATCATGAGCGAGTTCATACTGGAGAGAAGCCGTACGACTAAACTCAGTGTGGGAAGAGTTTCTCCTACTGGAATCAAGAATGGACAAAATGGAGAAAAGCCATTTAAAGGAGTGGTCTAATGAAACATCGGTACGTCAATCGTTCTCTGAGTTTTGTTTTCATGATAATCGAATGTAAAGAGCTTTATCTCTAAAAACTGTTTAGCGTATAATGCTAGTAATGGGGGCATTGACTAAGTAAAAAGAAATCGCTAGTTTATACCACTAACAAGGCTCAAAATAGCCACACACTAACGCAGTAACATAATGAGGCTAGAAACTTCCAACCTTTCTGCCTCCTTCACGTGGTGAGACGACAACAATCCGGCTTTAGATTCTGTATATTCGGCAATTTCTTTTCCAACAATGGACCGAATAGCTTTTCTCACGTCTTTCTCTGCTGCCATTACTGAACTCAAACTGACGCGCTACATCATCATCGTTCGCAGCCACTCCCTTTATTCGCTGATTGGTCCTACAAAAAATTGATGTCTGGATACCTAAGGATACATGGCTCTGCTGAGGATATACAGCAGTCCCAGACGTAGTACTGAAGGAAAATGAAATTGAGCGGAAGTGCGTAGGAGGGCGCAGCCAGGCTACCACCTCGCCAGACTATTTCAATTTTCTGAATTTTCTTAAATGTTAAATAAAGAAACATGGTAAAAAGATGAAAATGACTTGATTTTACTTTCAATTCCTTTTACATTCTCCAAGGTATTAACATTAACATTTTTCATAACTCCATGTAGGACGTTTGTGTCCATAAATGTAAGCACTAGTAATGCAATATTTAGAAAATGTACTCTTGATACTCAAGTACTTCAGTATTTTACTTAAGCAGACATCTGACTGTAGTACTTTTAGTTGTACCTGAGTAAAATTTAGCAAAGGGTATCTGTACTTTTACTCAAGTAATAAAGCTGTGTACTCTGTCCGCCTCTTTTAGCCTTAAAATTCTTTGTGAATATGGCCCCAGAATAAGATATGCATCCAGATGTGAAGACGAAAAATGAAATCCTACTGGAGACCCTTTAGATGCAGATTTTAATATATATATATATATATATTAGGGCTGTGCAAAAGTTAATTGCGATTAATCGCATCCAAAATAAAAGGCTGTGTTTACATAGTATATTTGTGTGTGCTGTATATAATTATTTTGTATATATAAATACACACACATACATGTATATATTTAAGAAAATGTGTTATTCCTATATAAAATATTTATATTTATATAATATAGATTATGTATTTATATATATATACAGAATTTAAGCGCAAATAATTCTTAATTATATACATGCATGCATAGGTATTTATATATACAAAATAATTATATACAGCACACTCAAGTCAAATATATTATGTAAAACAGACTTTTATTTTGGATGCGATTAATCGCAATTAACTTTTGCACAGCCCTAATATATATATATATATATATATATATATCTTGAAAATTATTTTAAATCTTTTCAGCAATATGGAATGCAGGAAAGCTTCCTTCTTCATGGAAGCATGGAATAATAAAACCAGTAGGCAAACCTGGAAAGGCCAAATCCAATCCAGTTAATTATAGGCCAATTAACTTCTCATTTATGTAAACTGATGAAAAAAATGGTTAGACTAAACTAAACATTGGAATTTAAATGAGTTTTATCATCATACTAGAGTGGATTTAATAAAGAGGTATTGGTAGGGGTGTCATTCGATATATTGAGAAAGCGTGAATGAAGTAAGGAACTTGAATCATAATAGGGGAAAGCATTTTTGAAAGTAGATAAAGTAGATGAAGAACAAGATGAAATATAGTGCTTTTATAAAGCAATATGAATAGTCTAGGGAATTTAAAGTAATTGGAATTATTGTGATTATTTTCATACTTTTGTTTATTTAAGTTGTTAATTTTGTATTTGCGTATTAGTGCTTTACACTCCAGTCCAGTTGGTGGCGGTAATGCACCGAAAGTTAGTTTGCCAACCGCCATTGAACTATAGAAGAAGAAGAATAGTAGCGTTCCTGTGTTTTTATCTTCCCGTGGATTACTCGTGGACTGTTTTCTATAGTGGACTGATTCATGTAAGTTTGCTTACTTTTTTTCTTTGTCTCTACTGTTGTGTTTGCTGGTGATCGACCCTGATTGTACGATCCAAGATTAAAGCTGCAAATGATTAATCCTTACTTTGCTAAAAAGCCTCGTTACAATTAAATTAAGTTTTAAGTTTATATTTTGGAAGTGACATAAAACCGAAATGTAGGCTATGCATTTTTTCTGCCAACTGTTTGATGTATTTTTTATTAACGTGCGTAAAAAAAATCTCCACATCGTTTTGGTGGATTGAGTCTGTGGAAATGTCGCTTAAATGTGTTTAGCTTTCATTAAACTTGATGTAATGTATGTTATTAGCCATATCTGTGACCTGTGTTTTAGATGAATTGTGTGAAGTTTAGTGGATGCAAGTTTGAATAAATCACGGAGACACTGGTTCATGGTTCATGCGACTTTTTTACAGATCTTTTATTCTTGTTTTTTATAGGAAACAACCCAACACATCTTTAGACTGCTAGCGCCATCCTCAGGTAAGGAATAATAATACAATTCCCATACATCACATCTCCCCTTTTAAGAAATAAATTTCCTCATACAGAATAGTTTAAACACAACTAGTATTATTATTATTTTCTCAATTACACTCTATAACTTTAATCAGCAGCATTGTTCCCATAACCCATTAACTATAAACATCTCTTTACTCTTTAACTCCTCATATGCTTTCATGGAGAATAGAGTTTTGGTGGTCTAATCAGTCCAGGGTCCGAAATTAACTTTTTGGCTCACCTGCCACAGGGACTACCAGCCAAAATAATACATTAATTTTCATATATAGGCTTTATTTACATTTTTTGACATTATGTATATGAAAATAATACATCCTATGTGTATTATTTTCCATTTTTACGTTTATTTACACACATTTCACACAATTTACACACATTAAAATAATATTTTTGTGGTGGTGCTTATGAAAATAGTTTTGTACAAATGAAATGTATTAATAGTATATTTAATAAAATATATACAAAAATAATATACTTATTTTTTAAAAAAAGTTTATGCTGCCTATTGTTTTATTCAATTTATTCAGTAACTGAAGGACTAGAAATATCAGTTTTTTAACCATTCATTAAAATGAATCGGTTCAAAGGAGTCATTATTTCGCCATTTGGACGTGTCATTATCGGACGTGTTTGCGTAGTGTGATTATTCCGGCAGCTAGGACATCCCACAAGATTTGCCAACAGAAAACATTTAATCACTGAATAGGTTTTTTCGTTTATTTTTACCACAGTGTCGATATATTTTAATTAATATGTGCCGGGGAGAGAGAGGAAGACTTAGGAGACGGTGAAGCCTTGTTTATACTTTAGCCTGGCTCCGAAGAGAAAGAGTGTGTGAGCGACCCCTCTCTCTCTCCTGCTTTATTCACTCGCACAATCACATCCCTGATGATGGCCCTGTACTGTTTAAATGCAGATTGGATAAAAACACCGTGATCACAGTTCACACCTGCAGTGAAGCCCCTCCCACAACAATTCACCAATAAACACTGGGAATATTCCCATCATCCTACAAGAGAAGGACAAACTCCAGGAGTAGCAGCTGAAATCTGTGTGACTGTTAAAGATGGAGTTTATTAAAGAGGAGATTGAAGACACGACTGATCCAGAACCATCCAGAATAAAACATGAAGATACTGAGGAACAAATAGGTTGGTGTCCATTCTTGATTCTTCATTGTTGATGCAACACGACACAGAATGGTGTGGCAAACCATCAACGCCATGCAAGATCCGATCTGTGTTGTTTCCTGCTATTAAATATTGATTCACTTGAACTGATTCTAACTGTATTTCTGTGTGTTTTAGACCAGGTGAGAGTGAAAGAGCAAAGGCAAGAACTGAATGAAGTGAAAGAGGAACATCGTAACTTTACAATTCAAGCCCAAAAGATGCACACCTGCACTCAGTGTGGGAAGAGTTTCACAAAGAAAGGAAACCTTAACATACACATGAGAATTCACACTGGAGTGAAACCGTATACATGCACTCAGTGTGGAAAGAGATATTCTCGTTCATCAACTCTCAGTTATCATCTGCGCATTCACTCTGGAGAAAGGCCATTTCACTGTGATCAGTGTGGTAAATATTTTAATTCAGCATCACATCTAAAAGATCACCTACAAGTTCATTCAGATGAGAAGCCTTATGTGTGTTCTCTCTGCGGAAAGAGTTTTTCAAGACTGAACGGTTTTAAAAAGCACCAGAAAACACACAATGAAGTGAGAAATCATGTGTGTTGTGACTGTGGGAAGAGCTTTACTACATCTGCCTCTTTGAAACAGCATGAAAGAATTCATACTGGAGAAAGACCTTACAAGTGCTCATCTTGCGACAAGAGTTTCACTCGGTCTGGATACCTGAAATCACACGAGCGAGTTCATACTGGAGAGAAGCCGTACGACTGTACTCAGTGTGGGAAGAGTTTCGTAGATAAAAGAAACCTTACCACACACATGATAATTCACACTGGAGAGAAACCGTATACATGCACTCAGTGTGGAAAGAGTTTCGCAATGAAAAGAACACTTAAGACACACATGATCGTTCACACTGGAGTGAAACCGTATCCATGCACTCACTGTGGAAAGAGCTTTACTCGTCCATCAACTCTCAGGCATCATCTGCTCCGTTACTCTGGAGAAAAGCCGTTTAACTGTGATCAGTGTGGTAAAGATTTTCTTTCATCATCAAATCTAAAAGATCACCTGAAAGTTCATTCAGATGAGAAGCCTTCTCTTTATGCAGAGAAGTATGCAAGAAATTCATTTCAATTAATCATAAATTTTCCCTGATATGTCACTGGACATTAAGAAATCATGTTCATTTCAAATACTTACATCACAAGTAGTCCGGCCTGGATATTGTCATTTAAATAGTGAAGTCGCAGCTCTTGACTGATGTTGATATTGTCAAGTTGTGTTTTGTTCTAAAGCGTCACCCTCCACCGATCTACCAATCACAGACTCAGTAGTGTTGCGGCATTCGGGTTGCCAGCTCTTCGCTAGTTACCACAGCTGCAGAGACAAACGTGTCAGAATCGGAAAAAAATTCTAACGTTGTGAAACCGCGAAAAACTCGATGTGAATCTGAAATACTTTGTTACAAAGTCTGAAATAAATAATTAACTGAAAAAAAACCTCACTGTCTACGACTCGTCACTTGCAATTGGAAATTTCTTGTAGCAGCTTACAATCATGCTGGACACTGCAGCATATCTGGCAACCTCGAGTCAGGGGAGAAGTCGGGGATAGACCCTAATTTGAAAGTTATTGCAGTACCAGTTTTGGCCACAATCTGGCGTACACCTCCTTTAAAGGTCCCGTTCTTCGTGATCCCATGTTTCAAACTTTAGTTAGTGTGTAATGTTGTTGTTAGAGTATAAATAATATCTGTAAAATTATAAAGCTCGAAGTTCAATGCCAAGCGAGATATTTTACTTAACAGAAATAGTCTACATCAAACCTTAAAGTCCCCGTGAAATCAAAATTGAACATTTACTTTGTTAGCGCATATTACTAGTCTTGTGGTGAACAATTAATCCGTGCAAGTGAATATATATTAAAAAAAATGTTTTACCTTAGTAATCTTTAATCAAAATCTGAAAAGTTACTTCCGGTCTGGAACGGTTTCTTTTTCTGATGACGTAGGTTTCACAGTTTGGGTGGGGAAACGCTTAACCACTCCCCTCAAACCGTTAGTTTGCTATGAGCGAGAGATGGAGAGGAGGAGCGCTAGAGTAAAACCCTGCCCTCTGTTCAATATTCCGTTTCACTTGGAAATACGTCACAGCACTGGAGAAAAATCGTTTGCAACTTCCGGTTCACGGGGACTTTAATGAAACTGTACTTTAATGACGTCAGTAGGACAGTTTTTTGACTAACGTCCGCCCACAGGAATGCTCCCTCAACTCCTGCACTTCTTATAACTTTTACTGTTTCCTCAACTCAACCCAATTCGTTGGAAACTCCTCCGATAAGAGGGCTCCGTTCCCTACTCAGGGAATGGGCTATATACACGCATAAATTCCGCATTTGACGCAAGGATGCTCGTCCATTTCCGGTTGTGGAGATTAAAGCGGAGGAAAACCGAGGAAAACGGGAGTCTTCATTTATGAGTCTTTAAAATTTACTGTCCTCCCGTCTTTGAAACGAAACGTACGTACGTTTAGACATAATTTTATATATAGTTATATTTATTTAATATAATTTTTAAAAGAAGCATAAACACAACGAGGGGTGTCTGTTTTATCTGTTTTTGTGACTAACGTTCCTTTAGTATAACCATGGAGTATAAAATTTAATATAAATTCTGGGTATTGCATTGGACTCTACGATCGTCGGAGGTTATCGAGCATCCTTAGACCTGCACCGGAAATACCGCCGTGCATAGAGCCCATAGAGCCCGATTGATAAAGGATTTTGAAGACCGATACAAATATTTGTTGGTTTTAAAATCCGATATTCTGATATATCGGCCGATATTATTATTATTATTATTTTATTTTCGAAACGCTCAACAAAATATTAACAGATTTCCCTAACATTAGTTATTTGTAGTTAATTATGAGTTTTAACTAAAATAATATGATAATGCATTACTGGTTCTCTCTGCCCGACTCTGGCTGGATCAGCAGGTTGCAGGATGTGTGGCGCGTTATACACGAGTGTTGCCAACAGGGACAGTGTAGAGTGCCCTCTGGTGGACAAACTATACAACTCTAACACTCATGACATGGTTGAAGCGTGATTCGTCCGTTTTTGTTTTATTTTTTAAATATTAATTTATCGGCCATTATAACTGCCGATACCGATATTTTAGAAAATGCCTAATATCGGCCGATAATATCGGCCTGGCTCTATCAGGGAACAAGGGTTGCCATAACTGAGACATTTCTTATGCAAATTAGTTGTGTTCCTATGGTTATTCTGGCATTTTAATCTTATTGACTGCTTTGGTTAACAGAATTAATAATTAAAGACATGTTTGCATGTATGTTACATTTGAAAGGTTTAAGGAGGTCATGTACAGTAATTAACTGTATTTTTAGTTGTTTAAATCTATATAAACTTCGATTAGCATTTGTTTATAGATTATGCCCTATTTTGCATGACAGTGTGCCTTAAATGTGTCTTAGTTTACAGGTAAGTTTGGCCCTCAAGTCCATATGTTTAATTGTATAAATAAAAATTAAAGATCTACACAATTTGTAGTTTTGACAAATCATAAATTGTAATATGAATAAACATATGAAATTTATGATTTGTAAGTGCATCATTGTGTCATGACTTTAAATAATAATTAATTATTAACTAACCATGCACTAACATAAAGTATTGGCTTGTTATTGCATGAATGTGTCATGACTTTCATCCACGTTTGGTAGAGCTGATCAATTACTGATTAGTTAATTAATTTGAATATCCCCAACTGAGCAAGCCAAAGGCAACAATGGCAAGAAACTGAAATCATCCATCGAGTGACCTAATGGTGAAAAAAAAACCTTGGGCTCAGTCTTAGGCCCTTCACGATAACAAATTTTGCTGGACGATAAATTGTCCAAGAAATTATGGCGGCTGGGCTGACAACAGTTAACAAGCATCAGCCAGTGAGCGATTGCCATCATTGTGTGACAAACTGATTCCTTTTGACAGCATGTAATACGTGTTTATTAATCGACAGACCACTGCGTGAAATTTGCATGTGTTGTGAATCATCAGAGTCAGAGAGAACCTTTCATAGCTTTCTTTATTCAGCAGAGTCGTTAGGCAAGGGTCAAAACCAGCAGACACAGCAGTGTGTAGACAGGGATAGATCGTGATATAAATACCAGGCAGAAGCTCGGGGCAGGCAGATAATAATCAGAGTCCGAGATCCAGGCAGATGGTAGACAAGGAGATATCAAATACAGACAGGGTCACAAACGATATGGCACGGCAGTCACAGGAATAAACACTTAGTAAAGTTCACAATAGCAAAAGAAGACTTTGCACAGCCATGAAGCCTGATTAGATGAGCCACAGCTAGTCAGAATCAGAGCTGGGGCTATTGGGAAATGTAGCTAATGTGCTAGCCTGGCTGCGCCCTCCTACGCACTTCCGCTCAATTTCATTTTACTTCAGTACTGCAATGAAATGAACTAGAGTCTGGTTGAACCAGGCTACTAATGTGCACCAGGAAGAGTCAATATATTTTTGTAACTTTCTTTGTAGAGGCAATTCTGTTATTTCCTGTGATTATATATTTCGGTATTATTTCCTATGTTTTTTATGTATAATTTTTGCTCTATTACTTTAATGCTTGAACGTTTTCGAAAATGAAATAAGAGCATAAAGTGATTTCTTACCATCTTCTCTATCATTTATGGATAAAACTTGTGTTAAATCTAGGTAAGACGAGATTAATCAAGAGCAATGTATGTATTATTTCTGAATTGGCTTCTAATTCACTTTTGGCTAAGCCCCGTCCCCCCTTAGTTACTGTTGCTACATCCCTCAAACTTCTTCTGGACTCTGGTTTTTCACAGTCAAACAACCACCGCATATCCTACTAACCGAGACGGAGGCTGGGACTAACAATATCAGGGAGCACACAGTTTCTATTCACTTTTTATAATCGTTATTACAAAGCAAACGGACTACACGAGTATAACGTTGTATTTATTAGCAGCGTGTGCTAGCAGCTAGCGTGTCAACAACCGGTAGAACCGAAATCATAACCTAAAACACTATAAAACGGTCTAACTAGTATAACTTCACAGTAAGGTTAGAAGCAAAAAAGATGTGCTTGTTGATGTTTGAGGGGTTAAGCTGACTGAGGACGTCCACACAGTTTAATCCAAAAACGACACTTGTCAGGATTTTACTTCGGTTTTGGGAAGGGAAAAAACGGACACCCCCCACCTCTCTGGGAAACGCGTGTCTGTGTTACAAATGCCCGAGGCAGAACGTTTAACCATATTTTTGATAAAACTACGACGGCCTGCGGAAACCAAACATATGAGACGGCTGTGTTGAAAGTCAATGCTGTGAAAACAAAGTCTGAGATACCCAGAATAATTAGATCCGTATCACAGTAATAAAGATCTAAATTTAATCAATCAACATTTAAGATCATTTTATAATAAGAAATCTAAATCCGATCTAAATTTGATAATCAGAGTCAGATTTTGCACAGAGCCGAAGTAAAACTGAAACTAAATAATACAAATTAAGTGAAATTAACAGAAAGCTGAAAAGACATATGCCTACAAGTATTATACCTTTGCCCAAACTGCTCGATTCCGCCATGGTGTTACTCCATCACTTCAAAAGAATTATATTTGAAAATATTCTTCTCAGTAATACTAAAGATATTACTATTAATTACAGCAACACCTTGCCTTTTTCAGACGAGGCTCATATTTATAACAGTAATCTTGTGGGGTTGACTCATTTAAAGTAACTGTTTGGTTTTAGTCAGGTTATGATCTAGATTATGATCTCTAATCATATTATTTACAATTACTGCTTTGAAGAAAAATGGATTTAATACGCATTGTTTAAATAGCAAGTGCATTTGCGTCCATGGGCCACTGGTCTGAAAAAGTGTGTTCACACGTATTGATGGCGAGTTTCTATTTTAATTTTTGTTAGCCATATAGTGCAGTTTACTATGGTGATGAAAACAGGTAAAACCAATCCACTTTCTTTCTTTCAGCCAGATTTTGCTCAAACTAATCTCGAAATTTTACCTGTTAGCAACTGAAACCGGCTTTGTGCAACAGGCCACAGGACGTTTTTATTGTTTTACTAGAGACAAAGAACTGCCTTACACTGACAGCTAAATGACAAATCAGAAAGTTACAACTTAAAAACAACTTCCACAAAACTAACGTTACAGAATTAATGTTTATTTCACTCTACGTTTGCTTTTTCGGAATCTGTTTATTTTAATAATTTGATCTGTAGAAACCTTTTACTCACAATATCACACATTGTCAGTGAAATTTCAAATTTTCTTTGTTGCCATTGTATAGATGCATGTAATTGTACACACATCTGTTTATGTAAAAACATGTCTGCATTTAACTAAAAGACTAAAACTCTGATCAAATTCAAGGAATTGTTTCATATATTAACAAATTTGTTGTTTTTCTACATTTGTTTCCAGTCTCTTTTAATTTTGGTATTTCTTTGAGTAAAAAATAAATAAAATTCAATAATATTAGTTGTCCAAAAAATAAATTTGTGGCATTTCACACAAACAACTGGGCTTCTCTCCAGTGTGAACTCGCTCGTGTGATTTCAGGTGTACAGCATGAATGAAACTCTTGTCACAATATGAGCACTTGTGAGGTTTTTCTCCAGTATGAGTTCGTTGATGCCGTTTCAGATTCCCAGCTCTGGAAAATCTCTTCCCACAGTCAAAGCACAAATAATCTCTCACTTCGTGTGTTTTCAGGTGCTGTTTAAAACTGGACAGACGTGAAAACCTCTTTCCACAGAGAGAACACACATAACCATACTGATCACAGTTAAATAGGTTTTTTTCAGAGTGAATGTGCAGATGATGTTTGAGTCCTGATGAAGATGTGAAACGTTGTCCACACTGAGTGCACGGATACGGTTTCTCTCCAGTGTGAATCTTAATGTGTGCGTTAAGATGTTCTTTCTGTTTGAAACTCTTCCCACACTGAGTACAGGCGTACGGCTTCTCTCCAGTGTGAACTCGCTCGTGTGATTTCAGGTTTCCAGACACAGTGAAACTCTTGTCACAGTATGAGCACTTGTAAGGTTTTTCTCCAGTATGAATTCTTTGGTGCTGTTTAAGACATTCAGCTCTAGTAAAACTCTTCCCACAGTCACAACACACATGATCTCTCACTTCATTGTGCGTTTTCTGGTGCTGTGTAAAACTGGACAGACGTAAAAAACTCTTTCCACAGAGAGAACACACATAAGGCTTCTCATCTGAATGAATTTTTAGGTGATCTTTTAGATGTTTTGATGCAATAAATTTTTTACCACACTGATCACAGTTAAATGGCTTTTCTCCAGAGTGAATGCGCAGATGATCACTGAGAGTTGATGCTTGAGTAAAACTCTTTCCACACTGAGTGCATGTATACGGTTTCTCTCCAGTGTGAATTCTCATGTGTCTCTTAAGGGCTCCTTTCTCAATGAAACTCTTTCCACACTGGGTGCAGGTATATGGTTTTTCTCCAGTGTGAATTCTCATGTGTGTGTTAAGGTGTCTTTTCTGTGAGTAACTCTTCTCACACTGAGTGCATGTATACGGTTTCTCTCCAGTGTGAATTCTCATGTGTCTATTAAGGTCACCTTTCTGTGATAAAATCTTTCCACACTGAGTGCAGGTGTGCGTCTTTTGGACTTTTCTTCTTTGAATTGTAAAGTTACGATGTTCCTCCTCCACTTCATTCAGTTCTTGTCTTTCCTCTTTCACTCTCACCTGGTCTAAAACACACAGAAATACAGTTAGTATCAGTTCAAGTGAACCCTTATTTAATAGCAGAAAACAAGAGATCAGATCTTTCACTTATATTTCGTTCATTCATTGTTAATATAGTAAAAATATGTTTGACAACTGCTATATACAAGGTTATGATCATTTGGATGTATATCATTTATCATCCATATACTGCTTATTAATTCAACCAAAGCATCAACATGAAGAATCAAGAATGGACACCAACCTGTTTGTTCCTCAGTATCTTCATGTTTTATTCTGGATGGTTCTGGATCACTCATGTCTTTAATCTCCTCTTTAATAAAGTCCATTTTTACTCTAGTACGGCACACAGATTCACCTGGAGTGTCTCCTGCGTGTTAAGATGCACTTCTAGTCTTGATGATGAGAATATTCATATTTTGAAATGGCTGTGATCACTCTGAAACAAGAGAAGAACATAAATAACTGATTAAAAAACAACAACAACATTTGACTGACGACACATCTTAATGCTCATTGGTTGCGAATCTCAGCTGATTATTTTTTTTCCTTAATTTTAAGAAGTGTATTACCTACGGCCTAAAACCATTACTTTTTCTATAGTACTTTATACGTAAACTAAAAAAACGAATTGATCAAGCTAAAATGTATTTCAAATTTGATGATGAAAAAAGAAAGCTTTACACAGGATGTGTTGCTTGCTTCTCATGACTTTGAAACTCAGAAGGACTGTACTAATGGACCACATTCTCAACAAAGTGAGGAATTTTAGGGACATTCCGGAGAGAGCAGCTCATTTTTATAACCTCTCTCTCTGTCAAAAGCAACTTGGTTTCATTTTACTTGAAACCTTCTTTTATTTGGTGCTGAATTATCTGCAGTCTGGGCAGTTTATTTTTTACACAAGATAGTTTCATTAGATGCAAGTTGCACCATCTACCACTCTGAGATTTATATCCATTTACTGAAATAGCCATTTTAAGTGATGAGAACTGTTCACCTTCGGTGGTTCTCCTCATCATAATCATCTTCGAGTAAAAACAGTGGTATTTCGATTGCATCCACTTCGTCTGTGATAAAGAACCTTTGCAGTCCACAACACAGCGAGATTCAGAAATGTCCGGCTTGACTGCGCTTTTTTCACTCCGTCCTCCGCTCAGCCGCCTACTCGCGCATACATACTCTCGCGCATCTCAAACAAGCCTTATGTAACACATACAAATACCCACTCAGTTGAAGCAACCCCTAAACTCGTTATAAATACGTAATAGACACATAACACGCTCTCCTTACCGTCTCAAAAGTCCACATTCGATTCCCCATCCGGCAACACCACCAGTACAACAAAGTCAGTGGTTTGGCAGCTCCAGTGGTCTTTACTCTTTATGAATCGCATTACATATCAACACTACACTCCAACGCACGGCACGCAAGCAGCAGCGCGCAACAATCACGTAACGTCCCCCGAAAGTGACGCACAATGGCACTGTGTCCGAAAGTATGAATGCGAGCTGTTTGTGCCCATAAATCGTATTTATACTTTTGTATAATAAAAACAAAAAGGGACCTAGGCGGCCTATATAAGGCATTTCTCTCTCTCTCTTGAATTTCTGTCTCTCTGTTTCAACAATACCAAGCTCTAAAGTTTGTTACATCTTACACATAGGCCTAAATAGTATTTATGCTTTTGTATAATGAAAACAAAAGGGACTCGAAGGATTGCTCACTCTCTTGAATTTATTTTAAATTATATTGCCAGGATCTGGCTCAAATTTTCATTTATTTATTTTTTTGTTAAAAGTTTTGCTTTTAGGCCTACTATTTTTTTTTTTGATTAATTTTTATAAGTAGGCTATATGTTGTTGTTATTTAAATCTTTTTTGAGATATACGTATGTAATATGTATTTGCGGTTATATTTGTTAAAAAAATGAATACGAGCTGTAGGCCTACATCATTCACTATGTTGACGTCTTACGACGTTCACAAACGCAACAACTTAAATATGACTGACAGGTTTAATTAATTTAATTTACATGTAGATAATGAAAAAGATGAATTGGGATTGGCATTTAAAGACATTGTAAACTAAACTGGAGTTAGACAACACGTGTCAGAACTTACTCGTTGTTGTAATCATAGGCTACTCTATATATGATATTATCACATTGGCGGGTGGATTATTATTTATTTTTAACAACAGATTCAAGTGACTCCTAGTGTTACGATTTTGCCTACTCTGCCTCTTTTTGAGCCACGAAAAACCTTGACATTGATCCATATAATTTTGTCTACTACAGGCTATGAAGATTTTTTTTTGATCATTTTTTAATTTGGTCATAGAAGAAATGAAGGAGCAGTAGCCCACCCCCAATTATGGTGGGGGGTAATTCGCAATCTGCATTTTTAAATAAATGCATTAAATGCTTGTAGGCCTATATGTTAATAATTGTATAGCCTAGTCCCTTTTCTTATAAAAAAAAAAAAAAAAAAACATTATGTATTCTCTGAGAGTCAAATGTTGTTTTTGTCCCTTTACTTGCTGCGGAATTCCAAAAAATAAAAATAAATACATTAAGAATGGTTTGATTTTTCTGATTTAGAGGAAACTATCTCCATAAATAGTTTAACCACATGGTCCAATGTTTTCTTACTGTGTGTGTTTAACACATCACTGGAGATTTATCTTGTGGATTTTTTGTTTGTTATTTGGTCTTACTACATTTAAACTATAATACTTTGTTTGTAGACTGAACTACAAAAGGGTATTTTGGTCTGAAGGAAGAATTGAGTGTTTGCTGCTCAATGCGACACTCGCATGCGCCGTACGGCAGATGTTTACTACAGTTCTGAACACGTTTGCGGCGGCAACACGGCAGTGGACAGCGTGAGGATCTTTTGTAAACAAATGCGAAATTCATTTATGTCTGTTTAATATTTAATGTTTAGGTATAATTATAACAATGAGTAATTATTATTACAAGCCCATGACTACATTTTTATTGCACTACAGTGCCGAGAATATCGTGTAATTTTTCCGAGCAAAGTTTATTTGCAATAAGGTCGGATTTACCTCAATCACTTTGGTAATCAATTTATGTTCTGCTGTTCTAATTAAGTAGATTATAAAATAACATATATTTATTATATTTAAACCTAATTCGAACATGTTTCCTGTTATTTCATGCTATTTTTCGTTTGGAATAATACACTATGTTTATGTTATTGTTTAATATTTCTTCGAAATTGTTATAGAGCATATTAACAATAATAACTTAGAGCATAAGAGTATTTTATTCATCAGTCGAACATAAAGATCACTTGTTATTTATATCAATTTCTATTAATTTCTCTAATATGCTGACATTTTTTTTACATGGTTACAGTTTCACAGGAATCTCAGAATGAGTTATAATGAAGAAAGATTATAATTTTTGTATGATTGTTTTTTTTTTAAATCAGTAATTTATGTTTCTTCTCTTGTTTCAGAGTGATCACAGCCCTTTCATAATATGAATTCTCATCATCAAGGCTAGAAGTGCATCTGAACACGCTCCAGGTGAATCTGTGTGCCGTACTAGAGTAAAGATGGAGTTTATTAAAGAGGAGATTGAAGACATGACTGATCCAGAACCATCCAGAATAAAACATGAAGATACTGAGGAACAAACAGGTTGGTGTCCATTCTTGATTCTTCATTGTTGATGCTCTGGTAGATGTGAATGAATAAGCAGTATATGGATGATAAATGATATACATCCAAATGATCATAACCTTGTATATAGCAGTTGTCAAACATATTTTTACTATATTAACAATGAATGAACGAATAACAAGTGAAAGATCTGATCTGTTGTTTTCTGCTATTAAATAAGGGTTCACTTGAACTGATTCTAACTGTATTTCTGTGTATTTTAGACCAGGTGAGAGTGAAAGAGAAAAGACAAGAACTGAATGAAGTGGAAGAGGAACATCGTAACTTTACAATTCAAAGAACAAAAGCCAAAAAGACGCACACCTGCACTCAGTGTGGAAAGGGTTTCACAAAGAAAGGAAACCTTAACATACACATGAGAAGTCACACTGGAGAGAAACCGTATCCATGCACTCAGTGTGGAAAGAGTTTCACAGATAAAGGACACCTTAACTCACACATGAGAATTCACACTGGAGAAAAAACGTATACATGCACTCAGTGTGGAAAGGGTTTCACAAAGAAAGGAAACCTTAACATACACATGAGAATTCACACTGGAGAGAAACCGTATCCATGCACTCAGTGTGGAAAGAGTTTCACTGAAACATCAGGTCTCAGTGTTCATCTGCGCATTCACTCTGGAGAAAAGCCATTTAAATGTGATCAGTGTGGTAAATATTTTATTTCATCATCAGATCTAAAATCACACCTGACAGTTCATTCAGATGAGAAGCCTTATGTGTGTTCTCTCTGTGGAAAGAGTTTTTCACGTCGGAAGTGTCTTAATCTACACCAGAAAACACACAATGAAGTGAGAGATTATATGTGCTTTGACTGTGGGAAGAGCTTTACTACATCTGAGAATCTGAAACAACACCAAAGAATTCATACTGGAGAAAAACCTTACAAGTGCTCATACTGTGACAAGAGTTTCAGTCATTCTGGATCTCTGAAATCACACGAGCGAGTTCACACTGGAGAGAAGCCGTACGCCTGTACTCAGTGTGAGAAGAGTTTCACTCGGTCTGCAAACCTGAAATTACACGAGCGAGTTCACACTGAAGAGAAGCCGTACGACTAGGCTTGCCAACCGTTCCGTATTTGACACATTAAAGTCTTGTTCCGGATTGAACTGATACTGAACGCACTTTGTTCCGTATTTTTGAGAATCAATTCGGTGCAAATCCATGACAAACACATAGCTTCTAATATATATATATATATATATGTCAGACAGACTATGAATGAATGAAAACCTGCCATAATGGAAAATTCTGGGATTTGGCGCCCCCTTGCCCGGCTCTGACGTGCAATGACGTAGAGTTGTCTCATTGGTCGCACATCAGAGACGCCCGCGTCGTTGGATGTGCAGTTACCTCAGCACCAACATGACATCATGACTTTTGCGTAAACATATACGCCACTTTCGAGTCAGGTGGCGTGTTATCTCCACGCATTTTGTGCTATCCGCGTGTATGCGTATATGTCTACGCCATTAACGTCCGCGTTATTCCGCGTGAACACGCAGTCAAATCTCCAGTCATAAATGCTATTAACCCCAGTGACGGTTAGGTTTAGGGACGGGGTTGAGGGAAGTCATATATTTATATAACGTTAAGTCAACGGCGTTCATAAACACGCTGAAAGGCGATTATGCGTCTTGATAGCACGCCAAAAATGGAAATACGAATTGGCGTGTCATACACACGCTACTTCATGAGATCAGTCTGGCAGCACAGCCTATGAGCGAGCCAGACGGCATAGATATATGCAGCATAGATATGTACACGGCTGTGCAGCTACAAATGCATTTTACATATCCACAAGTTTCATACGCCCCATGAGGCCTTGCGTCAAAAGTGGGCGCGACTTCCGGTTCGAAGTAAACAAAGCGCGATTTGACATGCTTGAGTTCATTCAACAGTTGACAGTCACTCAAGTTATAGCGATCCAAACTAGCTAACGATGTGGGAACACAACCTCAACGAAATTCAAAAGGGTGAAATAACAGTGCCTTTACCCTCCGCAGTGTATTATAATAACATTATTAATAATCAATACTCATCAAGGCATGGTGACAGACAGTTGTGCGAGCTGACAAACAATTAAAATAAAAAATACACACTTAGTCATTGTGCTTTGGAGTTTATTCAAAATTATAAATGAATGTGCTACTTTGAATACATTAACTGGCACATTTGGTTTTCTGTCAACACAGGCTTTGATCCTGAGTTTATTTGTAACATCAGTAGCGACAGCCAAACACATGCTGAGAGAGTTTATAGAACATTAAGAATTTAAACAAATGTACACAGGAAGATTCGTCGTCTTTTGGGAGGTGATGGAAACTACAGTCGTTGGCAGGATCACTCTGATTTCGTTTTCAGCTTATGTTCAAAACAATCACGTTTAAGCCACTGAATTAGTTTAGTCCGGTTATACATACAACCGCGAACAGCACATGTTGTCCCTGAGCTCCGTAACGACATCTCTCATAAAGATTTGCGTCTTTAAATAGTAAAATAATTATCCGAAAAACAGCTAGCCTCTTCGCTAACTAACACACAAAATACCATTGGAATGCTACTTCCGCGGCGTCACCGGAAGTTTCACCCACTTTATTTTTTACAGGAGCGCCTCTCGGAAACTTGTGGATAGGCTTCAGTAAATCGAGGAAAAGGAGTTTCCGAAGACATTTGTAGGCTATGATAAGAATTTTTTTTTGTACTTGAAAGAACATTCTAGAAGTCGAATTTTATTGAATGAGTTCGCACAAGGCTACAATAAACTGTTATGTTTATTTTTCTACAAATTAAGTCTAAGCCGATGAGTTTTGAATGTTATACGTTTTATTTGTTGAAATTAAAAATAAAACGTATTATAAACTAAACAAATCCATGGTCCATTGTTGGCAAAATGATCATGTCATGGCCTTTATCTAGCCTATGTGGTACAGTCATTGATTAGGCATACTTTCCATAATGCATAATGTATGAATTTCAGGGGTCATTTCTTCTGTGGTGGCATAATCAGAAAGTTGGCAACCCTACGTACGACTGTACTCAGTGTGGGAAGAGTTTCTCCCACTCAAGTAATCTAGTAGGGGTGGTTAATCTGTCTGATTTCCCGATTCGATTCGATTACGATTATTGAAGTCCCGATTCGATTACAGTCGATTTTCGATTATTAACGATTCTTGATTACCGATTATTGATTTTCCATTTCACAACAGTAAACGAAAATACACTAGATCAACATATGATTATATTAGCAGCAGCAACATTTTGGTATTAATTGCACTTTTTATTTGTTTGATATTCATTGAAAATATAATGATGGTTAGTGGGGACATGCAAACATGCTTGTTATCTACTACTTAGGCAACTCATTATCTTTACATTTATTAACTTTACATTTTTTTTTCAAAAGCAATTTTGTTGCATTATAATGCAAATGCATCTGGTTCTATTAATTGACAGCATTAAAATGTATTTTGTGATTTCCTTCAATTGAAAATATTTGAAGCAAGTTTGGGGGACTTGAAGGGCACCCGATTCAGAGAATCACCTAGAAATTCAAAAGAACAGCATTTATCTGAAATAGAAAGCTTTTGTAACATTAAACAATACCGTTCAAATGTTTGGAGTTGGTAAGAATTTTTATTAAATTTTTTGGGCAAAAGAAAAAAGAAATCTATACTTTTATTCATCAAGGATAAATTATAACAAAACTTTATTTTTGTATAACTTTAAATTATTTTCAAAACTTTAAACTTTAACAAAACAAAAGTTAAAGTACAAGACATTTATAATGTTACAAATCGATTATCTGAATCTTTTGTGTGTGACTATAAATAATTTGCTTTAAAAGTACAAATTGATGACCCATAAAGAATTAATGCACAATATATTTTATTAACATTACAAAGAACGACCAGGAAAATAAATGTGTGCTTGAACTAGCATACTTGTAGTAAATAAATAATATAACGACTGGTGCAGCCGAGTGTTTTTCCTCCTCTGGCTGGAAAGGTGTCATATGGCTTATCATATTTGTCGTGTTTCCGTCGTTGGTTTTATTCCACAAAGCGTACAACTAGTGCGGCTCTTGTCCAGCTCCTTTCCCCCTTCATCTTCAGAAGCCAAAATATTTCCACACGTCAGCTTTTAACCTAACAAGGTCAAGGAAAGTGTTTGGATCTCGCGTTCCATCGGGTCTCTGTTATGTGCACGCCACAGACGGTCCCCCGCCACTGCACTTCCGCGCTTCCGTCTTTCGCGTTCCGTCAATATTACGTTATTATAAATACATATCAAAAAAAAAAATTTTGAAATCGATTTTTTGACATTTGTGAATCGATTCAGGATCGTCCACGTCCGCATCGCGATGCATCGAGAATCGATTTTTTCCCCCACCCCTATAATCTAGTGACTCATATTAGAAAGGATTGTTCTGTGTAAATGTGTAGTTAGTTAACTAAACTAGTGTTGTTGTGAAATGCTACAGGATTTGTGTTTTATATGTTGGAGAACAAGAATATTATTGATGTAGCATCCTGCTAAATTTATATATTGTTTCTTTTGTGTTCTACTAACAGAAATATAGTAGCTAAATCCTGAAATATGGGCCAAGTCAATCGTCCCTGCTACTACTTTTTAGGGGTTCAAGCACGAAGTGCTGAAACCCTATTGTAATTGTATTGATTTTTATTATTATTATTATTATTATTATTCTGCCGTAAAACGCATCGTGCAGACCAAACCGTAAGGGCTAGAGCTCTGAAACTTTGTCAGATGGTAGTACAAAAATCGAGGAGAGGTTATCAAATTATGAGCCCGATTGGCCCATAGGTGGCGCTATAACAACCAATTGCGCGAAACTGCTCATAACTCCTAGACCGTAAGTCGTACACTCAAGTGTCTTATATCATTGGAAAGCTATTCACCTGACGAAAAAAACGTATATCTCCGATTTCATTTCCGGTATGCAAATTTGTCCGCCATTTTGAATTTTGTCGAAAAACTACTTTTGCAAACTAGTCCCTGGTTTTTTACCCGATCGGAACCAAACAAGTGCATACATGTTCTATGGAGTCTGAAGATCAATAATTATCAAAAAAATGTTGACATTTTTATTCAGGGTCGCTAGGGGGCGCAAAATAAACGTTGTGGGAGGAGCCTATTTTACTAATATGGCTATAACTCGAGAAGTAAATGAGATATCTTCACCAAACTCAGTACACATGTTTAGGAGTTCAATTTGAGGTAACAGTAAAAAAATCGCGACGATTGAACACTAGGTGGCGCTATAACACGAAAAAAACATAAAAAGGGCTATAGCCATGTGACCATTCGTCCAATTGACTTGAAAATTGGTATGCAGTGTCTTGGTTCAAGGGCCCATGTATGTGTATGAGGACATTGGAGTATCTCGAAAAACATGGCCGCCATCGGCCAATGAAGTTTGAGCACCTATGAGACAAGGTTAACGGAGGCTGATCGGAACGAAACTCGATGGGCATGTTTGACTCATGGCCCTAGAGGTCTGTAAGAATTTTGAAAGAAATCGGCCACTAGTTGGCGCTAACGAGATTTTTGGCTCTGTAATCATGTGGTGTTGCTCACATCCCCACGAAATGCAATTGCATTTGATAGATCTCCTCATGACAAACAACTTTGCCTCCAGAACCATTGCTGTCAATCAAATTGTTCGTTAAATATTCACGAATATGTTAAAAACCTATTTTTGCGAACTAGTCCCTGGTTTTTTGCCCGATCGGAACCAGACCAGTCTAGGACAATTCTTTGGACTCTCTAGATCAATAATTATCAAAAAAAGTTGAACTTTGTTATTTGTTTTGCTATAACAGGGTCATTTACAAAAGGGGGCATGACAAAATGCACCCAAAAGCCTATAAATCCTAAAGGAAAAGTCAGAACTTCACAAAAATTGATGAGCACATGTGTCATAGCTTATTCAACAAGCATGCAAAGTTTCATGGAGATCGGACTATAGGTGGCGCTATAACTGTTAAAAATGTTAAAAACAATGTATACCCTATGGTAAATTGCCATTATTGAAACTTAAAACTTAATGTCTTTTGATGCTTTTGTGCTTAAAGGCCTTAAAGGCCTAAGCTGCTTGAACCCCGCTAAATGCTGCTTGCAGCTTTAATTATTATTATTATTATTCTCCCCTAAAACGCATCGTGCAGCCCAAACCGTAAGTGCTGGAGCTCTGAAACTTTGTCAGATGGTAGTACAAAAATCGAGGAGAGGTTATCAAATTATGACCCCGATTGGCCCATAGGTGGCGCTATAGCAACCAATTGCGCGAAACTGCTCATAACTCCTAGACCGTAAGTCGTACACTGAAGTGTCTTATATCATTGGAAAGCTGGTCACCTGATGAAAAAAATGTATATCTCCGATTTATTTCCGTCATGATAGATTTTCCGTCATTTTGAATTTTGTCGAAAAACTACTTTTGCGAACTAGTCCCTGGTTTTTTGCCCGATCGGAACCAAACCAGTGCAGGAATGTTCTCTGGAGTCTGAAGATCAATAATTATCAAAAAAATGTTGAAAAAGTCTCTTTGCGGTTGCTAGGGGGCGCAAAATAAATGTTGTGGGAGGAGCCTATTTTACTAAAATGGCTATAACTCGAGAAGTAAATGAGATATCCTCAACAAACTCGGTACACATATGTATAAGTTCAATTTGAGGTCACAGTAAAAAAATCGCCACGATGGAACACTAGGTGGCGCTATAAAACGAATAAAACTAAAAAAGGGCTCTGACCAGCTGACCGTTAGTCCGATTGACTTGAAAATTAGTATGCAGTGTCTTTGTCCAAGGCCCCATGTATGTGTATGAGGACATTGGTGTATCTCAAAAAACATGGCCGCCATCGGCCAATGAAGTTTGAGCACCTATAAAACAAGGTTAACGAAGGCCGATCGGAACGAAACTCGTTGGGCATGTTTGACTCATGGCCCTAGAGGTCTGTAAGAATTTTGAAAGAAATCGGCCACTAGTTGGCGCTAACGAGTTTTATGGCTCTGTTATCACGTGGTGTTGCATACACCCCCACAATATGTATATCAATTGATAGATCTCCTCATGCTGAACAACTTTGCCTCAAGAACCATTGCTGTCAATCAAATCGTTCGTTAAATATTCACGAATATGTTAAAAAAGTACTTTTGCGAACTAGTCCCTGGTTTTTTGCCGGATCGGAACCAGACCAGTCTAGGACAATTCTTTGGACACTCTAGATCAATAATTATCAAAAAAAAGTTGAACTTTGTCATTTGTTTTGCTATAACAGGGTCATTTATAAAAGGGGGCATGACAAAATGCACCCAAAAGCCTATAAATCCTAAAGGCAAAGTCACAACTTCACAAAAATTGATGAGCACATGTGTCATAACTTATTCAACAAGCATGCAAAGTTTCATGGAGATCGGACTATAGGTGGCGCTATAACTGTTAAAAATGTTAAAAACAATGTATTCCCTATGGTAAATTGCCATTATTGAAACTTAAACCTTAATGTCTTTTGATGCTTTTGTGCTTAAAGGCCTTAACGGCCTAAACTGCTTGAACCCCGCTAAATGCTGCTTGCAGCTTTAATTATTATTATTATTATTATTATTATTCTCCCCTAAAACGCATCGTGCAGCCCAAACCGTAAGTGCTGGAGCTCTGAAACTTTGTCAGATGGTAGTACAAAAATCGAGGAGAGGTTATCAAATTATGACCCCGATTGGCCCATAGGTGGCGCTATAGCAACCAATTGCGCGAAACTGCTCATAACTCCTAGACCGTAAGTCGTACGCTCAAGTGTCTTATATCATTGGAAAGCTGGTCACCTGATGAAAAAAATGTATATCTCCGATTTCATTTCCGTCATGATAGATTTTCCGTCATTTTGAATTTTGTCGAAAAACTACTTTTGCGAACTAGTCCCTGGTTTTTTGCCCGATCGAAACCAAACCAGTGCAGGAATGTTCTCTGGAGTCTGAAAATCAATAATTATCAAAAAAATGTTGAAAAAGTCTCTTTGCGGTCGCTAGGGGGCGCAAAATAAATGTTGTGGGAGGAGCCTATTTTACTAAAATGGCTATAACTCGAGAAGTAAATGAGATATCCTCAACAAACTCGGTACACATATGTATAAGCTCAATTTGAGGTCACAGTAAAAAAATCGCCACGATGGAACACTAGGTGGCGCTATAAAACGAATAAAACTAAAAAAGGGCTCTGACCAGCTGACCGTTAGTCCGATTGACTTGAAAATTGGTATGCAGTGTCTTTGTCCAAGGCCCCATGTATGTGTATGAGGACATTGGTGTATCTCAAAAAACATGGCCGCCATCGGCCAATGAAATTTGAGCACCTATAAAACAAGGTTAACGAAGGCCGATCGGAACGAAACTCGTTGGGCATGTTTGACTCATGCCCCTAGAGATCTGTAAGAATTTTGAAAGAAATCGGCCACTAGTTGGCGCTAACGAGTTTTATGGCTCTGTTATCACGTGGTGTTGCATACACCCCCACAATATGTATATCAATTGATAGATCTCCTCATGCTGAACAACTTTGCCTCAAGAACCATTGCTGTCAATCAAATCGTTCGTTAAATATTCACGAATATGTTAAAAACGTACTTTTGCGAACTAGTCCCTGGTTTTTTGCCGGATCGGAACCAGACCAGTCTAGGACAATTCTTTGGACACTCTAGATCAATAATTATCAAAAAAAAGTTGAACTTTGTCATTTATTTTGCTATAACCGGGTCATTTATAAAAGAGGGCATGACAAAATGCACCCAAAAGCCTATAAATCCTAAAGGAAAAGTCAGAACTTCACAAAAATTGATGAGCACATGTGTCATAACTTATTCAACAAGCATGCAAAGTTTCATGGAGATCGGACTATAGGTGGCGCTATAACTGTTAAAAATGTTAAAAACAATGTATTCCCTATGGTAAATTGCCATTATTGAAACTTAAAACTTAATGTCTTTTGATGCTTTTGTGCTTAAAGGCCTTAACGGCCTAAACTGCTTGAACCCCGCTAAATGCTGCTTGCAGCTTTAATTATTATTATTATTTATTAATAATAAATTGTGAGGTGTTGAAATACCCTCTGTTGTGAGTAGCCCTTGAATATGGTCATTTTCTTTTGTATTTGGTGGCCAGGAGTCAGCTTTGTTATCCAATCAGAGAGAAGTTTGGCAACCTATCAGACTTTCTGAAGAACGATTTTGAGGCAGTTTATGAGGGGTATGGGCGGCGCCATCTTGGAAAATCTTAAGTTAAAAGTGCTCATATTGTGACGAGTTTCACTCGGTCTGGAAACCTGAAATCACACGAGAGAGTTCACACTGGAGAGAAGACGTACGACTGTACTCAGTGTGAGAAGAGTTTCACCCAATCAAGTTATCTAGTGACTCATATAGAGGGTTTTCACGGCGCGTCATCAATCCGGAAGTCGGCCATTTTGGACGCACTGAACATGCCGCGTTCCAGGCAACCTGTAACTCGTGTTTTTCCAACCTTATACCAGTGAAAGTGCACTGGAACGGCAGTCAAACCCTTGACTTCCCACCCGTGAACTCGTAGACCGATGTACTCCCAGTTACGAGTTCTGACGTCACATAGCCCGCGAACATATACAAAACTACAATGACATCCCTACGGATGCAGTGTTTCTGCAGGCGGTACTCGGTGACAGGGGCGCAACTACCCAGTTTCAGAGGGGTATGCAGCAACAATTTTATTGCCCCCCCCCCACCCCCCAAAAAAAGGTAAAATAAATGTAATGTAAGTGTGCTGTGTAATAAGTGCAACTGTGTATCACACGAAATACGTTCTGAGGAAACTATTTTGCAAATCGTAATTACGTTACATGCCAACATATAAGCAGTGCTATTACGTTTGTCCTTAACGTAATACTATTGCAGTGCTATTACGTTTTTCCTGAACATAATACATCCAAGCAGGTTTCTTTACTATAAATGCATAATCGTGGCATTACAATTTTGACTCTTTTGCATTCAACTGTCATATCAATTAAGTTTTCCTTCACATTTATTAATATAATAGACCAACGTTACTCATAAATATATAAAAATCATTTTCTCCAATAAAACACAACATACTGATACATTCACAAAAGACATACAGTACATTTTATTAGCTTGATGTAAACCAAATCCTAGAATCCATACGTTGTTTGCAAGAAACAGATCCAAATCCAGCCTTTTATCAGTGATCCTTATCTTCATTTCTCAGCAGCGACCGCAAACGTCAAATCCGCGCTGGTGATTAATTTAAATTCAAATAATGCGCCTTCAAGAAGTGTTACGACATGTTTTACGGCAGTGATATCAAACGCTCATTGGCTCTCGCCTGCTTCGTCACAGATTGCGACATGCCGTGTTTCAGTCGGTGTAGTACATTCACATTTGAAATGGAGAAGAGCGCGCGCCTTCAGACAGAGAGCGAACCGAAATCAGATTAACATTTTGGATTAACGTTAATAACTTTAATTCTGATCTGTACCTCATACACAACTACTATAATACTGCCAGAGGACTGCGACTGCAACGCATCATCATGTGAACGACTTTTGGTAATGTTAATAATAAATAAATAAATTATTGTGAAATGTATCTGTCTGTTATGTTTTTTTTTCTTAATTGTGTTACCTACGTAGTTTTAAGGAATGGTTATGATTAGGAGTGGGATTAGTGGCTCAAAATATATTTTAATGCTAAAACTCATTTAACTACACATCTCTGTCCATTACGTTTTATCCTTTTTATATTCTGTATAAAATAAATATGTTTTTTGGAGTAGGATTAAGGGGTCTTGTTACATTTATCTTTAAAAGTGAAAGTATACAGATATCGATATGAAACATATGAAAATAGTTAACGTTTTGCTGTAAAAACGTACGGTTATGTTTAAATGTTGCAAATACGTGCATACGTTTTAGCATCTATCCAAACGTACAAAAACGTACGTTACATATCTTTGAAAATAACGTATTAAATCTACGTATTAACAATGAGACATATTACGTTAAGGACCAACGTAATAGCACTGCTTATATGTTGGCATGTAACGTAATTGCGATTTGCAAAATAGTTTCCTCAGAACGTATTTCGTGTGATACAGGGTTGGGATCCTCGGAAGCCGGAAGTTTAGAGTTTGCGGGGTTGTATTCACTATAACAACCGCCTGGTTATACATTATCCCTTATACTTTATTTATTTATTTATTTATTTATTTATTTATTTATTTATTTCTATGAGGACTGACAAGACAAAATAAGGACTGTCAAGTGTATTTAAACAGTGCAGTACACCAGCACTGTGATTTTTGCAGCGCCGAAGCAGACCTTTCACTGATGTAATGACGCAATGACGTGCACTTGCTAGCCTGTTCCATTTACATGTTCTCAGAATGCTAAAGAGGACCCTTGCCTAGCCTCTGAAGGAAATGACTTGAAGGACCCGTCCTGCCAAGGAAGTATCCTTGACATTGAGAAACACCTTATACTTCCTTCACTGAAGAACTTCAACTTGCCACAGGAGCTGCTGATTCAGTTCTACTCAGCCGTCATTGAGTCTGCTCTATGCACATCCATTACTGTGTGGTTTGGTTCTGCTACCAAATCAGACATCAGGAGACTGCAACGGACTGTCCGGACTGAAGAGAGGATTATTGGTGACCCCCTGCCAACCCTCCAGGACCTGTACTCTTCCAGAGTGAGGAAGTGAGCAGGTAAAATTAGCACAGATTCCACTCACCTTGGACACCACCTGTTTGAACTGTTACCGTCAGATCACTGGCCACAAAAACATCTCGGCACAGGAACAGCTTCTTCCCACAGCCCATTTCCCTCCTGAACAGTTAACACACTTCCCAAGGCATATGCCTTAAGTGCAATACTCCCACTGTTTAGTGCAATATCTTAAACTCAGGTGATATTCATATGTAGAACATTTATAATATTTAAATCACTGTAAATACGCTCATAATTTGTAAATGCTTATCCTGATGAAACCCAACTGTGATACTTTTATTCTCATATTTTTACTTGTTAACTTGTTTTTTATATATATATATATATATATATAATTTAATACTACTGTATGTTTCCTGTTGTATTTGTATATGTGCACTGGAAGCCTCAGCACCAAAACAAATTCCTTGTGTGTGCACACTTAGCAATAAAGCTCTTTCTGATTCTGAACTACACATTTACTTTATTTGAATCTAACAAAACATTTGCTCACTGTGACACAGAACAATGCTTTCTAATATGAGTCACTAGATTACTTGATTGGGTGAAACTCTTCCCACACTGAGGACAGTCGTACGGCTTCTCTCCAGTGTGAACTCGCTCGTGTGTTTTCAGGTGTCCAGTATGAGTGAAACTCTTGTCACAGTATGAGCACTTGTAAGGCTTTTCTCCAGTATGAATTCTTTGGTGCCGTTTCAGATGTTCAGATCTAGTAAAGCTCTTCCCACAGTCAAAGCACAAATAATCTCTCACTTCATTGTGTGTTTTCTGGTGCTGTTTAAAACTGCCCAGATGTGAAAAACTCTTCCCACAGAGAGAACACACATAAGGCTTCTCATCTGAATGAACTTTCAGGTGTGATTTTAGATTTGATGATGAACTAAAATCTTTACCACACTGATCACAGTTAAATTGCTTTTCTCCAGAGTGAATGAGCAGATGATAACTGAGAGTTGATGAATGAGAAAAACTCTTTCCACACTGAGTGCATTTATACGGTTTCTCTCCAGTGTGAATTCTCATGTGTGTGTTAAGGCTTCCTTTCTGTGTGAAACTCTTTCCACACTGAGTGCAGGTGTGCGTCTCTTTGGCTTTTGTTCTTTGAATTGTAAAGTTACGATGTTCCTCCTCCACTTCATTCAGTTCTTGTCTTTGCTCTTTCACTCTCACCTGGTCTAAAACAGACAGAAATACAGTTAGAATCAGTTCAAGTGAACCCTTATTTAATAGCAGAAAGATACAGAGATTATATCATTCACTTGTTAACATAGGTAAAATTAGTTTGACAACTGCTAAAAAAGGTTATGATCGTTTAGATGCATTTCTCTAACATCCATATGCTTATTAATTCACATCTACCAAAGCATCAACAATGAAAAATCAAGAATGGACACCAACCTGTTTGTTCCTCAGTATCTTCATGTTTTATTCTGGATGGTTCTGGATCAGTCATGTCTTCAATCTCCTCTTTAATAAACTCCATCTTTAACAGTCACACAGATTTCAGCTGCTACTCCTGGAGTTTGTCCTTCTCTTGTAGGATGATGGGAATATTCCCGGTATTTATTGGTGAATTGTTGTGGGAGGGGCTTCACTGCAGGTGTGAACTGTGATCACTGTGTTTTTATCCAATCTGCATTTAAAAAGTACAGGGCCATCATGTTAAACTGAGCAGCTGAAAAACCTCTTTGTCTCCGAAAGATCCCTGTTTTCAGCTCATTCATTATGGTGATGTCTGAGATCTTCTGTAAATTGGCACATTAAATTGTTTTATTGGTGTCAACAGGCTGAAACAAACTACAGCATCATCACCTTTAACTTCAGTTCTTGTCTTTGCACTTTCACTTCCATCAGGTCTGAATCATTGAAACATTGTTATTAGAATGAGTTCTGGAGGATAAATGTGAATTCAAGCAAACGATGATTTAATAACAGAAAACTAGTGAGATCTGTTTATCAAATATCAACTTTTTATTGTACCAATGGTTAGTTTTGTCATTCTCTTTTTAATATGATCTAAGTGCATTTATATTCCTATATTAACTGCTTATTTTCACAGCTCTTTTATTGGTATAATATATATTCACGTAAACTAGAAATATCTATGAATAAAACATAAAAACGTAACAATTTTATTTATCTGTTGCAGAAAAGCAATAAGAACAACTAAAAATATAGCTGCGAGCAGCCATTACGGGGCCAAGCACAAAAGCAGACGACAAGACATGCCAACATGGCTGGGAGTTTCAGACCAACAGCAACAAGGAGCAATTAAAGACATTTAAAGCTGAATTTAGAAATGGCTTAAATTATAAATACAGTAGCTAATGGGTTTAATGGTTTATCACTTTCAACCAATAGGTGGCGCAGTTATGGAATTGATGCATTGTGATCAGAGTGAGGTGAAAATGACACATACAAAGTTTGGTGCCAAAAGTGAAGGCATTGCATAGATAAAGCCTTAATAGTGATTTTGGCAGCATGCCTCAACTTTGATGCAGTGGTATACAAAAACAGTTTTGTCCATTGCCACGAAATCCATAACTTATAGTCGACATGGTCTGGAGATGATATGATTTGATTTTGGTGAAAATCGGACCAACGGTGTAGGAGAAGTTTGAAGTTTGAGAGTTTAAATAAAAAAATAAAGATGGTGTAGCTAACTCTAAGGAAAGTGCAAATAATAATTTCAGAGCTTTATTTTATTATTTTCTCTGTTAATATTAAGAGACTTTTATTTTGGCGCTTCCTAGTGGAACGTTAATTTCGCGTCTAAAAGGGTGTAGTGAGACTAGTTAATTAGACACACCCACGGAAGAAAGAAGGAAAAGCACATTTCGGTCTGAAATTGTATAAAGCTCAAAAAGGATCATTTAAGCACCTAGCTGGAACGGGAACAAGGTATTGTGTGTTTAACTTTTTTAATGGTTATGTGCAGTAATATGAAGGTTAATCCATTTATCTGTGAAGAAGTGTTTAAATGTATTATTTTCTCTCGTGGCAAGCCAACGTAAATTTTTTAGCATCGTTAATAATACTCAAGTAATGTCACGGAAAAGGTATTTTATAAATGACTGTTTGTACGGTTAATTTGGCCTTCGGGTAGGCTAATGTTTATGTTTGTAAGAGCTCATTTTATTAAAAAAAAAAAAAAAAGATAAATGTTATTTATCTGTCCTGTAGCTCTTACACTCTAAAAAACGATTCGTTGGCTGAACAACCATTACTTATAAAAGTAATTGGATCAAACATAAAAAATTAAGTATTCATGACTTTTCAACGTTTACTTAACATATATAGTGTGTGTAACACAAAAATATAAGTTACTAGGTGCACTTAAATGTATGTATAAATAAAATGAAAACTACATAAGGCATGTCAACTTGCGTCAAAATTAAGTAAATCTAGCATATCATTTTAAGTAACTATATTAGCCACGTGATATGCAATTTCCCGTGATGCCTATCCAGACAAAAATGTTAAGCCATTTTATTTCACAGCACATGTGAAGACGTTGAGAAGAGGTAAGCCTATTTTTTGTACTTAGGCCTACACATGATCATTTATTGCATTTTTGGTCAAGAAATTTAGCCTACTTTTAACTGAATTTCAGAATTGCTACAAATTTTGCATCAACAATTAGAAACGTGTTACTTACGAATGTAAACGTTTGTAGTCTACATGTTAATGAATGAAATAAGTGTTTTGCACGCGAGTATTTGAAGACTAGGCTATATTGTGTTTTTTCAAAATATATGACCATGATGTTGGCTTATGCATTAATGGTGTTCTCACACAGAACGGGAATTTAATTATTTGCGATAGCAGATTACATTCATAGTCAATGCAAAGACGCGAAGACGCATCATTCGCGCTGGGCGTCGCGAATTGGGTGACTCGTTTGCCGCGAAAGTCTTCCTCGGTAGAAAAATTTGAATTTGAGCGGGCTGCGGAAGATTCAAGCATCTAACTAGACGCGACGTGTTTGA
Source organism: Pimephales promelas (assembly GCF_988280905.1). Classification (NCBI taxonomy): domain Eukaryota; kingdom Metazoa; phylum Chordata; class Actinopteri; order Cypriniformes; family Leuciscidae; genus Pimephales; species Pimephales promelas. The sequence goes on from NC_142784.1 coordinate 32,240,580, forward strand.
CGCGTTCGGTTACAAATTCGGACGGCGCTTTCTCCCCCACGGATAGCCTACATTATAGGCCTACTTTATTAGCGAGTTGTTTTTGGATAAAACAAATGTACCTTGCATATTTACAAATTCCCATATTCTCTATCTATACATGAATCGTGGGGAAGGGGGCTTTGGGCGCGGGTTAGCCTACTTTTGGTAACGTTAACATAAATATTACATTCAAAAACACATTGCCTACAGCTCCGTGTGCACAATTTATCATTAAATAATGGCAATCTTGAATCTAGCACAATATTATTCCTAAATGACAGCGACATTCAGTAAATTAAACCTTCAAAATTATTATCAAAATAAGTAAATACCCTTTAAGCAAAAGTTTAGCTTCAAATAAAGATTGTAGATCTTTACTATTTTGCAGTAGTTACTGAAGAGATTCGTTCAAAACCTCTGGACAAAAGTCATTAATTAACTTCTGTTTTGTTTAAATTAATAGATATTAATAGACACATTTTTATATTTATAGGCATTTAATAATGGACTAATCTGTTACATTTCATTATTTTTTATTGATTTTTGAAAAAAATAAATATATAGGCCTATATATCTTCTGCCCACCAAGCCTTCATTTCTTTGATCCAAGAAAAAACTGTAATATTGTGACTATTATTATTATTATTTTAACAACTATTTTCCATTTTAATATATTTTAAGATGCAATTTAAAAGTTTTGGGTAAAAAATAAATAATAAAGTGAAATGCTTTATTGTGTGTGATTTGCATGTTTAATTTATTTTAAGACATGTAAGCTGAAGATCTAAAATAAGTTAAAATGGTTGGTTCAACTGATTTAATTGTCTTATTTTTTATATATAAATGAGCTTAAATGTTAAGTAAACAGAACTAAGATTTGTTTTGATCTCACATGGCCTGCACTGTGTTGGATTTACTTAAAAGATATATGCACCATTTTTGCGTCATACTTTTTAAGTAATCCGTAATCATTTAATTAAGTAAATTTTTAACTTGGTATAATTTTACATAAAATAAACTTAAATATTTGAGTTCACGTGACATTCTTTACTTAAAAATATATGTAACGTGATGCATACATTTTTAAGTAAAGAATGTTGCGTGAACTCAAATAATTAAGTACATATAACAAAGATTTTCTTGTTAATTTTAAGTAAAATTATTCCAAGTTGGGATTACTTAAAAAGTATGATGCAAAAATGGTGCATATATATTTTAAGTAAATCCAACACATCATTTTTTGTTTAAGAAGAAACATTGAAAGGAAAGTAGATTTGTGTCTAATCAAGGCTGACGGCTGAACACAAATAAAGGCTTCTGGAAACATCACGCTTCACCATTGTCTGGCTGGGGTTTTGCTACAGATGACGGACAGGAAGTTTGGCTGATTATGGCTAACCTGGTATCTATGTTTTCGCTTAACCCAAGGAATCCATTAAGATAAGTGTCATTACAATAGGCAAATGTATTCAAAAGTTATTAGCATTTCCGGAAATGAATTATAACTTCTCAATCTTTTGAGTACCTCCAGGGCATGCTGCTCATGGCACACACTGAGCTTTGTAATGTTACATCTGAGCCTCATTGGTCTGTCACTGCTCGTCAATGTCAGAATATTTGAGATGACAAATCAAATCAAAGTAGGCGGGCTTTATGTTCACAGACGCTGCTGATCAGTGTGACTTGACGCGTACGGTCAAGTGTGAGATAAGATGTAATTAGCTGAACTTAACATTTCATATTTGACATTTTTTAGGTCATAAATGTTAAGCGAATGACTAAAATAATCAGGCAAAATAATATAGTTTTGTCTAATCGCTGTTTTGAACAGAAAATAGGCCTATGTAACGTGACTCATGAAATGTAATAATTAGTTTACTGTCATTGTGAGGGGACAAGAAACATTAACAAAGCCGTTTTCATCATTTAAGCCACAACAGTAATAATGAATGTATACATATTAAGAATATAATACAAATTGTAGCCTTTAGTAAATAAAAAAAGCTCAGCCTTCGGAGGGGAAAAGAAAGGGAAGAAGAGACTGAGAAAGAAAGAAAGAGTGATGGAGATGAGGAGAGAACAGGTATTGACAAATAATCTTTTGCCCACTGACATGGTTTTAAAGCTATTTCATATCCCTTTTTTTGGTCTTCAAACGTCTAGAAAATGCACATATCAGAGAAATAAAAATAAGATCAATAATGAATGAGTAGCACATCTTGTGAATGCATTTAATAAACTTAATTGCCTAGCTAGCTTTCAATAAATAAAAGCCTCAGAATAAAATTATTCATAGGCAAAATCAACCAGTTGACCCTATGTTTACTTTTTTCAAAAAGCCTAGATCAGTCAAAGCTCAGGTTTTGGAGGGGAAGAGACAGGGCAAGAGAAAAACAAAGAGAAAAAGAGGGTTATTTACATTTATTCATTTAGCTATCGCATTTATACAAAGTGACTTATGATTGTTATATATGTCAGAGGTCGCACGCCTCTGGAGCAACTAGGGGTTAAGCGTCTTGCTCAGGGACACATTGGTGTCTCACAGTGGATTTGAACCCTGGTCTCTCACACCAAAGGCATGCGTCTTATCCACTGTGCCACCATCACCACCCCACTTCATAATGTTTTTTCTGTTGGTGCATTTTAAAACTGGACAGACGTGAAAAACTCTTTCCACAGAGAGAACACACATAAGGCTTCTCACCTGAATGAACTTTCAGGTGTTTGTTTAGTTGTAATGATGAACTAAAACTTTTACCACACTGATCACAGTTAAATGGCTTTTCTTCAGAGTGAATGAGCAGATGATAACGGAGAGTTGATGCTCGAGAGAATCTCTTTCCACACTGAGTGCATGCATGTGGTTTCTCTCCAGTGTGAAGTTTTATGTGTGAGTTAAGGCTTCCTTTCTCTGTAAAACTCCATCCACACTGAGTGCATGTATACGGTTTCTCTCCAGTGTGAATTTTCATGTGTGAGTTAAGGCTTCCTTTCTCTGTGAAACTCTTTCCACACTGAGTGCATGTATACGGTTTCTCTCCAGTGTGAATTCTCATGTGTGAGTTACGGTGTTGTTTCTGTGTGAAACTCTTTCCACACTGAGAGCAGGTGTGCATCTTTTTGGCTTTTGTTCTTTGAATTGTAGAGTTACGATGTTCCTCCTTCACTTCATTCAGTTCTTGTCTTTGCGCTTCCACTTTCACCTGGTCTAAAACACACAGAAATACAGTTAGAATCAGTTCAAGTGAACCCTTATTTATTAACAGAAAGCAACAGATTAGATATTTTACTTTTTGTTCTGTCGTTCACTTGTTATAGTAAAAATATGTTTGAGAAGTGCTATAGACAATGTTATTATCATTTGGATGCATTCATCTATCATCCATATACTGCTTATTAGTCCATATTTATTAAAGCGTCAACAATGAAGAATCAAGAAAGGACACCAACCTATTTGTTCCTCAGTATCTTCATGTTTTATTCTGGATGGTTCTGGATCAGTCATGTCTTCAATCTCCTCTTTAATAAACTCCATCTTTAACAGTCACACAGATTTCAGCTGATACTCCTGGAGTTTGTCCTTCTCTTGTAGGATGATGGGAATATTCCCAGTATTTATTGGTGAATTGTTGTGGGAGGGGCTTCACTGCAGGTGTGAACTGTGATCACTGTGTTTTTATCCAATCTGCATTTAAAAAGTACAGGGCCATCATGTTAAACTGAGCAGCTGAAAAACATCTTTGTCTCCAAAAGTTTCCTGTTTTCACCTCATTCATTATGGTGATGTCTGAGATATTCTGTAAATTAGCAAATAGTTTTATTAGTGTCACCAGGCTGAAACAAACAGTGCGTCTGAGCAATAAGCTCAGCGAATGCAAACAAAATGAAAGTGGAACGAAAATACACTACTCATTTATGCTTCACGGACCGTTTATTAGTTCGGACCAATAATAAGACCGAGCAGCACATAGCCTTTTTTATGTGTATTGAGATCTACGAGCTCACTAGCGCTCACTCTTAACATACAAACGAACAGAAAACGAATAGACACACAGTCCCCGGCTTCCTCGCAGAATGTTCATAAAGCGCTCCCCGTTCACAGTAACCGGGTCGTCGTCTCATTCAAAACTGCCAGCTGTTGCTGTCAGCGAGCCGCCGCACATTGAATACTCATATGAGTCAGGCTGCTTATGTAAGTTACGTGCCCGCCCCAGCGCGCTCACGCTCGCGTCTAGGGACGGTGATTTTCTCACTGGTTAATCGACGTGTGACAACACCGTTAATACCGGTGTCACCGGCGGAGGCTTTTAAATCGCTAATTAAAGTCAAATGTAAAATGCGCTAGCTGGTCTGAATACCATTTTTTTTTAGCTTCGAATATTCGATGTTCATTACTACCTACCGAAGCTGTATATCGGAATCTCTATACCGACACGTGTACACATTCAGAATTAATAAACTTTTAACAAAATACAGAACAGCGCGAGCGGGAAACGGCGCGCCTCACACGAGCAGAACGTATGCTCCGAGAACGGATAGGCCTACTGCAAAACACACACACAAAAAAAACATTTCAATTAATCAAAAGTGGATGACCGATGAATCATTATAATGTGTTGAGGTTAATAAAGACACAGAAACTCTCATCAGGGTAAACGCAAGGAAAGTGCGTCTTTCACTTTCGTTTTCAACAACATAGCCTAATTCTATTCAGGGAAAAAAAACAAAGGAAAACATATCATTGGGGCTCGACATTATCTATTGTTATGTACAGAACAGCGATTCTCTCTGTTACTTCTAATTTAAATAAATGAAAACGAATAACTTAAATATAGAAAAACGGAATTTAAAAAAAAGAAATTGTGACGTGAGGTCTCAAAGTCTCGCAGTAGATTAAATTAGATTGATAATAACGGATAAAAAGGATAATACATTTCGTTTCTATTATTCTATTTTCCACAATGTCAAAGCAATGCAGCCTAACCCAAATGTACAAGCGCAGGCATGCACTTCTCTCCATACAAACTCCGTTCTGCGCTCGCCAGAGAATACTCCCGTTGCAGAAACACTTTTAGTAGTCCAAGAAGAAAGCAAATATATTTATTAAATAGCAAAGTTTTATGTTAAGGCAGAAACAATGCGCTCATTGAAATAAAGAATACATGATAAATGATTAGGAAACATAGAAAACTTTAGCGTTGGTGCTTTTTGACATATTTAAAATATGAGTGTGAAAAAGTCAACAAACTGAAAAAAAATATGTAGGTAATACTATATTGTTAATACACAAAATAAATCAAAAATAAATAAAATCTGGATACACAAAACAAATCAAAATACATAAAAGGTGAAACCTGCAATTTTCTGTGCATTTCATGGTGAATTTGTTTCTTATACAAAAGAAAAAAAGAAACACAATTAGTCATTTTTCCATCATAGAAGAATGTGATTTAAAATAAAAAACCTTAGCTCCATTTTTTTGTGTAGTGTATTTTCTTTCTGCACCTGTTCTGATGTTAAGTTTGTATTGCCATTATGTTAAAAATAATTGATAATTGATGTAAAAGTAATGTTCATCAAAGCTAGGTAGCTTATTTTCAGTATTTTGCTGTTTGTTTCCTAGCTTCACTCGCTCATCAATTATCTCAAATGTGTGGATTTAGTTTTACAATAAATCTGCATACAAAGGATTTCTTCATGTTCATGAATAGAGAGAGACAGAGAGTTTAGCTCACTGTTTAGTTGGAGTTGTTACACCTCAGCAAGAACAGTATTCAGATTCACTGTCTTTCTGCTGAAGGATGCATGAGAAAAGACACATTAATTACCGTCCTTTTGCAACAGTAACTGCAATCTAATACACAGGTCACAGATATGGCTAAAAACAGATTAACATCAAAATAAAAGCTAAACCCACAGACTCAATCCACAAAATGATATTTGTGGAGATTTTTTTTATCACGTTTGTAACGTTACTGATAAGAGTAACGTTACAAAAATACATCAAACTGTTGGCAGAAAAACGCATGCCTTATTCCGGTTTTATGGCACTTCCATAATATAAACTCAAAACTTCACTTGATTGTAAAGAGGCTTCAGCAAAGGGAGGATTCATCATTTGCAGCGTTATTGTAATCTTGGTCGTAAAATCAGGGTCGATCACCAGCAAACACAACAGTAGAGACAAAGAAACTCGTTATCTGAAAACAGGCATAAAGTCAGGCAGTAAACTTACATAAATCAATCCACAATAGCAAACAGTCCAGACAGAAAAGAATCACGAAGAGAATAAACAGTCCAAGAGTAATCACGGGAAGAAAAAAAAATACTGGAAGAAACGCTCAGAGATGTAGACCAGAGCAACACAAAACTTCCCGATGAGGATGATCTTCTTCTTTTCATGAAAAATGGCGGATTGCAACCAACTTTTAAGTGCATACCGCCACCTACTGTACAGCACACTCTGTGGCTTTAAGAAATTTAAAAAGTGCAATTCTGGTGATTATAATCCCCTTTCCCTCTCCTTCTGTTCCCAGTATCCCAATTAGATTCAATTGCTTCCTGAACCCCATCTTGAAACATCTGTTTTTCTTTTAAAAAAATAAATAAAAATAACGCAATGTCATTTTTTTCCCCATATCATGCAGCCTTATAGAGACAATCAACACACACAACAACACAGTGGTTTTAATCATTTTTAATAAGTGTCCAAATAACTGAAAACGCTTAAAAGGTTGTTTTTTTTATTACTTTTCATACAAGACAAATTTGTGGGACGTAATTTATCAGCCTTTTTTCTTTAGACCAAAAAAATATATATATAAAGAAATAAAAGAAATTTCGGTGATAATTTTCGAGTTTAATGATATAGTTAACAAAGTGTGTTTTTTGTTAACAAAGTTTGGTTTTAAGGTTTTTGTTTGTTTTTATTTAACAGCTCACTAAGTAAAGATCTAAAAATATTCATTGACACCGTGACCAGGGTCTGCATTTTCAGGTCATTTTGTAAAAAAGTCCCAATCGCTGGATGCCGCATATACGCATACCAAACAATTGTTTTCCAAATTCAGTTCAGACGAGTGGAATTGAGAGGATATACAAATCCTGTGAGCTCAAAGAATAAACTCCAACAGGTTCCTGTTGGTTAGAGCAAAGATACGGAGGCAATAAATCCAAGATTGATTTAAACAATAAAACAATATTGTATTGTATTGTATTGTATAAAACAATAGGCTACATAATTGTGTAAAATATTGCATACAACACATGCGCCTTTAGTTTGACCTATCCTGGACACAGCTTCATAATCTGGTCATAATGATATCAGGAAAGTCCAGACTAAATTAAATATAACATTTTATTTATAAGGTAAAAATATCCTCTTCCTTGAACTGCCACCTTACCATGGTGGAGGGGTTTAACCGAATGAAGGAGTTATGTTCTCCGGTGTGACCCTATAGGGCCTCCCAAGGTAAACAGGTCCTAGGTGATTAAAGCCACTTACATTATGAAAACCCTTTATGCTCATATAAAATGACATCCCAATGAAATCACACCTCAATCCATAAGATGGCGGTAATGCACTTTGTTTGCAAACTGCCAATAAAAAAAACAACACAGATGAAGAAGAAAATCCTTTGTGTGAAAAAAAGTTTGTGTTGCTCTGGTGAACATCTTTGAGCGTTTCTTCCCGTGGTTTTGTCTTCCCGTGGATTACTCTTAGACTGTTTATTCACCCTACAAGAGAAGGACAAACTCCAGGAGTAGCAGCTGAAATCTGTGTGACTGTTAAAGATGGAGTTTATTAAAGAGGAGATTGAAGACATGACTGATCCAGAACTATCCAGAATAAAACAAGAAGATACTGAGGAACAAACAGGTTGCTGTGCATTATTGATTATTGTTTATTCATTGTTGATGCTTTGGTAGATGTGAATTAATAAGCAGTATATTGATTAGGGCTGCACAATTAATCAATTTGATCACTTATGCCATTATTACGTAATCGTTCAAAGCCGCGATTAAAGCCACTTACATTATTCTGGGTGGTGTGTTGTGAGAGGCGAATCACGACACACAGGAACTAACCAGAGACTTAAGTAATAGGCCTAATAATAATAATAATACATTTTATTTGTATGCGCCTTACGACACCCACCCAGCAAACATTGGTCCGACGGCGACGTCGTGTCCCTGGCCAAAAATAGTTGCGGCCAGGACGTCATAAATCGGTAAAAATATGTAACACAGAAAATTTCCTAAAAATGCATTCAGATGCATTTGTACATGTCTACAGTTGCATGGATAATAGTTATTTTAAGTTTTAGGTACGTGTAGTTATATACAGTTTATCGGGTGAAAGGACGTCACTTGGCTACGTCTTTTACACGTGCATTTATAGTCCATCATGACCCTCCATGAAATCCTTGTTAAATATGCAAAAGCTGCGCTTAATCCTCGCATGGTTTATACCGCAATAATTAATGTAATTGCCGAAGTAGTTTTTAAGAGGTTGTGAAGACGTCCAATGGCGTCCTTTACACGTCTAGTCTGGCTGTGAACGTCCACTGGCGTCTTTTGCACGTCTAGTCTAGCCAGACAGAAAACAATTATCAGGAATTATCTTTATGAAATACACGATTTGTATACAATGTAAATTATAATCACAAAATGCCCAGTGTAGTCAAGTGATTGCAAAGCCACTGCATTTATTCATGTTGTGGATCAGTTTTAAGTTGACGTCCAGTAGGTGACGTCCTTTACACGTGCATTTATAGTCCGTCGTGACCCGCTATGAAATCCTTATGAAATATGAAAAAGCAATTATGCTTACACCTTGGCTGATATTGCAGTAAATAATTTAAATGCCCCAAATAGTTTTTACGAGGTTCTGAAGTACAATTACGTCCTCAACCTTTACACTTAACTGTGCTACCGAGATTTGATAACAAATCCCGCGATATGATTGATTATCTCGCGATAAAGCAACTACGCAGCCAATTTCCTGTTTTTTCTTCTTCAACCACGACGAGGCGAGAAGGACTTGATGATCGGGGGCAATTTGTTGTACAAAAAGTTGACGAACTACTACAAATCTGCTGTTTGGTAAGTACATTTTGTATTATTTTATAAATGTGATTTGAGTTTTGTAATTGGACTCAGGAACCGGAATAAATGATGCGTACACTTTCAACTGAAAGGTTTGAGTTTGGATAAAATTAATTTGGCAGAATTTCAGATTGCGACCATTTCTCCGCCGGTGAGACCAGATTTTGTTATAAGTCGCGCTTACGCGACAGCAACGTTGCAAAAGTCAAACAAAATGAAAGCGGAACGAATCTGCGAATCGAAAGCGGAACGAATCTTGCGCTACTCCTGCACGGACCCTTTATTGGTTCGGACCATTAGGATCTTTCATAATATTTCAGGTCCAAGTCAGGTTATGTTTTCCATAAGTGTTAACATAATATCCCAAAACGGCTCTGTGATTGACTGTGTTTATATCTTACACTACAATAAAATTAACTTTTTGTGCAGGTGAGGTAATGCACAATGAAAATAGGCACATATCTGGATGGAGACTATCTGATTCCTCAACCATGGCCTCAGCTTTAAATGTAAAGTATTGACTGTACATTTTTGCACATTTGATTATAAATACTGTCTGTATGCAAAGAATAAATCTTATGTTTTTGATAATATTTGGAATGTAATGTGAGTGTATTATTGTCACTTAGAAGACAGTTAATGTACTCTCTATAAGGCAGTTTTCCAGTTTTGCTCTGTTACAAGTCTCTAACCATACTCTAAAGATTACCAATTTTGTGATCACTTTTGTGAATTTTATTTTTCAATTTGTCTTTCAGGGTGACATAACGAACAGCCATCTGTCAGACGTAGAATTCAGGAATCCTTCTCCAGGCCATCTGGCAAAACCGAAAGAGGCATGGCATTTTTCTTGTTTTATGTCCTTCACAAAGTTTTGTTTGTTTGTTTTGTAATGGTGTTTGTTTATTGATTAAGGTGTCTTTACTTACTTAAAATATTTTTCACCCATTTGTTTTTAATGTCTATAGTCACCAGTTCCAAATTCTGCATTATCATCCCAGTCCCAGAGGACACCCCATTGTATGTGAGAACTTTGCTATTTGCATCTTATTTTTTTTTTACACAATTTACATTGAATACAAATATGAGCCTATGTCTGTCATTGCTCAAGAAAAAGCTAAAGTACAGCCAGCTAATTTCATAGTATCTAAGTCATTATTACACTGTTAAGTGAACATTTGAACAGCAGTCTTATTACACAATTTAAAATATGCGCAGACCAGGTGTAGCCAACCCTGGTCCCCGAGAGCCACTACCCTGCTTGTTTTCCAACTATTCCTGCCCTTGCAGCTTCTGAAAACACACCTAATCCGTTAATAGTCAGCACTCAGCAGTAGGACAGGGATAGTTTGGAAATAGCAGGAGTGAGGCTCTCGAGGACCAGGGTTGGCTACCTTAGATTTAGTCATTATGAATGATCATTATATGGCTACAATAGTTTACTAGGTAGAATTGGATAACAATATGTCTAAATCCTTGCTACATCCACAAAGTAGGCCTAGTTAAAATAAAACAATATTGTTTACTGTTTTTTTTTAAATTTATTAAACTACTCTCTTATTTAAGTCTGTTATGTTTTCATGAACAGAATTTCCTAATGTTGTCTTGCCTCTTGACCGCTGCATTCGGGAGAGAACACAGAAGTGAGGGTATGTACGTTAATGTTTTTTTCCAGCCATGGGGTTGTCCTATCCAAAACTGAATTTACATTTTACAAATATTTATTTAATACATCTCTTGTTCCTTAATGTAATTTTATTTTAATTATTTCACTCTTCAAACGCATTTAGTCCAGAACATCTTTTATTGGCATAAGATTATTATGCAGAAAAATAACATTGCTATTTTCAGACATTTTCAAACACCGTACGTAATTAACCTAAAAATGAGCCTTTTTTTAAACCGCATTCTCTTCCCTCAGATGCTGTGATTGTGACGAGGTGGAGCCCAAACGCCACAGATTAAGATGTTGATGCAGCAATGGCGAACACCTGAAGCACACTCAAGAAGAGCTGGATATAAAAATAGCCATAAACAAAACCAAAACCTTAAAGCCATAAACAAATTTCAAAGACTCTAAATAATTTTATTTATGTCTGTTTAACAGTAATGCAAGACTGAAGTAACTGAAAGTTAGTACTGCCACAGCTCTGACTTCTATTTATCAATGGTGGAATATTTTTAGAACGACTTTTCTGTAATATTATAGAATGTGTTGACTGTTCCTGTACTTTTGTTATATTCTGGTTTGATTAATGGCTGCTTAACCTTAATGTGAAACTGTCAGAAAATGTCATTGTACTATTTTTATTATTATTATTTTTAGCAGTTTAACAACTGGAAGACATTTCAAATGTAATATTCTCAATAAAATGTTGTTGTAAATTATAACTCTTTTGCTTTTGTCCAGAAGTAATGTGTTGATGTAGACGTGTTTAAACCGTTTTATAGACGTCCAGGTCTGACCGGACCGATTTTGGACCCGTTTTAGAACCTAGTAAAGTTCAGATGTGTAGAAATATCCTGATTGATTGACTTTCACGAACTTATACAATATGGGTGTAATTATTTTATATGCAGGAATATATATAAAAAATAAGCCCATTTAGACGTCCGTGGACGCGCAGAAAAGACGTGCAGTTCACGGCCAGATGACGTCGAAGACGTCGGTTCAACTTCCATTTTGGAACTATTTTTCAACCATGACGGGACGTCTCGGATGGACGTCTTTTCAACGGTCAATAAACGTCAAAATGTTTGCTGGGCAAGGACACCTTACAGACACAATAAAACAATCGACCATATAATCAAATACTCATTATTAAAACCTTGGATACACGTATCGTAGGCTATAATATAAAAAATGATCAATATTAAAATAGATAATCAATAAGTTTTTTGCCTACGCTAAAATAAAGTCTCACCTCAGAAAAACGGAATTTGTGCGAAGTAGCGCGCACTCTTCAAGTACGGCAAGGATCCTTGTCCGTGCGGCACTTCTGTCGCGCCGTCTGTGTTTATCAAAGAAAAGGTGCTCTCTAATTTTATTTTGCTTTTTGAAAATGTAATTTTTGGATTTTTTATTCAGGAGAAGGTGAAAAACGAAGCTTTTGTTATTAATTTGTTTATTCTTTTAGTTAAGTTTCACATCCACAAGTGTAAATTTACGAACAGAAAACCTTGTTTTAAAGTGTTTTCTAAAGAATTGGAAAGTTACCTTTGTACTATTCGGAGTAGTGCTAACAGAAAGGCTATTAAAACTGTCCGTTAACGTTCTTTCTTCAAAATAATTGAGTAATGTAAAGGTGTATATATATATATATATAAAGTATAGGCTAAAATAAACTACATGCACCGGCGTAAATGTTTAAATAATAAAAAAATCACTAAAGCGCAAAAGAATTACGAGCATGCAATGTTGTAAATTGGCAACTTAGCAAATCATGAAATAATAGTAAAATAGCCTACAAATAAATTACGTTATTGGTATGTCACGTGTTTTGCATGCAGGTATGATGTCCTATTTATCTGGAGCAGTTTCCATGTTTCTTAAACGGTTCTTATAAGTATTGTGTAACCATGGTAGCCAATTTGTTGTTTCCATAACCCAAAATGGGACTTATTGGTTAGTTTGTATATGACTGTGGTGGTTCATACCAAGATTGTATTGACAAAAACTAGTAATTGAGACGTCATGGTTCGATTACCATAGGGAAAATATGGGTCCCATGGCCAAACTATTCAAAACATCATTTGATGTAAATTGGGAAACTCGTAAGTAATAATCACAATTACAATTGCAAGGGAATTATCGACAATTATGGATTTTAAATTAGAGTAATACATTTAAATGATTATATTAGCAGTTGTCAACAGTGCTGTCGTGGTGAAGGATTTTCCCTTGCAGTACTTTTGAGTGGCTTTAATAGCGTGTTATGTGGTATTATCACCATTTGTTTATTTTGATTTATTTATATTTATTTTTTGCTATATAATTAAGTGTTACGATGTGGTCAGCATGCGCAAGAGTACATTTTCAGTAACTAACCAAAGCTAAACAAGTCCTCTGAACTTCTGAAGTTCAAAACAAGAGGGGTGTAGCCTTATGAAAAAAGAAAGCGATTATTGCAGTTGCTTATCAATATGGTACTGCAATATTGCTGTTATTGCGACAGCTCTATTTGTCAAACATATTTTTGCTATATTAACAAGTGCATGACAGAACAAAAAGTGAAAGTTCTGATCTCTTTGCTTGCTGTTATCAAATAAGGGTTCACTTGAACTGATTCTAACTGTATTTCTGTGTGTTTTAGACCAGGTGAGAGTGAAAGAGGAAAGACAAGAACTGAATGAAGTGAAGGAGGAAAATCGTAACTTTACAATTCAAAGAACAAAAGCCAAAAAGACGCACACCTGCACTCAGTGTGGAAAGAGTTTCTCACGGAAAGGAAACCTTCACATACACATGAGAATTCACACTGGAGAGAAACCGTATACCTGCACTCACTGTGGAAAGAGATTCACTGGTGAATCAGGTCTCATCTATCATCTGCGCATTCATTCTGGAGAAAAACCATTTAACTGTGATCAGTGTGGTAAAGATTTTATTTCATCATCAAATCTTAAAGATCACATGAAAGTTCATTCAACTGAGAAGCCTCATGAGTGTTCTCTCTGTGGAAAGAGTTTTTCAAGGCTGGAGAGTTTTAAACAGCACCAGAAAACACACGATGAAGTGAGAGATCATGTGTGTTGTGACTGTGGGAAGAGCTTTACTAGATCTGAATGTCTGAAACAGCATCAAAGAATTCATACTGGAGAAAAACCTTACAAGTGCTCATACTGTGACAAGAGATTCACTCGGTCTGAATCTCTGAAATCACACAAGCGAATTCACTCTGGAGAGAAGCCGTACGACTGTACTCAGTGTGGGAAGAGTTTCACAGAGAAAGGAAACCTCAAGACACACATGAGAATTCACACTGGAGAGAAACCGTATCCATGCACTCAGTGTGGAAAGAGTTTTTCTCGTTCATCAACTCTCAGGCATCATCTGCGCGTTCATTCAGGAGAAAGGCCATTTAACTGTGATCAGTGTGGTAAATGTTTTATTTCATCGTCAAATCTAAAAGATCACCTAAAAGTTCATTCAGATGAGAGGCCTTATGTGTGTTCTCTCTGTGGAAAGAGTTTTTCTCGGCTGTTCTGTTTTAAACAGCACCGGAAAACACACAATGAAGTGAAAGATCATGCGTGTTGTGACTGTGGGAAGAGCTTTACAACAGCTGACAATCTGAAACGGCACCAAAGAATTCATACTGGAGAAAAACCTTACAAGTGCTCATACTGTGACAAGAGATTCAATCTTTCTGATTCTCTAAAATCACACGAGCGAGTTCACACTGGAGAGAAGCCTTACTACTGTTCTCAGTGTGGGAGGAGTTTCACCAAATCAAGTAGTCTAGGGACTCATATTAAAAAGCATTGTTCTGTGTCATAGTGAGCAAATGTTACCCTTCGAGAGGTCTCGTGTATTCCGTAAGGCTTAGCTAGCCTATAGCGCTATGGTAAAACTCCTTCTCTTGATAATACTGAAACAAATTTTTAGGGCTGGACCAGAATATTAAATTATTCGTTCAGTGGGTTGGTATTCAATTTTGAAAATGTGACATTCGAATAAACGTTTTTTTTGTTTGTTTGTTTGTTTGTTTTTTGCACCTGGCATCCCACTCGAAATGGTTCTCATTCGCGCTTGAATATGTTTTACAGTATACAATCTGGTGAAATATAGGCTAATACTTAACATAAAACTTCGTTATAGCTAATAAATATTTGCTTCTTCTTGGACTACTAAAAGTGTTCCTGCAACGGGAGTATTCTCTGGCGAGCGCAGAACGGAGTTTGTATGGACAGAAGTGCATGCCTGCGCTTGTACATATTTTGGGTTAGGCTGCATTGCTTTGACATTGTGGAAACTAGAGTAATAGAAACGAAATGTATTATCCTTTTTATCCGTTATTATCAATCTAAATTAATCTACTGCCAGACTTTGAGATTTTACTGGGACCTCGTAATAAAAAAAAAACGAAATTGTGATGTGAGGACCTAATATTTATGACGGATAGTATGCAAATTGGGACGCAGCATCAGAGTTAGTCGACTTTAATCATTTCCCATCTCAAGTTAAGTCAATTCAGAGTTCAAGTTTTAACTGAGAGTTGGTTGAACCTCCTTTTCTACTGTGGATTGATTTATGTAAGTTTGCTGCCTGACTTTATGCCTAAACAGATTAAGAGTTGCTTTGTCGTGTTTGCTGGATAATGACCCTGATTTCACGACGATTACATTAAAGATTTCATTACATCAAATATGTTATGATCTTTCTGAAAGAAACTCAGGTTGCCAATAGAAGATTTTATTATTTTAGTTTTAATTTAGTAACATATAAAATCACCTCCCAATGAGTTCACACCTCAATCCAGTAGATGGCGGTAATGCACTTTGTTTGCAAACTGCCAATAAAAAACACCGAAGAAGAAGAAGATCCTCATTGTAAACTTGTTTTGTGTTGCTCTTGTGAACATCTCTGAGCGTTTCTTCCTGTGGTTTTGTCTTCCCGTGGATTACTCTTGGACTGTTATTCTCTTCGTGATTCTTTGCTGTCTGTCCTGGACTGTTTGCTATTGTGGACTGATTTATGTAAGTTTGCTGCCTGACTTTATGTGTTTTCAGATTACGAGTTGCTTTGTCTATGGTTGTGTTTGCTGATAATGATCCCGATATTATGACCAAGAAGCTTCAAATGAATCCTCCCTTTGCTGAAGCGTCGTTACAAGTTTAGTTTTGATTTTATACTATGGAAGTGTTTTAAAGTCAAAATAAGGACATGTATACGTTTTTCTGCCAACACATTGATGTACTTTTGTACTCGTATTACCGCGCGTTAAAAAGAAAATCTCCACACATATCATTTTGGTGGATTGAGTCTGTGGGTTTAGCTTTTATTTTGATGTTAATCTGTTTTTAGGCATATCTGTGACCTGTGTATTAAATTGCAGTTACTGTTAGGGAGGACGGTAATTAATGTGTTTTTTCTCATGCATCCTTCAGCAGAAAGACAGTGAATCTGAATACTGTTCTCGCTGAGGTGCAACAACAACTCCAACTAAACATTGAGCTAAACTGTCTGTGTCTATTCACGAACATGAGGAATTCCTGAGTTCTTTGTATGCAGATTTTAAAATTAAATCCATAGATATGAGACTGTTGATGAGAGAGTGAAGCTAGGAAACAAACAGCAAAATACTGAAACTAAGCCACCTTTGATGAACATTACTTTTACAGCACAAAATCAATATGCTTGAAAAATAACTTGGAACAAAGATTATATGCAGGGAAGTTTTTTTTCTTTTCTTATTATTTTATCCATCAAATATTCATGTACAAACATCAGGTGCATGAAAAAAATACCCAAATCTCTACACACATGCACACAAAAATGGAGCAAATGTTTTTCTTATTTTTTTATTTTTTTTTATCATTCTGAGTGCTTTTGTATAAGAAACAAATTCTGCTGTGGGATCACCCAGGGTCACTGGTGTTGTCCAATGTAAAGATTAAACCAATTTTGTACAGCGTACAAAACTCGTCCAGACAAAATGATCACAACAATATTATCAAACTCTGTAAACAATAAATCATCTCTGATTTCATTTTCAATACAATCAAAAATGGAGACGCAAGACTCAAGACAGAAAGTTGTATTTAAATTAAATGAGAGCGCGTGTGATACATGGATGTGCTGCATTATAATTTGCTGCTATTGGTAACCGTCATTATAAGGAAAGAAATGCCACAGAATACAATCTTGCTTTGAAAAGTGCATAGAGCTGCTTGTTGTATTTGTTGTTTGTGGATTTATTAAATATAAAACTTTTAAAATGTTTTAAGTTGAGCATAAGTTCTTTTTGAAAACTTTCATCTCGTTTTAACAAAACCGTGAAAATAATAATTTTGGTCACTATAATCATGATATGAAAATTTCCCTAATCTTGACTATTAAAAGAGGATGACAAATCTAACCTTTGATGCATCAAAATATAGTATTTGATAAGCAGATCTCACTTGTTTTCTGTTATTAAATCAGGGTTGCATGAATTCACATGTATCCTTCCTGAAATCATTCAAACAACTTAATGTTTTGATATGTTTCAGACCTGATGGAAGTGAAAGAGCGAAGACAAGAACTAAAGTGAAATTTCCAAGGTGATGTGCTGTAGTTATTTCAGCCTGTTGACTACAATAAAACAATTTAATGTGCCAATTTACAGAAGATCTCAGACATCACCATAATGAATGAGGTGAAAACAGGAAACTTTTGGAGACAAAGATGTTTTTCAGCTGCTCAGTTTAACATGATGGCCCTGTACTTTTTAAATGCAGATTGGATAAAAACACAGTGATCACAGTTCACACCTGCAGTGAAGCCCCTCCCACAACAATTCACCAATAAACACTGGGAATATTCCCATCATCCTACAAGAGAAGGACAAACTCCAGGAGTAGCAGCTGAAATCTGTGTGACTGTTAAAGATGGAGTTTATTAAAGAGGAGATTGAAGACATGAGTGATCCAGAACCATCCAGAATAAAACATGAAGATACTGAGGAACAAACAGGTTGGTGTCCATTCTTGATTCTTCATTGTTGATGCTTTGATAGAGATATAAATTAATAAGCAGAATATGGATGATAAATGATAGAGTAATGCATCCAAATGACAATAACCTTGTATATAGCAGTTGTCAAACATACAGGGTAATATTCTGACCCCCTTAAATTGTTAACTCTTTGTTAAATTGCAGCCATTTGCTAAAATCATTTAAGTAAAAACTTTCCCTCATTATTGTACACACAGCACCCCATATTGACAGAAAAACACAGGACCATGTGATATTTCAGTTTTTCTTTTTTTAATAACTGTACAAAAATGTCAACAGTTCTAAGTATTCAGACCCTTTGCTCAGTATTTATCAGAAGCACCCTTTTGATCTAATACAGCCATGAGTCTTTTTGGGAAAGATTCAACAAGTTTTTCACATCTGGATTTGGGTATCCTCTGCCATTCCTCCTTGCAGATCCTCTCCAGTTCTGTTAGGTTGGATGGTGTTGTTGGTGGACAGCCATTTTCAGGTCTCTCCAGAGATGCTCAATTGGGTTAAGCATAGACTGTAAAAATATATAGACAAAGCGTTTGTGACGTCACCCATAGATTCTCTGAAGAACGGGTTTGAGGCTGTTTATGGGGGGTATGGGCAGCGCCATAGTGGAAAATCTTGAGAAATACAAAATGAAAAGTTTCAGAAAGGATACAGAGGTGGAATGATGTGTTGTGTCATTCATGGCCGAGACGTCAAATTCACTCGGCGCAGCCCGTTATCAGCTGTCAATCAAAGTTAACCGCCCTTATTTGTCATACATTTTATATCTAAATATGATCTAAACTAACGAGTTAGAAAAAAAATTCACCCCCCTCACAGTCGTCAGGCACGTGGAACATATTGAAGATTACAATAAAAGTCCATGGGACCAAACTGTAAACATGAATTTATGCTGTGAAAACGGATATATTTAACATGACGTCTATGGATATTTGCTCCCTTTTGGGACCGACCTCTAGCGGATTTGAGATGTATTGCAGTTTTTCACATTTCCGGGTAGGCTTCATCTTTCAGATTAGAATGTGTCCGCTTGGGATCAGCCACGGAGTTGTTGTGAAGCCACTCCTTTGTTATTTTAGCGGTGTGCTTAGGGTCATTGGAAGTAGAGGTCTTCATGGGTCCACCACAACTCCGACGAGTGTCTCGGGCACGGGTCGGGTTCGGTATTAGTGGCCTCGGGGCTCGGGTAACTTAAAATAAATATGCCTTTTCCAAATGGACCCGAGAAGACCCGAATTATTTTAAACAATGTTGGGCATTTAACAAAATTGCAGCATTTAAAACAACTATGACCGTTCTGACTTTTTTTTAATGAGAGAGCGAATCCGCGCTTTTACGTGCAATGGGATAGAGGCCTAAGCATAAGCACGGTTGCGTCCGCATTTATTTACTCAGTTGCTCGCTCCACAAAAACCAACCCGTTTGCAAAGAAGAACTAGTGCGCCATCATGTGGAGGAATGTTTGACTACATGCAAGTATTTGAATCGTCGTTTAGCCAGGCCTGTCAATCAATTTTAAAAATACGCGACACTGTCAGACAAGCATGACGACGATAAAACAGAAATTGCGAATATGTAGAACAGAAACATCCAGGGTCATCCTTATCAACAATGATCACAAGGAAAAAAGACGTGCAGTTAAATTCGTTGATGCAATAACGTTACTATAATTAAGATTTGATTCAGAACGTCCAATTTGACTGCTATTGTAGTTAGGCTATAATGCCCTGTTTTAATCGCATTTTATCTAAACAACTGCAACAACGGGTTAGTAGGCTAAATAACACAATTTTAGTAAAAGTCAATGCCTGGTAGAATTTAAATGCAAATCTGTAGGCTATTTTAAAAACAGCCGTCGGTAAATTTTACCCTGAGGTGGTTCTAATCATCGTGGTCCGGTAAATAATAGTATGCTCTGCCAAATGTTATAGGACTTAAAGGATTACAGTGATGTGTGATTGACATTTTAGCGTGCTCTTGCGCGTCTATGTTAAGCGCATTTTTGAGAAACGCAGGGCTGCAGGCTGTGCACACTGTAAATGCCGTTTACGTTCGGGTCCAGTCGGGTTCTAAAGGAAATGCTTCAGGTCGGGTCGGACTCGGGTCTAATTTTATCGGGTCTGTCTCGGGTCGTTTTTTTTTCTTTTTTTAAAAATAATTTATGCACGTCGGGTTCGGGTAAGTAGCGATTCGGGTCAATTCGGGTCGGGTCCAGTTTTTAGGACCCGAGAAGACCTCTAATTGGAAGGTGAACCTTCGGCCCAGTCTGAGGTCCAGAGCACTCTGGAAAAGGTTTTCGTCCAGGATATCCCTGTACTTGGCGGCATTCATCTTTCCCTCGATGGCAACCAGTCGTCCTGTCCCTGCAGCTGAAAAACACCCCCACAGCATGATGCTGCCACCGCCATGCTTCACTGTTGAGACTGTATTGGACAGGTGATGAGCAGTGCCTGGTTTTCTCCACACATACCGCTTAGAATTAAGGCCAAAAAGTTCTATCTTGGTCTCATCGGACCAGAGGATCTTATTTATCACCATCTTGGAGTCCTTCAGGTGTTTTTTGTTTTGTTTTTTAGCAAACTCCATGCGGGCTTTCATGTGTCTTGCACTGAGGAGAGGCTTCCGTCGGGCCACTCTGCCATAAACCCCCGACTGGTGGATGGCTGCAGTGATGGTTGACTTAAGTTACTACAACTTTCTCACATCTCCCGACTGCATCTCTGGTGATCTGGTGATCCACAGTGATCATTGGGTTCTTCTTTACCTCTCTCACAAAGGCTTTCTCCCCGGATAGCTACGTTTGGCCGGACAGCCAGCTCTAGGAAGGGTTCTGGTCGTCCCAAACGTCTTCCATTTAAGGATTTTGGAGGCCACTGTGCTCTTAGGAACCTTAAGTGCAGCAGAATTTTGTAACCATGGCCAGATCACAATTCTCTGAGTCTCTGAGCTCTTCAGGCAGTTCCTTTGACCTCGTGATTCTCATTTGCTCTGACATGCACTGTGAGCTGTGAGGTCTTATATACCCCTTTTCCACGTGTAGGCGGCGCGGTAAGACGCAGCGGCTGCTCCGGGTCCCAAAATACGGTGCTTTTATGTCTCACAATGTCGTCTGTTCGTCTCCAAATAGTGCAAAATTCCCGCAAACTCATAAAAAACAAATATATGATCGCCAAAACCTTTTGGATATCGCCAACGCGTACAAACACCAACTCTGAGAAGTTACGAGGCTTTTGTCTACTGCTGGAACCGGACCTTGTGACCGCGACCTCGCCTACTGACGCTACCCGCACAAGGCGGCGTCGTAAGCGGTGTGAGAGGGGACGGAAGCGTGGCAAGCGTGGAGGTATACGAGCTAGGCTAAGGGCTAACCCCACAAGACCGGCTCTTCCAACACTCGTGCTCTCAAACGTTCGCTCTTTGGAAAACAAACTGGACTTAATTCAACTCACTCTGTCTACACCGCATGAGGCAAGGGCTTGTTGTGTGTTTGTGTTCACCGAAACATGGCTTAACGTCAACATCCCGAACTCTGGCATCGAGCTGCACGGGCTAACCAGCTACCTAGCAGATAGAGATTCATCACTATCTGGTAAGACCCGCGGTGGTGGCTTGTGTGTGTATATCAACAAAGACTGGTGTAACAATGCTGCAATATTATTAAATTATTGTTCATCGCTGGTGGAGTTTATGGTTGTGAAGTGTCGACCATTCTATCTGCCGCGGGAGTTCACGGCCATTGTTATTGTTGCTGTTTACATTCCCCCATGTGCAAACGCCAAAGACGCGCTTCGTGAACTTCGTGAACGCGTTTACTACCCGGCAATTATATTTTTGTACTTTCTCGTGCACTTTTGTAAATTTGCTTGTCAATGTTTATTTCTGTTATATCTTTGCATGTCTGTATTTATAGCATCGTGGTCCTGTGAGGCACGACATTTCGTCCCACTGTATGTCCTCACATGTAGTGGAATGACAATTAACATAAACCTTGAACCTTCCACCGAAAAAAGAACGGGTTCGGAACTGGTGCTGGTTCAAAGTTGGTTCGGAGTTGGTTCAACTTGCGAACCCGTTCAGAACCTGTTTGTTTTTCCATTGACTAGAGCGCCCAGGGAACGACGTCGTTACGTCACTGTGCACGTCGTTAGAAACGCTTGCAAGTACATTGCTTTGGGATTGAACTCGTCTACCGAGAAAACTTTAAAAACAATTGAAATATGTAAGTCTTTTAATCTTTTCGTTTGATACGTAATCTTTTCTGATAAGTTATGTACCCCTGTCTTGTGTCTTTTTTTCTTTCCATTTATTTGTCCTATCGTGACAGTTTTCTTCTTTGCTTTTGTTTCAAATAAAAATAAAAAAAAAACGCTTGCGTGTTTCTGCAGTTTCTCCTAGCTTTGCGATGGTCAGAAAATATGTTTAGAACACAACTAAACCCGCCCCAGCCCCTGACGTAAACATGACGTGCTAAAAGAACGGTTCTAGTCCAGCAAAGAGTTGGTGCCGCTTTGGAACCAGTTTTCCCGGCCGCGATCCTCTTGCAGGTCCTCTGTTCTAGACTGGCCACTGGCTCAAAACCACGCTTATAGCGGTAAACTTGAGGAACGCCCATCAAAGTACAAATGTGGGGAGGCGTCGCGACAACACGCGACTGTCGTGTCGGACAGGTGGATCTCTACTGCGGCGTTGCGGGCTATCACTTCTCTCTCTCTCTCTCTTTCTCTCTCTATATATATATAAAGTATAAAAGAAACTACATGCAAAGGCATAAATGTTTAAATTATAAAAAAATCACTAAAGCGCAAAAGAATTACGAGCATGCAATGTTGTAAATTGGCAATTTGGCAAGTCATGAAATAATATAAAATACAAATAAATTACGTTATTGGTATGTCACGTGTTTTGCATGCAGGTATGATGCCCACTCTATTTATCTGGAGCAGTTTCCATGTTTCTTAAACGGTTCTTAAGTATTGTGTAACCATGGTAGCCAATTTGTTGTTTCCATAACCCCAAAATGGGACTTATTGGTTAGTTTGTTTATGACTGTGGTGGTTCATACCAAGATTGTATTGACAAAAACTAGTAATTGAGACTGTCTTTTGATCGTCATGGTTTGATGACCATAGGAAAATATGGGTCCCATGGCCAAACTATTCAAAACATCATTTGTTGTAAATTGGGAAAATCGTAATTAATAATCACAATTACAATTTCAAAGGGAATTATCGACAATTATGGATTTTAAATTAGAGTAATACATTTAAATGATTATATTAGCAGTTGTCAACAGTGCTGTCGTGGTGAAGGATTTTCCCTTGCAGTACTTTTGAGTGGCTTTAATAGCGTGTTATGTGGTATTATCACCATTTGTTTATTTTGATTTATTTATATTTATTTTTTGCTATATAATTAAGTGTTACGATGTGGTCAGCATGCACAAGAGTACATTTTCAGTAACTAATGTAACCAAAGCTAAACAAGTCCTCTAAACTTCTGAAGTTCAAAACAAGAGGGGTGTAGCCTTATGAAAAAAGAAAGCGATTATTGCAGTTGCTTATCAATGAATGGTACTGCAATATTGCTGTTATCGCGACAGCTCTATTTGTCAAACATATTTTTGCTATATTAACAAGTGCATGACAGAACAAAAAGTGAAAGTTCTGATCTCTGTTGCTTGCTGTTATCAAATAAGGGTTCACTTGAACTGATTCTAACTGTATTTCTGTGTATTTTAGACCAGGTGAGAGTGAAAGAGGAAAGACAAGAACTGAATGAAGTGAAGGAGGAACATCGTAACTTTCCAATTCAAAGAACAAAAGCCAAAAAGACGCACACCTGCACTCAGTGTGGAAAGAGTTTCACAGAGAAAGGAAACCTTAACAGACACATGAGAATTCACACTGGAGAGAAACCGTATACATGCACTCAGTGTGGAAAGAGATTCACTGGTGAATCAGGTCTCAGTGTTCATCTGCTCATTCACTCTGGAGAAAAACCATTTCACTGTGATCAGTGTGGTAAAGATTTTATTTCATCATCAAATCTAAAATCACACCTGAAAGTTCATTCAGATGAGAAGCCTTATGTGTGTTCTCTCTGTGGAAAGAGTTTTTCATGGCTGATCAGTTTTAAACAGCACCAGAAAACACACAATGGAGTGAGAGATCATGTGTTGTGACTGTGGGAAGAGTTTTACTACACCTGCTGATCTGAAACTGCATCAACGAATTCATACTGGAGAAAAACCTTACAAGTGCTCATATTGTGACAAGAGTTTCACTGTGTCTGGATCCCTGAAAAAACACGAGCGAGTTCACACTGGAGAGAAGCCGTACGACTGTACTCAGTGTGGGAAGAGTTTCACAGAGAAAGGAAACCTCAAGGCACACATGAGAATTCACACTGGAGAGAAACCGTATACATGCACTCAGTGTGGAAAGAGTTTCAGAGATAAAGGAAGCCTTAACACACACATGAGAATTCACATTAGAGAGAAACCGTATACATGCACTCAGTGTGGAAAGAGTTTCAGAGAGAAAGGAAGCCTTAACTCACACATGAGAATTCACACTGGAGAGAAACCGTATACATGCACTCAGTGTGGAAAGAGTTTCACAGTGAAAGGAAGCCTTAACACACACATGAGAAGTCACACTGGAGAGAAACTACATGCATGCACTCAGTGTGGAAAGAGTTTCACAGAGAAAGGAAACCTTAAGATACACATGAGAATTCACACTGGAGAGAAACCGTATACATGCACTCAGTGTGGAAAGAGATTCTCTCGACTATCAACTCTCAATCAGCATCAGCGCATTCACTCTGAAGGAAAGACATTTAACTGTGATCAGAGTGGTAAAGATTGTATTTCATCATTAAAACTAAAAAAACACCTGCAAGTTCATTCAGATGAGAAGCCTCATGTGTGTTCTCTCTGTGGAAAGAGTTTTTCACTACTGAACCATTTTAAACAGCACCAGAAAACACACAATGAAGTGAGAGATTATTTGTGTTGTGACTGTGGGAAGAGCTTTACTACATCTGGTGAATTGAAACAGCATGAAAGAATTCATACTGGAGAAAAACCTTACAAGTGCTCATATTGTGACAAGAGTTTCACTCAGGCTGGAACCCTGAAATCACACGAGCGAGTTCATACTGGAGAGAAGCCGTACGCCTGTACTCAGTGTGGAAAGAATTTCAACCAATCAAGTAATCTAGTGACTCATATTAGAAAGCATTGTTCTGTGTCAAAGTGAGCAAATGTTTTGTTAGATTCACATAAAGTAAATGTGTAGTTAGTTAAAGTCCCCGTGAACCGGAAGTTGCAAACGATTTTTCTCCAGTGCTGTGACGTATTTCCAAGTGAAACGGAATATTGAACAGAGGGCAGGGTTTTACTCCAGCGCTCCTCCTCTCCATAACGGTTTGAGGGGAGTGGTTAAGCGTTTCCCCACCCAAGCTGTGAAACGTACGTCATCAGAAAAAGAAACCGTTTCAGACCGGAAGTAACTTTTCAGATTTTGATTAAAGATTACCAAGGTAAAACATTTTTTAAATATATTTTTACTTGCACGGATTAATTGTTCACCACAAGACTAGTAATATGCGCTAACAAAGTAAATAGGTTCAATTTTGATTTCACGGGGACTTTAACTAAACGAGTGTTGCTGTGAATGCCACAAGATGTTTTATGTTGGAGAACAAGAATATTATTTTGATGGAGTACTTGCTCAAAGAAATACCAAAATGAAAAGTGACTGGAAAGAACTGTAAAAAAAAACCCAATAACAATCGGTTATATGTTAATAAATGGAAACAACTGACCCTTCGCAGGGAGCTTGATTGACAGGTGATCTGACCAATCATACTTCGCCATGCGCCATTTTGTCCAACAAACAAAGCAGTCCGGAGAGTTAGATTAACATGGGAGGATTTTAACAGATTGTACTGTCGCCTTTCCGTGGTTAAAACGACACTTCTTCTCGTGTTCATTCATGTTTATATGATGCTAAAAAGAAATTAGAAGGAAGAGATAATCGGTTCACGAGCAGCTTTAACTGATGCTCTACACGGCGATCTGTCACAACACATTAAAGAGCCACTAAAAAAAAGAACCTCCTCTAGGGCTGGGCGTTATCACGATATTGTATATCAACAATATCTTGACATATATTGACAATACAATATTATACGTATATCTTGCAAGTATCGTGATTTTGATTATAACAGTCTGTTTACAGTCGATAATCTGAGCTAAACACACACCCAAAGCGAGCACAGAAAGCCGCTTCTCATTTAGTGTTCTTATTATGTGTATTTTTTATGTTGAGTTAACGTTAGAGATGACTAGATCTCGACTAAAAAGAAATGCATAGAGGATTCAGAGGAAGAAGGAGATGCAAGGATTAGACAGGTGAGTAAATGTACATAAAACAAGGATATATCTGTTTCCTCACAACACATGCAACTGTCAATAATATCACGTACAAACAATGCGAGATATGCCTATATGACGTGACCGATCAATCATTTTGCATATTGATTCACCTCAAAAACTATCAAGTAATCATTATGCTGATGGAAATTCAGCAGCTATATACTAGCTATATGAGCTATACTAGGTCCGGTCACAGAGGGGCAATCGAGACGTTTTGGCTTCACTTTTGAGGGCTTGTGCGGCACGCTTGGTTTGAACACGTATTACAACACGACATTAACCATAAACACGTAAAACTGAGCAGCATTAACCCAACAAATCATTTGACAAATAGCTGTAACAGAATAATATATCATAACATTCCTCGTTCTTTGCAGTTAATTCATTATGGTGACACAACATATTGTGATCAGACTAACTGGTAATGCAAAAACGAATAAATTACCACATCCGTGTTCATGATTCATTAATTCCATAACATCTCTGGATGATGAAAACAACATCTCCCATGGATCCACTCTCTTTCATAGCGAGTGGCCAATACCAGGGCCAAGCACAAAGAAGCCAACAAGACATGCCAACATGTGTCAGACCAACTGCAGCAATGAGCAATTGAAGATATTTAAAGATGAATTTAGGCAAAATGATTGAAAAATCACACATTAACTAAAAATGTGATTAAATGGATTATCACTTTCGACCAATAGGTGGCGTAGTTACAAAATCGATGTGATGTGGTCAGAGTTTGGTGACGATGAAAAAACCTTCAGACCAGTGGCATTTAAAATACACAGATTTATTAGTTAAGAGTTAAGAGTTTTATTACGTTAAGAGTATTGTTCAAATTTTTTTTTATAACTTTGACCAAAAGGTGGTGCTGTCTTGAAATCTTTTGAGTACCTTCAGGGGATGGTGCTGATTGCACAAATGTAGTTTTGTAATGTTACACCAATGCATTCGTTCAGTTATGCATTTGTTATGTTCTATTATAGCACTACCAAGAGGCTCAGTCACACAATTTTTTAAACGTGTCTTCAGAGTGAGCCCATACATTTGTGTGCCAATTTTGGTGGAAATATCTCAATTCCTTTTGGAGTTATAGACATTTGTGAAAAAAACATTAAAAATTACTGACACGTGACTGTGATTGAGTTTTACTTACCTTACTATCAATATTTTTGCATTTGGGCATTGGTGTTTAGCCAGCGACCTGTTTCCAATTTTCTGATGGTCGTTTCATCTCGATTGGACTAGCGGTTTCGAAGATATCGCCAAATGTTTTTGTTTTTTTTTTGCGCTAATTCGCAACGCTACACAAAGCGTAATACGAAACCCAGCTTATGTGGTATCACTGGACTCGGCAAGGATTCTGGAACTCAAGGAGATGACCCCCGTGGAAATAAGTTAACCACAGCCAGAGTTATAAGCATTTGAAAATTTAATTTTACCACTAGGTGGCGCTGTTTCGAAACTTCTCAGGCTCCTTCAGGGCATCGTACTGATGACCCAAGTTCCGTAACAATTCGTTCATGCATTCAAAAAAACGTTTTAAAAAAGTACAGCATTTTAACTGCATTTTATAATTCAAAATGGCCAACAGGCAAAATACGACATGAAGCCCTGAATCTAACAAGACCAATTTTATGATTTTTGGACAAACTGTGCAGAAGTTATGAGCAAAAATGGCCATTTTTCATATCTCCGGACCAGTAGGTGGCGCTGCGCTGAAACGCAGCATGTAGCCTCAGGTCATGCTTGTGATGACATGGACCAAGTTTGGTCTAAATACGATAAAGCGTTGCGGAGATACAGCCTTATGTCTGCTTTTGCAAGCATTATGTAAAATTAATTTGCATGGTATTCGAGAACGACTTGCAGCGTTTTTTATTTTAATTCCATACATTTTGTTCGGCACGGTCTAGAGATGATCTGACTCAATTTTGGTGAGAATCGCAGCAACGGCCTAGGAGGAGTTTGATAAAGTAGCTTTTTCGCATAATTAAAAATGGCGCACAAATTGTCATGTCGGAAATGACGTCATTGGGTTCAGTCGAATTGGCTTGAGCCAAGGAATAAGATGAGAAAGGAATTGTGATTCCAGCCATTATGGTTCGAAAGTTATTAGCATAAACATGAGTGAAATTTTGGACAGTTGGTGGTGCTAGAGGGATTGAGTTGGAGACTCCAAATTTGCTATGAAGACTTTTCAGACTGTCCTCTATTAGTGTACCAAATTTCATAACTTTCCCGCAAGCAGTTCTATGGGCTGCCATAGACTCCCAGAGCGGAAGAATAATAATAAGAAGAACGGGAACGGATACAATAGGTGCCTCCGCACCATTCGGTGCTTTGCCCCTAATGACCATTTCCACGACAATGTCTGATTCTTGAGATCCAAATAAAGCAAATGTATGGTGTAATAAACTTTAATATGTGACATTATTTTTGTGGAAGATTTTTTTTTTTTTTAACTTGTAACTTTCTGAATTGTCATTTAGCCAGGGGCATCACTGGTATTTTCATTTTAGATCATTTTTTTTTTTTATCAAATATGTTATGATCTTTATGAAAGAAACTCAGGTTGCAAATAGAAGATTTTATTATTTTAGTTTTAATTTAGTAACATATAAAATCACCTCCCAATGAGTTCACACCTCAATCCAGAAGATGGCGGTAATGCACTTTGTTTGCAAACTGCCAATAAAAAAAACACAGATGATGAAGAAGATCCTCATTGTGAAGTTTTGTGTTGCTCTTGTGAACATCTCTGAGCGTTTCTTCATGTGGTTTTGTCTTCCCGTGGATTACTCTTGGACTGTTATTCTCTTCGTGATTCGTTGCTGCCTGTCCTGGACTGTTGGCTATTGTGGACTGATTTATGTAAGTTTGCTGCCTGACTTTATGCCTGTTTTCAGATTACGAGTTGCTTTGTCTACGGTTATTTTTGCTGATAATGATCCTGATATTACGACCAAGAAGCTTCAAATGAATCCTCCCTTTGCTGAAGCGTCGTTAAGGAAAGTTTTGATTTTATACTATGGAAGTGCTTTAAAATCAGAAAAGGTCAGAATAATTTTATGCCAACAGTTTGATGTATTTTTGTAGTCGTATCACCGCACTTTAAAAAGAAAATCTCCACACATATCATTTTGGTGGATTGAGTCTGTGGGTTTAGCTTTTATTTTGATGTTAATTAATGTTTAGGCATATCTGTGACCCGTGTATTAGATTGCAGTTACTGAGGTGAGTCAAGCCCAACCTTCTTGGTAAGTATCATTTCAGGAGACGATGTCAGTGACTCTGGGTCAGTGGAGACTGGAACGAGAGGTCTGGCATTTATTATAATCGAGGTCACTGTGTTTCCTGACTTTAATGGCACTTCAGCACAGTTTGCAGTGCAGGCTGCACTATTAATATTACGTTTGTCTCGAAACGCATATTTGAAAGTGAGTTGACAGTAAATCTGCATCCTAACTCAAGCTTATTCTACTATGTTAAATTTCTGATCAACATTTTCTGTAAAAAATAAATAAATAAATAACTACTTATTCGGTAGAATGTAATATTCTAAGTTTTATTAAAATGAACCAATGGTCATCCAGTATCATGCATTTAGATCATAAAGCCAGCCTTCATATTCAAGAGAGAAAAAAAATGTTGTGGGCGCAGTTCGGGCTGTCATCCACATCCAGGCACCTCACTATCATGGCAAAATATAACTTTATGGTTTTTAAGGTATTTGTTTGAAAAAAGTAGCCTAAATACTGTAATTATATTCCATTAGTAATTTAAAACAATGTCTACATCAATATAGTACAATTTAATATGTACACTACCGGTCAAAAGTTTTAGATAGGTAAGATTTTTTTTTATGTTTTTAAAAGAAGTCTCTTCTGCTCACCAAGGCTGCAATTATTTGATCAAAAAAAAAAAAAAAAACAGTAATATTGTGAAATATTATTACAATTTAAAACAGCGGTTGTCTATGTGAATATAAAGTGAAGTGTAATTTCAGTGTTCCCGCTTGGTACCCGGTATTAAAAGGGCAACGGGGCTGAATATCAACCATTTCTATATATAATAAAAATATTAAACAATTTGTCTGTGATGCAATTTTGCTATTCGCAGTCCAGAAGAGAGAGCGATCTCTCACCCGGAGCCACAGCGCGGACAACACGACAGCCCTGCTTAATGAGTGACAATGAGGACAAAACGTGGTTACACTTTAGATCTGGGATATAATTCTAATTGTATTTTAGATTTCCGCTTTCAAAGATTATAAAAAGAAGATATTTGAGATGAAACCATTAGTCTAACGCAACCCTCCCTTCACAGCGTTGCGCTGTCATTTCTTCCTAAAACCCAAACGTACCGTCAGAATCAGCACGATCGGTGATTGTTGTAAAATGCAGTCTGTACTGTTGCTAAACTGCGGACGCGTTCAATCATTAAAAGAGCTATTAAAAGCACAAAAGTCTGCGCAAGAGACGTTGTTCACGACGCGCGCTCCGAAATGCACTAAAACGAGCAGGGGCGGCTCGCCCATAGAGGGCGCTGGGGCGCCGCCCTCCCTCCGACCTGTCTGTCTGTTTTTTTAATATATATTATAATTTATCATTTTGAAAAATAATCTGTGTTAATTATATGCTAATAATGGTTTTACTTTGAAAAGTGTTTTGAACTCACCAGAATGATATTTGCATTCACTTTCGTTACTTTTATCATGTTGGTGTAGTAGTATAGCCAATAGGCTGTCTTCTCAGGGCGCCAGTTCGCTCAGCCCCACAGTGCTGGAATTTAAGCCAATAGTTCCCCGGTTGCTATGCAAAAAAGTTTATATTTCGCCAATCAGCGCCGTCAAATTTTATGGTTTGGGGGCGCTGAAAAAATCTCCCACAGTATCAGATTAGGGGAGTGCACCGTGCACGCGCACCACGGGACATTTTTTTTTTTTACCTCAGATGAGAGCAGAATGGCAGCGCCAGTGACGTCGAGTGGAAATAATGTAAAGTTAGTCGTGGGCAGGGGCGGCTCGCCCATAGAGGGCGCTGGGGCGCCGCCCTCCCTCCGACCTGTCTGTCTGTTTTTTTAATATATATTATAATTTATCATTTTGAAAAATAATCTTTGTTAATTATATGCTAATAATGGTTTTACTTTGAAAAGTGTTTTGAACTCACCAGAATGATATTTGCATTCACTTTCGTTACTTTTATCATGTTGGTGTAGTAGTATAGCCAATAGGCTGTCTTCTCAGGGCGCCAGTTCGCTCAGCCCCACAGTGCTGGAATTTAAGCCAATGGTTCCCCGGTTGCTATGCAAAAAAGTTTATATTTCGCCAATCAGCGCCGTCAAATTTTATGGTTTGGGGGTGCTGAAAATATCGCCCACAGTATCAGATTAGGGGAGTGCACCGTGCACGCGCACCACGGGACATTTTTTTACCTCAGATGAGAGAAGAATGGCAGCGCCAGTGACGTCGAGTGGAAATAATGTAAAGTTAGTCGCTCTGTCACTCACTCACTCACTCACTCACTCACTCACTCACTCACACACACATAAACACTGTTTCACACACATTTGATATTACAATAGTTATAGGAATATTAATACCTGTGTGTTTGCTTTGTTTTTGATGTTTTTAAGTTCTGAGCTAGATTACTGTTTCATACTAGTTAAAATCAACTTTCTTCTCATACTTGGGTGTTACAATCAAGAATGTTGTCCCACCCTCTCTTTCAGAGCCTTTTCTCTCTCTCTTTCTCTAGTATCAACACATTGTTATCCATTATCCAATTGTCAATTTGTCAAAAATATGTAGTCTACAGCTGGGGATTGATTAAACTAGATTGTTGTATTACCTATTTTTTTTTGTATTACCTATATTATAATTTATCAATATTATGCGTTTGCACTTTTTCTGTCAGCACACAGAGCATAATAAACATGCAACTTGTTCATTATCATTAACTGTCAAACTGTTATTATTATTATTGAATTATTTGACCATTGGTATTGACTGGTTTAAGTTATTTTATTGGTATAGGTAAGGGCATGGCCTAAGGCCTAAAATGCACCAGAATGCAGGAAATCACATCTACTAAATTCAAAATTTTCTGGGGGGAACCCCCAGACCCCCCTCTTATTCAGCCCCCCCTACAATAATTTTCACCAGCCGCCACTGGTCGTGGGAATTGATCTGTCTGTCTCTGTCACTCACTCACACACACATAAACACTGTTTCACACACGTTTG
Source organism: Pimephales promelas (assembly GCF_988280905.1). Lineage (NCBI taxonomy): Eukaryota > Metazoa > Chordata > Actinopteri > Cypriniformes > Leuciscidae > Pimephales > Pimephales promelas. The sequence goes on from NC_142784.1 coordinate 32,273,126, forward strand.
ATATTAAAATAGTTATAGGAATATTAATACCTGTGTGTTTGCTTTGTTTTTTGATGTTTTTAAGTTCTGAGCTAGATTACTGTGTTTTATACTAGTTAAAATCAACTTTCTTCTCATACTTGGGTGTTACCCTCAAGAATGTTGTCCCACCCTCTCTTTCAGAGCCTTTTCTCTCTCTCTTTCTCTAGTATCAACACATTGTTATCCATTATCCAATTGTCAATTTGTCAAAAATATGTGGTCTACAGCTGGGGATTGATTAAACTAGATTGTTGTATTACCTATTATTTTTTGTATTACCTATATTATAATTTATCAATATTATGCGTTTGCACTTTTTCTGTCAGCACACAGAGCATAATAAACATGCAACTTGTTCATTATCATTAACTGTCAAACTGTTATTATTATTATTGTATTATTTGACCATTGGTATTGACTGGTTTAAGTTATTTTATTGGTATAGGTAAGGGCATGGCCTAAGGCCTAAAATGCACCAGAATGCAGGAAATCACATCTACTAAATTCAAAATTTTCTGGGGGGGGGACCCCCAGACCCCCCCTCCTATTCAGCCCCCCCTACAATATTTTTCACCAGCCGCCACTGAAAACGAGACAAGAAAAGTAGGCTATCGCCTCATTTTGGGCTTCATGTGCGCATCTAAACCATCAAATATACATAAAATATAAAATGACCTGCTCTGAGATTCATTTAAACACAGTTTATGTCTTAATTGTACGTAAATAGTTGGGAGAAAATGATGGTGCATCAGTCATCTATTACAGTAGAGTTCTGCATTCGGTCTTAAAGGGGCAGTAGTCTAATAAACGTGACTATTGAGCCAATGCGAATCAAACAACAAAAGGCAGATAAAATCACTCACAGCTCTTGAATGAAAAACTTAAACTTCAATAAGCATTAATCTAACTATGATAAACTATGCAGTGTCATTTTACATTTGATTACTAGCTAAATTAAATTTCTTTTCAGAGAGAGCGACAGACTTAACTGAAAAGTAGCTATTTTTAGACCTTCCTGAAATTAAAGCACTGTGTATATAGGCTAATTTGTATCTTTGTTTAATTGTATTCTTTGTTTGACCATGTGTTTGTACTTGTTTTTGCTTATCTCATGTATATATGCATAACAAATAGATATATTATACATTTTGTGACTAGCCTAAAATGTAACTGGTCATATTTTGCATTAACACCTAGCGGTGGATGCACAGTTTGAAGACCCAGTCAGTGATGTCACAATATGCATTTTTTTTTTAAATTCACGATCACCATCTCCAAAATTGTATACCCTTTTTTTTTTACACTGAATCTTGAAAAAAAAAAAATATATAGACCTACCTACCGACCCTTTTTTTTTTTAAAAAAAATTGCTGTTACTGCAAACCAAAATATTTTTAAGGATGGCCTAATTGGCATCTTTTTTCAAACGACCCGACCAACCGCGACCCGAATATCATTAAAAACATTTTTGGATGACCCGTAACGGATCATCAACTCATTTCGGATCAACCCGCGCATCACTGGTGTGTATCCTATCTTCCATCGCGCGGCTCGCGGCTATAATCGCGCAGTTTTTAATGACGCATGACTCGCATTTACTGGGGAATATCCGATTTGTCTGCTTACATGGCACTCGCGAATGCACGTATCTGATTCATATCCGATTTATTACCACATGAATGAGGCCTGAATCCGATCTGAGAAAATCAGAATCCATGCGTTTTTTTTCCTGCTTACACGTTCACCGGTCATATCCGATCTGTGCCACATGAGACAGCCCATTCTCACCCCCAAGGCGTCACCTAACTGACGCCATGGGAAGCATTTGGACATGCTTCAATATCTGACGCTTTAGGCGCCCTTTAGCGTCAGTTAGATGACGCCCTAGGATCGCGTGTACCCTACCCCCACCCCACACCTAAACCTAACCGCGTCCTCTAACTGACGCTTTCCTTTAGCGTCAGTTAGATCAGTGTTTCCCAACCCTGTTCCTGGCGGCACACCAACACTGCGTGTATTCTTTGTAACCCTTATCAAACACACCTGACTCAACCCATCAGCTCATAATCAGGTGGGTTAATGAGCTGATGAGTTGAATCGGGTGTGTTTGATTAGGGAGACAAAGAAAACACGCAGTGTTGGTGTGCCGCCAGGAACAGGGTTGGGAAACACTGAGTTAGATGACGCCGTAGGATCGCGTCATGTAAGTGACGCTAAAGGGCACCTAAAACGTCAAATATTGAAGCATGGTCAAAGGTGACGCCTTGGGGTGAGAATGCGTTGCATGAGAGGAAAAAAATCGGATTTGGGTCACTTGAACCATGCAGTGTAAACGAGGCCTTTATGTTTTAAAACGTTTCAGACCTTATGGAAGTGAAAGAGCGAAGACAAGAACTGAAGTGAAATTTCAAAGGTGATGTGCTGTAGTTTGTTTCAGCCTAGCTGTTGACTACAATTAAACCATTTAATGTGCCAATTTACAGAAGATCTCAGACCATAATGATCATCACCATAATGAATGAGCTGAAAACAGGGAACTTTTGGAGACAAAGAGGTTTTTCATCTGCTCAGTTTAACATGATGGCCCTGTACTTTTTAAACGCAGATTGGATAAAAACACAGTGATCACAGTTCACACCTGCAGTGAAGCCCCTCCCACAACAATTCACTCCATTCAAAAGATGGAGTTTATTAAAGAGGAGACTGAAGACACGAGTGATCCAGAACCATCCATAAAACATGAAGATACTGAGGAACAAACAGGTTGGTGTTCATTCTTGATTCTTCATTGTTGATGCTTTGATATGTGAATTTATAAGCAGAATATGGATGATAAATGATAGTTATGCATCCAAATGACAATAACCTTGTCTATAGCAGTTGTCAAACATATTTGTACTATATTAACAAATGAATGACAGAACAAAAAGTAAAAGATCTGATCTCTGTTCTGCCCTACAAAAGCAAAAGACCATGTCTCGCTAGAGTATAGAACTGAGAAAAATGACTTTAAAGAGTATCTTCAAGTGGTACAGAGAGGCTTAAGACTTGCTAAACACGCGTTCAAAACTATCACGATAAAACAGATCCTCGCGCACATTCGACCCGGAGACTGGTTTATAGCGGTGGATATGAAAGACGCACTTTCACAGGCGTTTGTTTACCGAGATTCGTGTTTGAATGCATCACCCTCAGTTCATGAAAAGTAGCCTACTACGCAGTGCTTTACCCCTTAGGACTCAGTAGGGAGGGGACGTGTTCTGGACTACCTAGACAACTAATGCATTTATAGCACAACCTTCTGTGTTCTGTGTCTTTTCAGTGTGCGTTGGTGTGCACTTCGCTCGTCCCACGGATTTATTCCGGGCGCTGTGTTTTGTGTGCATGCTTTTAACAGCTGTTCTGATGTTGTATGCACCAGCACTTCTTGCTTCATTAGGCTATGTTGTGTATGCACCAGTATAAACTTGTTATCCCTGTGATATATTAGTCCCGCGTCGGCTCGACCATGTTCAGGGCGAAGCTGAAGGCACCGGCGAAGTTTTGGCGCTCTGCCAGCTAGATGCATGATTGTTTCAACTAGGTCCGGTAGCCTGTTGACCTGTTAGGGCATGTTTAACATTTTTCTGTCAACTCTATATCCAACACTATCTCACGACCAATTCGTACGAATTCGACGCGTGATTAAAAAGTGTCTAATTCGTACTAATTCGTACGACCTCACTCGTACTAATTCGTACGATTTGTCTAAACCCACGTGATGGTTAAGTTTAGGGGCGGGGTAAGGGGTAGGTCATTCGTATGAATTCATACGAATTGGCCAATTCGTAAAATATGTACGATTTAGCAAAATCGTATTAATTCGTACGAGTGAGGTCGTATGAATTGTTACGAATTAGCCACTTTTTAATCATTCGTCGAATTCGTACGACTTGGTCGTGAGATCGCTATATCTGCATATATCCTTTGCGATCGATATCGCACGTTTGTCGATGGAGTGGCTTAATACTAAATGTTCTGACCTCGTTAGTGCAGGGCAAAGCTCTGAGGACAGCAGAAGTTACAGGGATGGATGGTAGCTGTACAAAGTAAACAGGCTATATCGTAACTTCAATTTTAATGGCGAGTAAAACAAAGGCAGAACACAGTATTATCTAATAGGCATTACTTGATAGAACGCCAACAACTTCATATTGACGCGCGGCTAAACAAAGGCAGAGTGCCGTAACTCATGAGCGTTCCATTACTGATGTTATGGTGTTCTGCCTTGGTTTCTCATGGACTTTTGGAAGTTACGGTTAATGCCGAGTTCAGACTGCATGATTTGCTTTTCACACCGCTGTTCTTTTCACACTGCATGACTATCTTGGCCAGCATTCAGTCACTGTGTTCACACTGGACGATTGATCGGTGACAGAAGGTTTCACACTGCATGACTTTACAATAGGAAAAATCGCCGACTGACTCTGTCTAGCACGCTGCGCGCAAACTACGTTTCACAACAAACACACGTGAGATGTGAAAATGAAACAACGCGACACCACACGTGCACGACCGGAGTTCTCACGTGAGACTTTTTTTTTTTCGAACCGGTTGTGGTACAGCTGGTGAAACGTCAAACAGACACGAGTGCTCCTGCCAAATTTCTACTAATTTTTCTTCCATTTATTGTGTCCAAATAGACCGAAAGAAGCTTTTTTCTGAAACAATGCCATATCATGTTGATATGTGATCTATAACTCCTCCCCGAACTCCCTGCTGCTCTGTATCTTGCTCTCTCACTGGCTGCCGGTGATCGCTGATGTAGTTTTCAGTCAAAACACTTTTCACACAGCAGGATTTTGAATCGCCGACAGGTACAGATATTTAGCATGCCAAATATCTCACGGGCGTCGGTGATTCTCTCAGTTCGCGTCTTTGCTCATTCACACTGCATGATTGTCACTCGCGTGAACGAGCGTCGATTTGCCTGTGAGTTCGGGCATTTGTCGGCGATTTCTCAAAACCTTTCGGCGAGGCAAAATCGTGGCTAAAATCATGCAGTCTGAACTCGGCATAAGACAACCCATTATTTTCTCGAAAAAACAACGGAATTGACTCAATATACTTATCCACATGATAAAGGAGGTCTTGAATATGCCAAAAATATTCAACGCATTTTCGACCAAAAACAAAGTTACGGTCTTTTGCCTTTGCACGGCATGTGTTGCTTTCTGTTAATAAATGAGGGTTCAATTGATTCTAACTGTATTTCTGTGTGTTTTAGACCAGGTGAGAGTGAAAGAACAAAGACAAGAACTGAATGAAGTGGAGGAGGAACATCGTAACTTTACAATTCAAAGAACAAAAGCCAAAAAGACGCACACCTGCACTCAGTGTGGAAAGAGATTCACAGAGAAAGGACACCTTCACATGCACATGAGAATTCACACTGGAGAGAAACCGTTTACATGCACTCAGTGTGGAAAGAGATTCTCACAGAAAGGCGACCTTAACAGACATATGAGAATTCACACTGGAGAGAAACCGTATACATGCACTCAGTGTGGAAAGAGTTGCACACGGAAAGTACACCTTGACACACACATGAGAATTCACATTAGAGATAAACCGTATACATGCACTCAGTGTGGAAAGAGTTTCAGAGAGAAAGGAAGCCTTAACACACACATGAGAAGTCACACTGGAGAGAAACCACATACATGCACTCAGTGTGGAAAGAGTTTCAGAGCGAAAGGAAGCCTTAACACACACATGAGAAGTCACACTGGAGAGAAACCACATACATGCACTCAGTGTGGAAAGAGTTTCACAGAGAAAGGAAGCCTTAAATTACACATGAGAATTCATACTGGAGAGAAACCGTATCCATGCACTCAGTGTGGAAAGAGATTCTCTCGACTATCAATTCTCAATCATCATCTGCTCATTCACTCTGGAGAAAAGCCATTTAACTGTGATCAGTGTGGTAAAGATTTTATTTCATCATCACAACTAAAACAACACCTGAAAGTTCATTCAGATGAGAAGCCTTATGTGTGTTCTCTCTGTGGAAAGAGTTTTTCACGTCTTGACAGTTTTAAACTGCACCAGAAAACACACAATGAAGTGAGAGATTATATGTGCTTTGACTGTGGGAAGAGCTTTACTAGAGCTGAGCATTTGGAACTGCATGAACGAACTCATACTGGAGAAAAACCTTACAAGTGCTCATATTGTGACAAGAGTTTCACTCAGGGTGGAAACCTGAAAGTACACGAGAGAGTTCACACTGGAGAAAAGTCGTAGGACTGTACTCAGTGTGGAAAGAGTTTCAAACATTCAAGTAGTCTAGTGTATCATATTAGAAAGCATTGTTCTGTGTCAAAGAGCAATTTTTTTTGTTAGATTCACATAAAGTAAATGTGTAGTTAGTTAACTAATAAACGAGTGTTGCTGTGAATGCCACAAGATCTGTGTGTTTTTTGTTGGAGAACAAGATTATTGAAGATTGTTTTGATTGAGCGCTTGCTCAAAGAAATACCAAAATGAAAAGCGACTGGAAAGAAATGCAGAAAAACAATAACAATCGGTTATATGTTAATAAATGACAGGTGATCTGACCAATCATACTTCGCCATGCGCCATTTTGTCCAACAAAGCAGTCCGGAGAGTTAGTAGATTAACATCGGAGGATTTGAACTTAAAAAAACATAGAATGTACTGTCGCCTTTCCACAGTTAAAACGACATTCATTCTTGTGTTCATTCATATTTATTTTATGCTACAGTGAGTAGACAACCAGAATGCGGCTTTTAAAATTTGGGATGTATTTGCTGCCTTTCGACGCTAGGAGGCGCTACAATCAGCGAATTTGAAAAGTGTCCGTCTTTTGTGTAATCTACAGCCAAGCCGCGGCTCATTCAGGGGTGCGTTTCCCGAAAGCATCGTTAGCCAACTATGGTCGCAAGTTCCGTCGTTATCAGCATAGTTCAATGAGTCGGTGTTTCCCGAAACCATCGTTCCAACGAACATTCGCAAACAGCATCGCAAAATTGTGTGGTTTGAACGACAGCTCTCGACCTGTGGTTAGAGGCATCGTTTTTATATTGCAACACATTTGGAGGTAATAAATCCTTATCTTGAGCAAAATAAGCAAGCTGACATTCAGTACAACCGGTGCCTTTTATTTAGAATACATACAAATGTAATTTACGCCTTTTAGTTTCTCAAAAGATTTGAAGTAGGCTAAACAAGACCTGCCATAGAACAGTGGAACACTGTCAAGCATGTTTTAAAATATTTAAAAGGGACCAAAGACAAAGAATTGTGTTACAAAAAGGGTGAAAATGATAACTTGATTCATGCATATTGTGATGCGAATTGGGAAACTGATCTAACCGATAGACGGAGCACTACAGGTTACTGTGTTGGCCTATAAATAAAAATGGTCCACTGGTTTCATGGAAGACCAAAAGACAGCCTACTGTTGAACTGTCGACTTGTGAAGAAGAGTATATGGCTTAAGCTGCAACTGCCGGAGTGTCTATTTCTACAGCAATTGTTAGAAAACATTGATGGTAAGAAATATGAATCGAGAGTGTATGAGGACAATCAGGGTGCCATTGCTTTAGCAAAAAATCCTGTGTAGACAACGATGTAAACATGTGGATGTTGAATTTCAATTTGTGAGATCTGTAATCAAGGGAGGCAGAATTAATCTGGAATACTGTCCAACTTATGATATGGTTGCGGATGTAACAAAACCAGCAACAAAGTTCAAGTTAATGAAATTTAACTCCTTTATGTTTGGTGTATGAATTTTGTATTTATATTGAAATGATGAAATGATGAAATAGAAATGTGAGAGCAAGATTTATAAAGTTTGTGCTTTCATTTATATTTGATTTGTTTATTTTATTTTATTTTGGAACCAAGCAATCATATTGCAGAGTGTATGTCATGTGACCTAATTAGTGATTGAATGAATGCACATGTGTCTGTTTAAATAAACTGCGCCAGTCAGAAACAAACTGGTTGATGTGAAACAGTATCGCCTGTTGTTTGCCTAAGTTACTCTGCTAAAACCTACAAAGGTATAACCTGCTCACTGACTCCTACCATCTAATCGGACTTGGATACAAGTTTCTGTTAACTCTCTGTCTGTGACATAAGTTGCATGTGAGCGAAGCTTTTCCACGTTAAAATTCATCAAGAATCGATTAAGGAGCACAGCGTCACAGAAGCATCTTGAAGCATTTATGTTGATGGCAATCGAAAAAGAGACTGTTTCTTTGGACACGGATTGCATCATTGAAAGGGTAGAGGAGAAGAGCGCGCTGATGCAACAGCTGCTGAATAAGGTAGGTCATGCTTCTTTTTATCATACCCGTATTTTCAGCACTAAGGCCAAAAATGCTCTAAAATAGGTCATTCGTTGAAGGTGGGTTTTATAATCCGGTGCGCTCCGGATTGTAAGGCGCACTGTCGTTTTTTGAGGAAAATTAAAGGCTTTTAAGTGCGCCTTGTAGTGCGGAAAATACGGTATTCTATTGTGGTTTGGTCATGGTGCTATTTCTTTATTAAGCAGTTGTGCGTCGGGCCGCTGTGCCATGCTTGTGTGTGCGTGTGTTTTTGGCCGCTGTGCCATGCTCGTGTGTTTTTGGCCGCTGTGCCATGCTCATGTGTTTTTGGCCGCTGTGCCATGCTCATGTGTTTTTGGCCGCTGTGCCATGCTCGTGTGCGTGTGTTTTTGGCCGCTGTGCCGTGCTCGTGTGTGCTGTGAGGGTCCGAAATAAACTTTTTGGCTCACCTGCTACGGGGACTGGAAGATGAAAAAATCCACCAGCAAGCATATTTTTTTACCAGCCAAAATAATAAACAGCCTTTTTGTGTCACATACATTAATTTATATAGAGGCTATTAAACATTTTTTTCATTTATATTTTCCAGTCTTACGTTTATATACACATATAGGCTACATAATTTACACACATTAAAATAATATTTTTGTTGTGGCGCCTATTCAGTACAAATTAAATATATTAATTGTATATTAAATAAATCAAATGTAAATAAATAATAAAATGAATGCAATATTAATAATAATATGCTATAAATATATTTTAAAAAAATAGTTTTGTTCTGCCTATTTATTTTTATTTTTTTACTCCATTTAGCCTGACTAATCCGATCACGATCAGTAATTGAAGGATTGGGAATATCCATAGACCGTAAAAGGAAACGATTAATTCAAGCACTTTCAAAGGACCTTTCCATCGTCTCTGGTCGCGTAGAGGTTAAAAGTCCATACATTTACTCACCCATAGACCCTCCCCTTGGAAAAAATCAGGACAGAAGGGGTTGAAAGTGGACAAAAGAGACACCAGCTGTAAACGAGAATGTTTTCCTCGTCCACTTGTGATCCAATCGACCAAAACCAGGGTGTAAACAGGCCCTTTTGCATGCGAGTCGAAAGACGCTTTGGTGGACACAAGGCCTGATGTTATCATAATACACACACACACGCGGCTTACATTCTGCTCTAAAACGAATTGCCCCTTGGGCGATTAATAAAGTGGATTGAATTGAATTCTTAACAATAGGCTACTTACTTTGCGAAATTGCGATTGATACATTCTTTTCAGTAGGTCAGGCTCTAATAAATTTGTGGGGCAGTATGCTATACCAACTCTATAAGTTCAGTATAAAAACTTTCTTTTTCTTTTTTTTTATATGAATAATTCAACATGCCAGAATAAAACCCGATTTTAGAATATATATATACAGAACTGCTTTTGAAATTACGATTAGTATTATTATAGGCCTAGATGTAAAGATTTGTTCCTTCCTTTGTGTAATTGTGTTTTTTATATAAATATAAGCAAAAAAACTAAATGGTGTAAAAGTTTTAAAAGTAGACAAATCTTTTTGCATCAATAGCCTAAATATAAAAAAATAACTACAGTAGGCCTAGTCCATGTGTTTGACCTGGCTTCGTACCAATGACATTATAATGTCCTAACCGTATAGTTCTACTCTCAATATCTCGATTCTCAACTCAAGTTTCTCAACTGCTCGAAGGTTTGCATCGCCAGTGAGTGTTCGCTGAAATGAGTGTTCACCTTTTACAGTTGTAAAAGATGATTTTATTTTAGCTGTTATGAGAAAATAAATTCAAGTGAGCACCGCCGCGTTTGTCGAACTCTAATGCCAGAATAAAACCCGACTTTAGAATAGGCCTACACTTGGCGTTGTGTGTCAAAATACTCAATTATAAACTTAAATATTTCGTTCAAAACACTTTGTGACATTTTAAAAAGCCGTGAATCATAAAGGCGCTGCATGTTATCTCTCAATACAGGTCAGGAGCAGAAGCGCTGGTTCAGATTCTATTATTTGTTGTTTAAACGTGCGTGTTGCATATTTAAAAATATATATACATATTTGATATTGTCTATTTAGGCCAATTATAACATTGATTACTGTGGAGGGGGAAATCCCCCACCGGCAAATGCTTAGCTTGGTTATGTTTTTATTATTATTATTATTATTCTACATGGAACCCCATTAAGTTTTATTTTCTATCTATATATATTTTTAACATAACTGCTTTTGAAGATGTAAATTCAGTCAATCTGTTGGAAGAGATTTGTTCCTTAGTGTAGGCTAAAATGTAACTTCATGCACTGGGCATGCAAAAAAACTGATAAAATTAAGGGAACTGTTTCATATATGTTACAACCCCTAAGATTTGTCTAGGAACAACATTAAAGAAACATGGCAAAACTGTGTTAATAATAAGAAGCGGCAAGAAACTATGAGCAAACACCGACTGTCAATGAGAAATGTAATTTATTATATACAAGAAAGGAAAAAGAAACCATCAACAAAAAAAAATGCACAACAATACCAACAAAATAGCCTACAATTTTACAATAAGCAAAACAAAACACTATTGAGAAAAAAAAACTACTAAAAGAAAAAGGGACTCTAGTGACGCCAAAAAATAGAGAAAGAAACAAAAGAAAACAATTCTAAATCATTTCAAACCTCTTACCTAACTAATGAAAAGGAAAAATAAAAGAACCGTTTCTTCAGCGCCAAGGGCCGTATTCTTCCCTATCCTAAACTTAACTAAACAAAACATACAATGTCACCTTACCTGGCTGGGGTTTCTAAACACAGAGTTATCTAAATGTTGCACAATGGAAGTCGTACAACATCCCTATCCCCATTAGAGCAAAGGTAAACAACAAAGAGCGCGAACTCTACAGATCGGAAAACAAACGACGTCCAAAAACAAGAAGTTAATCAAACAAAGTAAGATTTAACTAAGAATTAACATACACAAACAAGGATAATCAAGTAACAAATCAAACGAGTCCCAAACGAAAACAGAAATCATAACGACAGCAGAACCGGAAACACAACGGAACTTCCTTCTCCAGCTTTCTTTAATCTGGCAGCGGGAACATTGCGGACAGCAGATAGGTCGACACATCCCTCATTGATGACCTGAACCAATCAGTGATCGAGGAAGGACGGCCTAAGAGAAAACAAACACAGGCACTCCCAAAAAATACCTACAGACGTAACATATATTAAAAAATAACTGATTGTTGCTGTTTTTCTGCATTTGTTTCCAGTCTCTTTTCATTTTAGTATTTCTTTGAGTAAGCGTTCAATTAAAATACTTTTCAATAATATCCTTGTTCTCCAACATATGAAACACAAATCTTGTGGCATTCACAGCAACGCAAGTTTATTATGTAAATCGAACAAAACATTTGCTCACTGTGACGTAGAACAATTCTTTCTAATATGAATCCCTAGATGACTTGATTGTTTGAAACTCTTATCACACCGAGTACAGGCATATGGCTTTTCTCCGGTATGAACTCGCTCGTGTGATTTCAGGGATCCAGACTGATTGAAACTCTTGTCACAATATGAGCACTTGAAAGGTTTTTCTCCAGTATGAATTCTTTGGTGCTGTTTCAGTTCACTAGATTTAGTAAAGCTCTTCCCACAATCAGAGCACATATGCTCTCTCACGCCATTTTTTTCTCCAGAGTGACGGAGAAGATGATAACTGAAACCTGATGCTTGAGAAAAACTCTTTCCACACTGAGTGCATGTATACGGTTTCTCTCCAGTGTGAATTCTCATGTGCGTGTCAAGGGTTCCTTTCTTTGTGAAACTCTTTCCACACTGAGTGCAGTCGTACGGCTTCTCTCCAGTGTGAAGTCGCTCGTGTGATTTCAGAGATCCAGCCTGAGAGAAACTCTTGTCACAATATGAGCACTTGTAAGGTTTTTCTCCAGTATGAATTCTTTGATGCAGTTTCAAATCACCAGATGTAATAAAGCTCTTCCCACAGTCACAACACACATGATCTCTCACTCCATCATGTGTTTTCTGGTGCAGTTTAAAACCGTTCAGCCATGAAAAACTCTTTCCACAGAGAGAACACACATAAGGCTTCTCATTTGAATGAACATTCAGGTGTTGGTTTAGATGTGCTGATGAAACAAAATCTTTACCACACTGATCACAGTTAAATTGTTTCTCTCCAGAGTGAATGAGCAGATGATAACTGAGAGTTGATGCTTGAGTAAAACTCTTTCCACACTGAGTGCATGTATACGGTTTCTCTCCAGTGTGAATTCTCATGTGTGTGTTAAGGTTTCCTTCATGTGAGAATCTCTTTCCACAGTGAGTGCATTTATACGGTTTCTCTCCAGTATGAATTCTCATGTGTGTGTTCAAGTGTACTTTCTGTGTGAAACTCTTTCCACACTGAGTGCAGGTGTGCGTCTTTTTGGCATTTGTTCTTTTAATTGTAAAGTTACGATGTTCCTCCTTCACTTCTTGTCTTTCCTCTTTCACTTTCACCTGGTCTAAAACGCACAGAAATACAGTTAGAATCAGTTCAAGTGAATCATTATTTAATAGCAGAAAGCAACAGAGATCAGATCTTTCACTTGTTATTCTGTCATTCACTTGTTAACATAGTTAAAATTAGTTTGACAAATGCTACAAAGTTTACAATCATTTAGATGCATTTCTCTAACATCCATATGGTTGTAAGTCACATCTATCAAAGTATCAACAATGAAGAATCAAGAATGGACACCAACCTGTTTGTTCCTCAGTATCTTCATGTTTTATTCTGGATGGTTCTGGATCAGTCATGTCTTCAATCTCCTCTTTAATAAACTCCATCTTTAACAGTCACACAGATTTCAGCTGCTACTCCTGGAGTTTGTCCTTCTCTTGTAGGATGATGGGAATATTCCCAGTATTTATTGATGAATTGTTGTGGGAGGGGCTTCACTGCAGCTGTGAACTGTGATCACTGTGTTTTTATCCAATCTGCATTTAAAAAGTACAGGGCCATCATGTTAAACTGAGCAGCTGAAAAACCTCTTTGTCTCCAAAGTTCCCTGTTTTCAGCTCATTCATTATGGTGATGTCTGAGATGAGGCACTTTATTGGTGTTGACAGGCTGAAACAAACTACAGCATCATCAACTTTTACTTAAGTTCTTGTCTTTGCTCTTTCACTTCCATCAGGTCAGAAACAATAAAACACTAAATTGTTGGAATGAGTTCTGGAGGATGAATGTGAATTAATAATAATAAATAATATTAATAATTATAATTTATTAAATTTATATAGCGTTTTTCTCAGCACTCGAAGCGCTTCACATAGGAGAGGGGGGATCTCCTCATGTTGAGCATCCACCTGGATGATGTGATGGCAGCCATATTGCGCCAGAATGCCCACCACACACACACCAGCTTACTGGTGGAGAAGAGACAGAGTGATGAAGCGAATTGGTATATATATATATATATATATATATATATATATATATATATACATGGGGATGATTAGAAGGCCATGATGGACAGAGGCCACTGGGCAAATTTGGCCAGGATGCCTAGGTTACACCCCTACTCTTTCGAAAGACATCCTGGGATTTTTTTGTGACCACAGAGAGTCAGGGCCCCGGTTTAACGTCTCATCCGAAGGATGGTGATCTTTGATAGTATAGTGTCCCCATCACTATACTGGGGCATTAGGACCCACACAGACCACAGGCTGAGCACCCCCTGCTGGCCTCACTAACACCATCCAGGTACTAACCAGGCTCAGCCCTGCTTAGCTTTAGTGGGCAACCACTCTTGGGCTACAGGGTGATATGGCTGCTGGCCATATTCTGGCCAAATTCTCAAGTGAACCTTGATTTAATAACAGAAAACAAGTGGAATCTGTGAGCTGAAATCTGTGATCATCAGATATTAGTTTTGTCTAAGTATTAAATATTATTCATGTTTCTTTTTAATGAACATTATATTTATTTATGTCAATCTCTGTGCAATTAATGTGTATTTAGCCTGCCCCTGCCAACCAGCTCTCCCATAACCCATAAGGTATTTTCAGGTTATATGACAAGGTGTAAAACAATTAGCAAAAACTAATTTTGTTTAGACAGGACTAAGGTGAAACCAGAAAAAAAATGTGTCAATTGTATGGGTGAAAATTGGACTATTATTTAAAATAAACTTTTTAATTATCCTTTTTTTTTAATTACACTTTTTGAAATCGATTCTATTAAATGGCCAACTAAAATAATTATTTGGTCTAGCAAAGAAGGACTTTATCTTATTTAAACTCAAAATTTCACTTAACTGTAACGAGGCTTCAGCAAAGTGAGGATTCGTCATTTGCAGCGTTATTGTTATTTTGGCTCGTGCAATCAGGGTCGATCACCAGCAAACACAACAGTAGAGACAAAGAAACTCGTAATATGAAAACAGGCATAAAGTCAGGCAGCAAACTTACATAAATCAAACAGGCCAGACAGCAAAGAATCACGAAGAGAATAAACAGTACAAGAGTAATCCACGGAAAGACAAAACCACAGGAAGAAACGCTCAGAGATGTTCACCAGAGCAACACAAAACTTCCCGATGAGGAGATTTTCTTCATCTGTGTTTTTTATTGGCAGTTTCCAAACAAAGTGCATTACCGCCATCTTCTGGATTGAGGTGTGAACTCATTGGGAATTGTATGTCATTTATATATGTCACTAAATAAAATAAAAATAATAAAACCTAAATCCTGAGTTTCTTTCATAAAGATAATAACATCCTTAATTATAGATATGTGCCAGGCAAACTCTTTTTAATTTTGTTACATGGCAACGGTGTTAATGTTCGTGTAACAGCATGAAGTAAAATAATGATGCTTTGTTCAAAAAGCTTATATATAAAATTGTGGACGTGATATTCATTTAATTAGCAATACGCTGCTGCCACTATTTATTCATTATTACTGTTCACCATACCAATTCCTTTAATTACGTAAATACTAATGACATTATATTGTGCTGCACCACCAGAACAAGACTGAAAGATTAAATTCTCAGGAAATCTTTGCAGGTGTTTTGAGTTGAATAGCTGATAGAGATCTTGTCAGATCGTATAAAAAATTCTTTGTTCTAAAATTCGAATACATTTTGAGATTACTTTACTGCAGTTTTAATTTCCATTAGCTGCAATTATCATCAATATTAAAACAATAAAAGGTTTGAATTATTTAACTTTATTTTGTAATGAATGTACAATAGGCTATATTAAATATTTACTTTAGAAAGACACGAGAAAGTATTTCCTCCTGATGACAATTACAAGTCATGTTACAGATGCATCAATATCGTTAATAAGTAATTTTCCCCCTCATACTTTACTTTATAATCTTCTTTAGCAATATAATATTTCTCAGTCCTCAATTAGTCTGTTTTCTTTTCTTATCCCACTAATGTGCCGAGATTAGATTTTGCCCCCAAATCATCAAGGTGCGTTCACATTGGACGCGAATAGCGCGTCAGGCGCGAGTGATTTCAATGTTAAGTCAATGCAAAGACTCGCGCCCGTTTCAACACTTGTCCGCGCCGCGGTTCGTCTGACGATGCTTCTGAAACTCTCCGGCCGGTGAGTTTTAAAGTTTTCTGTATAAAAAACTTTGTTATGTCCATAATAATTTATGTAAGCTCGCTACGACACCAGTGAAACATACAAAAAGCCCGCGTACAGCAGCCAGCCCCTGATGACAACGACGATGAATTTCTTTAGTTTTTATTGGCAGTTGGCCGTCAAGCTGGGTGATGCGCGATGCGTTAGCTACCGTCCGCATCCACGCACGGCAGAGATTTTGTTTACATTTTTTTCCGCTCCAGTCAGAAAGACTGAGAGAAAATGAAAACAACTTAAATTTATTTTTAAAAACCTAAAAGATTCGGGGCTTTTGACAAAACATTCGGGGCTTAAGCCCAATTAGCCACCTCCGCTGTGCTATCAACACGCTGCTGACTTAACGTTACATATATGACCTACCAGAACCCCATCCCTAAGCCTACCCATCACTGGGGTTAATAGCCTACCATTTATGAGTCTTCCCCTACTATCCTCGGAAAAAATATCGCTTGCTTCGTAGACTGTAAAACTGTAAAAACCATAGACTGTAAAAAAAAGATGGACGACGCCCCTTCGCTCTTTTCCATCAGAGTGAACTGAAGCCGCCAGTGTCTCGATATGACGCTGACATCTTGGACTTGAGTCTGCGCGCACTTGAGTGTTTCGGGACCAGTCATGCGCAGTCGTGAGCAGGAAGTAAAGCCGCGAAATCAAGGCCGCGCCCTCATTCTCGCTGAATCAAACGCAAGCACACACCCCGCACTTTCATTAAGTGTCCTCTGTCTGCTTCGGTCTTCTTCAATGATGTCTGCTGATTGCAGAACCTCGTTAATATAAGGTAAATACAACTACTAACCACATAATCAACATTATTAAAAAAAGTCCGCTGGTGCTTCAGTGGCTACCTCGAACAGAGAACCTGTCAATCATGATGTCAGCACCGTTATTTTATCAACACATAACTAACTAAAAACAAACTTATTTTAAAAACGAACACTTGAAATTACATCAAAGTGATAGAAACTACAGTAAATGACAGAAACTATCTTTGGAAAAAGGATATGTGAAGTGTAATTTAATTGTTTAATTGTAAATTGAATTGGGGGCGATCGAGACGTTTTGGCTTCACATTTGAGGGCTTGTGCGGCACGCTTGGTGTAGACATGCACGCGGATAGCTCAAAGCGCATAACACGCCACTTGATTTAAACTTGGCGTGCATGTTTACGCAAAAGTCATGATGTCATGTTGCATTGAAATAAAAGAATTCACAGTGTGTGGGGTGAGTGGGTTTTAAATCACATTATGAAATACTGTTTTTCTCCAAAACACATTGCATACTTTTTGGCAAAGAGAACACAGTGTAAACAAAAGTGAATCACATTTAATAAGAGTCCAATTAACTGAAAACGCTTAAAAGGTTGTTTGTTAATTACCTATAAAATAACTATAATTAATTTTCATTACATACAATACACATTGTGGGGCGTCATTTTTCTGCCTTTTTTCTTTAGACCAAAAGAGAAAAAGAAATTTCGGCTGACAATTTTCGGGTTTAATGACATAGTTAACAAATTTGCAGATGTTACAATTGGACAATTAATCAAATTCAGGATTTTTTTTTTTATATTTATGAATATATACCTGATTGTTGTTGTTTTTCTGCATTTCTCTTTTCATTTTGGTATTTAAGTAAGTGTTCAATTAAAATGATTTTCAATCATTTTCTTGTTCTCCAACATATAAAACACAAATCTTGTGGCGTTTCACTGCAACGTTAGTTTATTAGTTACCTACACATTTACTTTTGCTCATTGTGACACAGAAAAATGCTTTCTAATATGTTTCACTAGACTACTTGATTGGGTGAAACTCTTCTCACACTGAGTACAGGCGTACGGCTTCTCTCCAGTGTGAATTCGCTCGTGTGATTTCAAGTTTCCAGAATGATTGAAACTCTTGTCACAATATGAACACTTGTGAGGTTTTTCTCCAGTATGAATTCGTTGGTGCCGTTTCAGATCACGAGATGTAGTAAAGCTCTTCCCACAGTATAAGCACACATAATCCCCCACTTCATTGTGTTTTTTCTGGTGCCGTTTAAAACTTTCCAGCCATGAAAAACTCTTTCCACAGAGAGAACACACATAAGGCTTCTCATCTGAATGGACTTTCAGGTGTTGGTTTAGATTTGATGATGAAATAAAATCTTTACCACACTGATCACAGTTAAATGGCTTTTCTCCAGAGTGACGGAGCAGATGATGACGGAGAGCCGATGAATGAGTAAAACTCTCTCCACACTGAGTGCATGTATACGGTTTCTCTCCAGTGTGAATTCTAATGTGTCTGTAAAAGTTTCCTTTCTCTCTGAAACTCTTCCCACACTGAGGACAGGCGTACGGTTTCTCTCCAGTGTGAACTCGCTCATGTTTTTTCAGGGATCCAGGCCGAGTGAAACTCTTGTCACAATATGAGCACTTGTAAGGTTTTTCTCCAGTATGAATTCTTTGGTGCCGTTTCAGATCAGCAGATGTAGTAAAGCTATTCCCACAGTCACAACACATATAATCTCTCACTTCATTGTGTGTTTTCTGGTGCCGTTTAAAACAGAACAGACGTGTATAACTCTTTCCACAGAGAGAACACACATGAGGCTTCTCGTCTGAATGAACTTTCAGGCGTGATTTTAGATTTGATGATAAAATCAATTCTTTACCACACAGATCACAGTTAAATGTTTTTTCTCCAGAGTGACGGAGCAGATGACCACTGGAGTCATGAGTAAAACTCTTTCCACACTGAGTGCATGTATACGATTTCTCTCCAGTGTGAACTCTCATGTGTTTGTTAAGGTTTACTTTCTGTGTGAAACTCTTTTCACAGTGAGTGCATGTATACGGTTTCTCTCCAGTGTGAATTCTCATGTGCATGTTAAGGTTTCCTTTGTGTGAGAATCTCTTTCCACAGTGAGTGCAGGTGTGCATCTTTTTGCCTTTTTTTCTTTGAATTGTAAAGTTATGATGTTCCTCCTTCACTTCTTTCAGTTCTTGTCTTTCCTCTTTAACTCTCACCTGGTCTAAAACACACAGAAATACAGTTAGAATCAGTTCAAGTGAACCCTTATTTAATAGCAGAACACAACATAGATCAAGTATCTTATGGCAAAGTTTTGTTAATAAGATTAAAATTTTGATTAAAAATGCTAGAAACAAGGTTATGATTTTAGATGCAGTCGTGTATCGTGTATCATCCATATACTGATTATTAATTCACATCTACAAATCATCAACAATGAAGAATCAAGAATGGACACCAACCTGTTTGTTCCTCAGTATCTTCATGTTTTATTCTGGATGGTTCTGGATCAGTCATGTCTTCAATCTCCTCTTTAATAAACTCCATCTTTAACAGTCTCACAGATTTCAGCTGCTACTCCTGGAGTTTGTCCTTCTCTTGTAGGATGATGGGAATATTCCCAGTATTTATTGGTGAATTGTTGTGGGAGGGGCTTCACTGCAGGTGTGAACTGTGATCACTGTGTTTTTATCTGCATTTAAAAAGTACAGGAACATCATGTTAAACTGAGCAGCTAAACAGTTAAACAGTTCTCTGTTTTCAGCTCATTCATTATGTAGACGGTGGGCCGAACGCAGCTATCTGCTTTAGTTTTTGAGATGATAGATCCTTGAGGATGGAGTAGCTGCTTTTTTTCACATAAACTAAATTGTTTCCTGAACACGTATCCGTTTGTTGGCAGTATCAAGTCGATCATATTTTTTTCGAAACTAACTTCACGTTTAATAAATGGATTCGAATCGAAAGCTAATATCTTCTGACTATGTAATTATGTAGCTAATTATGCATTTCTCTCTAAAGGTGCATCCGGAGGTGGAGATGTGTTTTTAGCCGAAACTGATTTAGAAAACAATAGTTTATTAATAAACAATTAAAATGCCTCGTTATTTTTTCAGACACAATTATTAGCCTATAAATTAATCACCTTTCTGTAGGCTGTGGTTACGGCTCTTCTCATTCAGCACTGCGGGGAAAAGATAATTTCCAGGTTCTAGTTTGGCCCCAAAAAATCAGTAAAATCTATTGTTTTTTTTTCATATTAATTTGTCAAATATTTTAAATGTTTAAAGGGGCAAAAAAATCAAACAAATATAGACTATCTGAAAATTTGTCTATATATAGGCTATATATACTTTTGCAGCATTACAATTAAAATGAAAATTTTGGTGTTCAACTTTGCGTTTTAAAAATACAACCGTTCATTTTTAGTTTTGCAATTAGGCCTACGGATTAAATAAGCGGAAACGAATGAACACAAAAGTACACTGACCATTTGGACATAATACGAGGCAGAGTTCTTTTTCAAATTCATAATAGAAACAAGAAATATCCTACTGCCACAATCAAGACCTCGGAGTAATGAGGGAGAAACACCCAGGAACTCTGTGTCTATCCCTGCCATTTGGATAACACACCACGTCTCCTTCCATAAATAATAATAATGTCTACTAGTGCGGTGGCTGTGATATAGCCTACCAACGTCCGTTACCATTATTTTTTGAATGACTAATCGCGAAAGGAAAAAAAAAAGATGTTTTAGACATTATTACATCGTTAATGGAAACGCCGTCATTTCACAATATTTATTTATCGACATTTAGAATAACAAATCGCAAAAGTTGTGTGCAAATATGCATTGACTCTGACATCTTGGACTTAAGTCTGCGCACTTGCGTGTTCCGGGACCAGTCATGCGCAGTCGTGAGCAGGAAGTAAAGCCGCGAAATCAAGGCCGCGCCCATTCTCGCTGAATCAAACGCAAGCACACGCCCCGCACTTTCATTAAGTGTCCTCTGTCTGCTTCGTTCTTCTTCAATGATGTCTGCTGATTGCAGAACCTCGTTAAAATAAGGTAAATACAACTACTAACCACATAATCAACATTATTAAAAAACACTAATCTGACTAATCGCGAAAGGAAAAAAAAAGATGTTTTAGACATTATTACATCGTTAATGGAAACGCCGTCATTTCACAATATTTATTTATCGACATTTAGAATAACAAATCGCAAAAGTTGTGTGCAAATATGCATTGACTCCACTTAACCGAGCAAAAAGATTTCACTCGGTTATGCAAATTTTAACGGTTAATCGGTTAACCATGAACACCCCTACTATAGTTTCCGGTATGACATTATGTGACTATAATGTCTGATAATTATTACACTTTGTAATACCCTCAATGTTCATATAATTTTACAGATTAAACAAATGTGCTTTTTATTAAACATTTCTTTATTTTGACTTCAAGGGGTTTGGACATCAAAATTGCACATCACGTCATTGGGCAATTCTGCGGTTTGTTTCCTAACTTCACTCGATCTCTCATCAACAGTCTCATATGTATGGATTTAATTTTAAAATAAATCTGCTACAAAGAACTGAGGATTTCTTCATGTTCGTGAATAGAGAGAGACAGAGAGTTTAGCTCACTGTTTAGTTGGAGTTGTTGCACCTCAGCAAGAACAGATTGTTACAATCAGGGTCGATCACCAGCAAAACACAACAATAGACAAAGCAACTCGTAATCTGAAAACATGCATAAAGTCAGGCAGCAAACTTACATAAATCAATCCACAGCAGAAATCAGTCCAGGACAGGCAGCAAAGAATCACGAAGAGAGAATAAACAGTCCAAGAGTAAGAAACGCTCAGAGACAGAGCAACACAAAACTTCTTCTTCTTCTTTAATGGCGATTAACTCCCAAGGAGCATTATCGCCTCCTACTGTGCTGGATGGCAAATTAACCTTGGATGATAATTGATAAGTCTGAATTTGAAAAAACTGTCTGCCTGTCTAACTAGGCCTATATCATCACACATATACATCATCATTATTTATCAGACCTGTAACAGAGGTTTCATTGAGCTTCATCCGGCGGACCGGCGCTGCGTGTTCAGCTCCTCCGTCCACACTCATCCCCCATGGCGGGTTCAACGTTACACAAATATTACTATCTAAATCCCAAACCTGAATCATATATAAACATCTTCTTTCCTATTTGTTATCCTCCTACTGTCTGTGTGATACTATGACACCATCTCCCTTTGCTACTACTATCCCATCTAATTTGCCACTTATTCATTAACTTCCTCTTTAAAATCGCCTCCTTTTCCCCCCTAGGTAAAGTTTTGCCATGCTGACCTTTTTATACTTTTAATAATCTTTTTTAACATGAGCCCTTTTTCTTTGATAATCTATGACTGCTTCTGGTGTGAGTGTTGTTTTTAACAACTGAAATGCTTTATTGCTTTCTCTGGCACTCCATGGCATATTCTCTCTTGTTTTTAATACCACTTGATAGTGGGATAGACTGAGAAGCTGCTAAATAAATGCCATTCACTACTTTATTATTATATCTGTAATCAACACTAGCCTCTACTGAGAGATCTTTGAACTGTTCTTCACATAACATTTGAAGTTTTCCCCAATCTTCTTGCTTAAATATCAATCTTACACCATAATTACATGTTTGTAGTTGACAAACATGTATAACAGACAGAGGGTTAGTTGTAACACTTGTGTGTAACACACATAATTCAGTTTAATTTTATTTGATATTGTTTTGTGCATCTGTAGATATCGATCCATCCCTCATTAAATCATCCTTCTTTTATGGATCAATATCATGGATAGAGACATAGAAAAGGGCTGCACAGTTTTGCAATAAATAATAATAAATAAAATCATAAAATATTGTAATTGCAATTGAATTAGATTTATGTGTGGCAGCTGCATGTAAAAAATATTATTAATAATAATAACAGTAAGAACAACACAAAATGAGCTTAAAATCAAAATTTAAAGGGTTTTATTGCATTAAAAACAGGCCATATTTTTAATAAATAAAGAAGTGATCAATGCATAGTAAACTCAAATTTAAACATTTTAAATTCCGATATTGTTTGTGAAAGTCCAACAAAGTTAAATGTATAAATAAATACTCAAACCTGAAAAGTTGTGTCTCCCAGTTTTCATTTGATTATCATTGTACTCTTGTCGGCTTGTTTGTAACACTGTGCTACAACTAACCCCGCTGTGTAAAACATATTTTAAGCCTAGCTAACAGTTGAATTGCTGACATGTTTCAAAACGGTGCTTTTTTTGAGCAACAAGACAGTGATTAAGGCAATATAAAGTTAGATTTGGAAACTTCATAAATGTCTTTATTTCTCTTCCTGATGTGTCCTGCCACATTTTATTTATAGTATCTTTAATGATAACTTTAATTTCTAATTTGCTAAATGTATTTTGTATATTTTATATTCTCTGCCTTCAGGGCTTCTTTTGCTAACGTATCCACAATACCCACATGCGCTGGAACCCAAACTGGACATTTCGTTGTTGTTGAGTTAATCTAAAAATTAATTGATTTATTTCATTTAAAATATCTTGCTTGTATAGATTTCCACTCTGAATACTTGATAGCGAGGACATGGAATCTGATCAGACTATCATATGCGGTTTAACTTCAATCAATGTTAATTATTTTCCTGTTAAATAAAAGGAAATTGCTGGCATCCGGGTTACCATTATTATCCCGTTATTTTAACAGTTTATTCCTTTTAATGTTTTTTTTTTTTACAGTGCACTCCCCGTAATGTTTTTCAACAGGAATTTACAGTGAAACAGAAAAAAAAAACAGGAGCGTTACAATTATTTTCCTGTTAAATCACCATTTATTTTGTTTCCATTAAATTTTAATTATTTTTCGCGTGTACCACAGATTGTTATAGACATATTCTATCTCGAATTAATACAAGAATAGGCATAATCCATCAGATAACACTTAAGTGAAAGAAAACAAGTAGTTCCGTGTTGTAATTAACTTTTTTATTGTAATACAAACACTGAAAGTTAAATACTTACAAATGTAGGCACACATGGATCAGACCAATCACAGAAATATACTATATATCATGTTCTGCTGTCGCTGGAGTCCTATGTAGTTTTTCATCTTGCTTAGTCTCCCCAGGTGAGTCTTGTTTCCTCGTCGTTCAGCTTGTTTGTCCTGGTGTATTTATAGCCCTTGTGTTTCACTTGTTACTTTGTCAGTTGTTGTACATGTATGGTTGCTTCTAGTTCAGTCCTTCTCGTGGTTTTATTTCTTTGTCCTTGGATTTCTTTATTATTTATTCTGTGTTATTTCATTAAAAATACTGATAGATCCTCGCACACTGAGATGAGAGAGGTATGCATCAACTTGTTTTAGTTAAGGGAATAAAATAGTTTAATGTGGAAAACCGGTGGAGTATCCCTTTAATGATATAGTTAATAAATTTGCAAACGTTACAATTAAAAAATGAATCAAATTCAGGGATTTTTTTTTACTAATAAACATACCTGATTGTTGTTGTTTTCAGCATTTCTTTCCAGTCTCTTTTCATTTTGGTATTTTTTTTATTTTCTTTGATTTTATTTTCTTCAATAATATTCTTGTTCTCCAACATATAAAACACAAATCTTGTGGCATTCACAGCAACACTAGTTTATTAGTTAACAAAACATTTGCTCACTGTGACACAGAACAATGCTTTCTACTATGATACACTAGACTACTTGAATGTTTGAAACTCTTCCCACACTGAGTACAGGCGTACGGCTTCTCTCCAGTATGAACTCGCTCGTGTTCTTTCAGGGATCCAGACCGACTGAAACTCTTGTTACAATATGAGCACTTGTAAGGTTTTTCTCCAGTATGAATTCTTTGGTGCCGATTCAGATCAACAGATGTAGTAAAGCTCTTCCCACAGTCAAAGCACAAATAATCTCTCACTTCATCATGTGTTTTCTGGTGCCGTTTAAAACTTTCCAGCCATGAAAAACTCTTTCCACAGAGAGAACACACATAAGGCTTCTCATCTGAATGAACTTTCAGGTGTTGTTTTAGTTGTGATGATGAAATAAAATCTTTACCACACTGATCACAGTTGAATGGCTTTTCTCCAGAATGAATGCGCAGATGAGCACTGAGACCTGATGCTTGAGAAAAACTCCTTCCACACTGAGTGCATGTATACGGTTTCTCTCCAGTGTGAATTCTCATGTGTTTGTTAAGGTGTCCTGTCTCTGAGAAACTCTTCCCACACTGAGTACAGTCGTACGGCTTCTCTCCAGTATGAACTCGCTCGTGTGATTTCAGGTTTCCAGACCGATTGAAACTCTTGTTACAGTATGAGCACTTGTAAGGTTTTTCTCCAGAATGAATTCTTTGGTGCCGTTTCAGATTCTCAGCTGTATTAAAACTCTTCCCACAGTCACAGCACACATAATCTCTCACTTCATTGTGTGTTTTCTGGTGCTGTTTAAAACTTTTCAGCCGTGAAAAACTCTTTCCACACTGAGTGCAGGTGTGCGTCTTTTTGGCTTTTGGTCTTTGAATTGTAAAGTTACGATGTTCCTCCTTCACTTCATCCAGTTCTTGTCTTTCCTCTTTAACTCTCACCTGGTCTAAAACAGACAGAAATACAGTTAGAATCAGTTCAAGTGAACCCTTATTTAATAGCAGAAAACAACAGAGATCAGATCTTTCACTTTTTGTTCTGTCATTCATTGTTAATATAGTAAAAATATGTTTGACAACTGCTATATACAAGGTTATGTTATGGT
Source organism: Pimephales promelas (assembly GCF_988280905.1). Taxonomy (NCBI): domain Eukaryota; kingdom Metazoa; phylum Chordata; class Actinopteri; order Cypriniformes; family Leuciscidae; genus Pimephales; species Pimephales promelas. The sequence continues at coordinate 32,298,800 of NC_142784.1, forward strand.
CATTTAGATGTATATCATGTATCATCCATATACTGCTTATTAATTCACATCTACCAAAGCATCAACAATGAAGAATCAAGAATGGACACCAACCTGTTTGTTCCTCAGTATCTTCATGTTTTATTCTGGATGGTTCTGGATCAGTCATGTCTTTGAAGTGGTTTCTGTCTTTTTTAAATAACTTCACAGAGATCTCTAACGCCAGAAATATTAGACTTTATTCACAAACAAAGCCGAGCAACTTCTGCAGCATAGTTGCTCTAACGCTCTGGCCTGCTGGCCCTCCGGCCCTATTGCGCTCTCGAGTCTTTTGTGTTCAGAGTTATATACATACATCCTCTTCCATAGAAGGTCAGACACCCTATAGATCGTTTTAAAAATACATTGTACCATGTGACATACTGAAATAGTATTCTGGTGTATCAGCATTGGGCTTCTAAATGTCAGACCCAAAGTTTCAGGAACTAAATGTGGTTTCTTATATAGCTAAGTTACTTGTTTTCTAAATAATAAAATCTTCTACATTCCCTCCTCTGGGGCTTATTTAAGCCCCACTTTAAAATCCTTTCCAGAGTGTAGTTTCAAAATCCAGCCCCCTCAGTTATGCTACCTAGTGACTCAACTGAGTCACCCATTCTCCTTTCCAATGACTAGATTATGCCACCACACTCCTGGAGGAGCACTCGAGCCAAACATCTTCTTCCATACATTTTATTTCTTTTAGTTGTCTTTCTTTTCTTTTTCTTTTTTCTTAATGGAAAAAGTAAAAGACTCGAGTTCTCCCTAACAAGACAAACATTAAACATTATTATAAGCATAAGCGTGTACTTTTGTTCGGCCTTGTCTGTGGATGTCACAGTTATTTAGTGTACGTCAAACATAAAAGTCTCTTATACTGTTAAAAGTTTTCCTTGTAGCGTAGACTTTCTCTTCGACCCAGACACTTTGCGTATATCGTAGAGGGCCACCACTGGGGAGAGGGCAGGCCAGTACTTACACCCAGGGTCTAGCTCATCAATCATCTGTTTCGTCCTCAATTGAGGTACTTGAATCCGTATCCAATGCTTGTAAAATCCCATTGGTATCTTGGTAATACCTTGGCTGTCCTCTAGACTTATTTTCCCATTTCCTTGACATTTTAGCACCTCCATTTGTTTAACTGTAGTTTTTGGCAACCGATGATCTTAATATGCAAAGTACACAACAGAATAATAACCCACTTTCAAAATTTTACCTCAAAAAACATTCCTAATTGAGCAAACCATAATTTTCCCAGCTTTACATTAAGTTTTCCACTTAACCTCTGCTCTTAAGGTTTTCTCCCACTTAATTGTTATTGCTGAATTTTCCCTGCACAATACTATTTAGTATATTATTTATTTATTTATATATATATATATATTATTTAGTAGCACTGATCTCTAAAAAGAAGTCATTTTACTTTTTCACATAAATGTTTTTTTCCTAATGCAGACAAAGCATTATAATAAATCTTTGCTTATTATAATAGTCTAATTGATTCATTATGCATTTTGGTTTTGCATGATCCATATGACTTAATTCAAAATAAGGCTAGGTAAAAATAACTCTTTCATTTTTATCACATATTATGAAGCAATATCACTTCTTAAATTCAAAGAATCAGTCTTTAAGTCAGTCAGTTCTTTTTGTAGCAGATGAACGAACAGAACATTGTAGTGTACCTTTCTATTTAGCAATCACAATAGGTTTCGCATTTTGTCAAAAGTTTTACATTTCAAATTACGTTTTTGATTTTTTAATCTTGCGTGTTGCTTCCTATTCTCTTTATTCTTTAGTTCAATACTACCTTAACTGAATACTTCTTCTTCTTTTCTACTAATTTCTAAATAAACTATCATGAATAAACTAATTATGTCTCATGTACTCACTCTAACTAAGAAAGCTCCAGAGCAATGTTACATTGACCTCATAAAAGTCATTCAATAAACTCTTTAGACAATTAGAAAAATAACTCTAGCAAACAACTTTTTGCACTCTTAAATATACCTTATATGTAGATTTATTTTTTCTGTATATCTAACAATCTAAGGTTTTTATTTTTATTTTAACCATTTAAAACATTAGCATTATATCTTCTTTATTATTAAAACTTCCTTGTGTTCGTATATGCAACTTATTTTTAATCTTCAATACTTCTGTTCAGCTAATTCATTATCTGACCTTATTTCTGATAGACTTCCATGGATTACTTCTCTGTTAGAGATTTAATTTCTGTTCCTGTCCCTTTTTCTGTTTATTTCATTGCTTTTACCCATCCATATCTTGTCCACATTTTTCTTACCAAATTGTTTTATAGCCTTTCTGATACTGACTTATGGCCTATTTTTGTCGCTGTTCTTTTTCTTAACTTCGTTTTTGCCACAAATTTCACAAAACATGCCTTTAATTTTAAAATGACTTTTAAAATGACTGCCTTTAATTTTAACTTATTTTAATTTTAATTTCTGTTCTGGCTTAATTTGAATTTCCTTATTCTTAATTAGTTAATTTTACCTTACTATTTCTGCCTTAATTTAAATTTCCTTATCCTTAATTAATTTTCTTACCTTACTCCCCCCTTTGCGCACTGGTTTAATACCATTGCGCATTGTTGGTTCAATAATCTATGCTTCATGTGAATGCCAAATATTTATTTTTTACCCCCCTCTGGTGCCATTTAGATTGTTCTAGAGGGATCTGTTTGTTATTGGTTTGATGTAATTTTATAATTAGTCAATATATTGAATCAATTCGTAATCTTATTAATTAAATTAATTTTGTATACCCTTTTGTCTAAATTAATTTTGTATACCCTTGTATTGCCCAAATGTATCTGCACCAACTAAGATTTATTTTAAAAGTTCTTTTTAGTTCTAATTTTTCCTTCATGAATTATCTTAATTCTCGCTTTCCCCTATCGATTTCTTAAATTAATCTTTATCATTATTTTAGTTTCTTTTCTTAATTTTGCATTTACGTTACTTTGATATATTTTTCTCTTCAATCATTTTTTGTTCTGGTGGGGTTATTATTAAGTTGGTACTGAATCTATTCAAGGGCTGAACCTTCAATCACAGGATAGTTTGGTTGATGTTGACTGTTGTTTGAGCTTTTACTCATCTCTGTTGATTCTCTCTTCTTTGAACAGCTCTTCTCATTCTTGCATTACTGGTCAAGTTTGTCGTCTTTTTACATTTATGATTTGATCATTCTGTTAGCTCTCTGGTCATCTTTACATCTTTCATCAGGATGACTTTTGAGTTGTTCATTGCAATGGATTTTTGTCAGCATGATCCCTCACTCCCTTTGTGGGGGGTTGCTGAAGTCGGTTGGTGTATTTTAAGTTGAGAAGCATGGACTCAAATGTCACTCTGTTGATCACTTCTTCTGAAATTACAAAGCATAGTCAATGGTTCTTTTTGTTAGACTCGTCCCCTTCCTGTAATTAAGCTGCTGCTATCTGTGAATTAAAGCTTAATTATTTTTGTTAGTGACAACATCATGTGATTTCAATCATCTGCATATCTGTCCCATTGTCCTCCTTGGTGTTTCCTGTAGAAAGGTCATGTGGGCTGAGTGGTGTCCTGGCCCTTTCATAAACATCTGGACTTTAATCCATATATTCTCCTTGTTTTTTATATAGTTTGGCTTTTATCATCATAATTGTAATTTCTTTCATTTCTTTCTTTTAATTTCTTTCATTTTAATAAAATTCCAGTGTACTCTTACAATTAGTCAATTCAACTCCGTTATCTCTTTGTCTTGAGTTCCACTATCAGCACTATTTATTGGACATCTTGGACAACACTCAACCCACTTTGTTAAAAGACAAAAGTTACCAGACAATATTTCATACTTTTGACAAAGATCAGCTCCTCTTGATATGCTGCAAATAAATTCAGTTGTGTTATGCTGCAAAGAAAGTCAGATATGTTATGCGCTGCGCAATTATGGGATTGGTTTTTCAATTTTTTTTTCCATCTTTTTTCCTTTTTCTTTATCATTTTTTTCCTTTTTCCTTTTTCATATTGCCACCATAGTTCCAACCAGGAAATTTAATCAAATTCATCCATATTCATTATTTTATTGGGCAGAATTTGCCCTGTGGGCCCACATTTTATAGATTAAATACAGCTGTATTGTCAAAATACTGTAATTTATTTGCCTTAGTGTTTCTTCAAGCGCCATCTCTCACTCCTTTCACACTCAGTCATTCTCACACACACTGGCCAGCATACATTCTTGCTCTTCAGCAGGTTGTGCTCTAAATGCGGCATCTTATAATTTTTAACACAAGGTAAGATCAGGTCAACACAACTATCTATGTTAACCACTACTGAGAAGTGTCAATGATCAAGGTCTACACCATTTTTATAACCCTTTTTTCTTTTATAAGCTCTAATAGACTAAATAATTTAGAATAATTGACCTTTCAATTGTAATTTTTCAAATGCATTTTTTTTTCTTATTTGTTGTTCTGATTTCTCCTATTCTTTTTGGTTTTTGCTCATGAGCTGCTCTAAGAATCAAATTTGAGATCTCTGCATAATATTGGATCCATGGCCAACAACATTTCCATCTCATTATCCCAGTATTGACAGCATTTGCGATTTCATATATTTTTTTTTAACTTTTGGAGTAATTTTTTCTCCAATCTATGTCTAGGAAATGATCAAAACACAATGGAGTGACCAGTATCATTGCTTTGCCAACAATAATAATAATTCTTTGACAGTTTTCCATATTTTAGTGTTTTTTTCCCTACAAAAATCTTTTTTCTCATGCTTTTAGCCATATAGTCGTTTCATTTAATGACCCTCACTATACCACATCCAGCCTCAGTTTGATCTATTTAGTGAGTTGAGCACCCACTTGTCTCTTTTAGTGTACTTTCTTTCTTTTTTTTATAGGGCTGGACTTAACCTACTGGAAAAGCAGAGAGGGTTAGTTTAGCAGAGAATATTAAGAAGTGCTTATGAGACCAGTGAATAATCGAATAAAGTTAATCTAATAATTAACCAAATTTGGAGCATTCTCTATAGAGTGATCATTGGAGTCGCCACACCTGTGTTGCCCGTGAGGGAAGGGTGTCAGTCAGTTTCTCTGTTTGCTTGTTTTTCTCAGTCTTTTGAATCTTCTTGGCTGTTTCTCTGCATGTGTCGTCCGCTGTCACTCAAAGGTCTTGTGTTGCAGACTGTAATATAGGCTCTCTTGTTTCTCTGCCTCTTCTGAGTTCAGGCTTTTGATAGATTTAGCCTCAGCTTTGCATGTCAGGATTTTCCTCTTTGTCCTCAGGAAAACGTCTCCAGTGAAATAGTGAAAGTTTCACCTTTTCCAGCATTAATCAGTCTTTCTCCATGTTGAATTTCCAGAAAGTGGTCATCTTCAGGAGGGAGCTGAACACTCCTCACCCTCTTCTCCTCTCTGCAGTTGTCTCTTTGACCTTTCACCTCTTCCATTGGACACTGAAACCATCTGAAATTAGAACACTCAGAGAACTGCATGAATCAAATTTGTTCCTGAGCAATTAGCTCTTTTTCTTTTCCTAGTTCTTTTATATAATAATCACTGGTTGACAACAGCAGTTCTCCCATTCTGTTTTTAGTGAAGCAAGTTCTTCGTTGCAGGAAAAAGCAAGCCATTTCTTCTTTGCAATATGCAATAATCTAACTTTGATTATCTGAGTATAATCTAAATAATTTTCCCTATTATAAAATCAGCTTTTAATCTTTCCTAAATTTACATGCTGTGCTCAAAATAATCTCACATGGTGAATAAACTTTTCCTCACCCATTTTCAATAATCCCCTTTACTACAGTTCTAAGATTGCTGTAAGTTATTTATGTATGTTGAAACTTGGTCACCCAATCCTGTTCACTTTTAGCAGACTGCAAGTTATTTTTTCTTAGCACAAACTTTATCTACAATGGAATACTTTTTTTTTTTTTTTCAATCCGTCTTAAGGGATAATGAGATACAAATTTTAGACGTCTTCAGATTTAAGATATAATAAATTAAGCACGTGCATTTATATTCATCTTTATCAATATATATATATACATATATACACACACATATATATATATATATATATATACACATCATTATAATTATTAATTAAATATTTATTTTATAACTTTAGCTTATTTCATACTACACTACAATAATCTCCCAGGTTAATATTTTGAAACAATTGTTATTCTTTACTATTTCCTTTACTTTTACTACATACACATCATTCAAACATTCCTTGTCCCCTATTTTTTAACCACAGGCACAGTCAAGCAGACACACAGGATCCCACAGACACGCACACATAAAAGCTTTTACTCTGTACTCCACTCCCTATCAGTTTTACTCACTAAAAAAAAACTATTTAAACTATAACACTTACTGACACAATGACAAACAACTTTCAAATTAACAACTTTAAAATGACAAACAACTTTACAACTTCCCCGAGCAGACCATTGCAAATCAATGCGGTAACCGGAAGCTAAATTTATCTATACCTTCCCCGAGCAGACCATTGCTAATCAATGCGGTAACCGGAAGCTTAATTTATCTATATCTTTTTTTAGCTACCCTGAGCAGACCATTGTTATACAATGCGGTAACCGGCAGCTGAACTTATCTATACCTTCCCCGAGCAGACCATTGCTAATCAATGCGGTAACCGGAAGCTAAATTTATCTATACCTTCCCCGAGCAGACCATTGTTATACAATGCGGTAACCGGCAGCTGAACTTATCTGTACGCATGCTATCTAATTAACCTTAAGAAATACAGATAACCCTGATAACTTATCAGTAACCTAAAACTTTTTTTAGCTACCCTGAGCAGACCATTGTTATACAATGCGGTAACCGGCAGCTGAACTTATCTGTATGCATGCAAATACAGATACCACTGATAACCTAATCAGTAACCTTATCAGTATATATTCCCTTTTTAGTACCAAATTAATACCGATATTTATATAATCTGCATCAGACTACACAAATACTGGCTAACGAGAGCTCCGCTTTTACGATTTATTTTATATCCCCGAGGCCTTCTTATTAGACTACATGCAATCATTTCTGGAATGAGAGATCCCCTTTCAAATTTTGTCTTAGTTCTTTGAATTTAAAGAAGCTTATTTTAAATGTCTTACCGCAACAAGCAAATGTCTGGGCGAACTACACAAACTTTTTTAAGCAAAAACTGCTTACCTTGTGGCCACTTTTAGTTTGTGTCGTTCGTCCAGCAAAGCTCGCCGCAGTTCAACATCAGCTCCTGAAAGTGTCCCATCTGGGGTGCCATTTGAAGTGGTTTCTGTCTTTTTTAAATAACTTCACAGAGATCTCTAATGCCAGAAATATTAGACTTTATTCACAAACAAAGCCGAGCAACTTCTGCAGCATAGTTGCTCTAACGCTTTGGCCTGCTGGCCCTCCGGCCCTATTGCGCTCTCGAGTCTTTTGTGTTCAGAGTTATATACATACATCCTCTTCCATAGAAGGTCAGACACCCTATAGATAGTTTTAAAAATACATTGTACCATGTGACATACTGAAATAGTATTCTGGTGTATCAGCATTGGGCTTCTAAATGTCAGACCCAAAGTTTCAGGAACTAAATGTGGTTTCTTATATAGCTAAGTTGCTTGTTTTCTAAATAATAAAATCTTCTACATCTTCAATCTCCTCTTTAATAAACTCCATCTTTAACAGTCACACAGATTTCAGCTGCTACTCCTGGAGTTTGTCCTTCTCTTGTAGGATGATGGGAATATTCCCAGTATTTATTGGTGAGTTGTTGTGGGAGGGGCTTCACTGCAGGTGTGAACTGTGATCACTGTGTTTTTATCCAATCTGCGTTTAAAAAGTACAGGAACATCATGTTAAACTGAGCAGCTAAACAGTTAAACAGTTCTCTATTTTCAGCTCATTCATTATGTAGACGGTGGGCCGAACGCAGCTATCTGCTTTAGTTTTTGAGATGATAGATCCTTGAGGATAGAGTAGCTGCTTTTTTCACATAAACTAAATTTTTTCCTGAACACGTATCCGTTTGTTGGCAGTATTAAGTCAATCATATTTTTTTGGAAACTAAATTCACGTTTAATAAATGGATTAGGCAAACTCGACGGAGTTCTATACCTCTAACCAATCAAACGAATTCTATCGTCACATGACTAACATCTGCCAATAGTATGTCAAAATATATTACCACGACTGTAACTTTACTAACTTAGCACATGCGTTCTCTAGCTAGCCAGCCACAGCCATGAGTTCACACCATAAAATCTTCTCTGACAAAATCTACACAATCAAACATTTTCCAGCAGGAATCCTATCCGAAGTCAAAAAACATTAACAGCGGCATCCAAGATTCCAGGTGTAACGTAAATGGCTCCGGTTAGTGCCGCTGTTTATGCCTGTCTTATAACGTTAGCTAATAATAATATTAGCTTTGTGCATGAACTCTAAACCGCTAAAATATATTATTTCATTTGATGTTCATATTTCTAGTTAACGTTATTCTTGTTAGAAATGACTTACAGATCACAGAGAAGAAAACATTTATTTTGAGGAGATAGAGCTAACATGTTAGCATGTCATTGTTAGCTAGATGTAATTTTGGCAGTGCATGTTAACGTAAACACAGATATTCTATTAGTTATTCTATTAAGCTGTAGCGCCGTAAATTAGAATATGAAAGATGATTACTAGACAGAGATGAAAGTGGAAAAGATAACATTCATCTATTAACTACATAAACTAATAGCTACTCTGCTGAAACAATGAAAATGCCTTTGGACTTTAACAGTTCATCATAAAACCATTTTCATGTTTTGCTCATCTGATTGGTGGAGTACATTTTATGTTGAAAAAAGTGTCTATATAAGTTAAGCCTTTTATTAGGATTTATTAGGCTATTAATACACAGGGAAATCTGGCCTTTCTCTTATTAAATCCACGGTCCGGCTTAGCAGGGTTTACGGGCAGTGTTTATTTTTTGTGTGCATATTTTCGGAGGGATCTATTCATGTTGTTAATTTATGTTAAATGTCCTACCATTATATATAGCCTATTACTGCCATCTAATACTAATAAAACCTGCTTGACCAAAAAGTTGAATTGGTATTTATTTATAAAGTTAGTCATGATAAGACAATACATATTCTACTTTTGTAAGAATAAACATTTAATAATTGACTAATAGATTTATATATATCTGTATGTGTTTTTTCTCATTATTTCTAAGATTTAAATATCAATAGCTTATGTTTGGGGTTAAAAAGGATTCTAATCATTTATAACATGATTTATCCAAACATATGAGGTCAAACAACTTACACTTAACAACTAACTAGGCTTACACTTAGCGGAGCCATATTGTTGTCAAGACTCATACAATAAAGCCTGTGGCAGAGATGTTAGGGTTTATTCGATTTTTTTTTTTTTTTTACAGTTTGTTTGTCTTTTTTGTACGTCACTCTAAGGTCCGGACAGTTTTCCGGTATGACATTATGTGACTATAATAATAATGTCTAATAATTCTTACACTTTGTAATACCCTCAATATATGTTTATATCTTTTTACAAATTAAACAAATGTGCTTTATATTAAACATTTCTTTATTTTGACTTCATAAAGGGGTTTGTACATCCAAATTGCATGTCACGTCATTGGGCAATTTTGCGTTTTGTTTCCTAGCTTCACTCTCTCATCAACAGTCTCATATATATGGATTTAATTTTAAAATCTGCATACAAAAAAACTGAAGATTTCTTCATGTTCATGAATAGAGAGAGACAGAGAGTTTACCTCACTGTTTAGTTGGAGTTGTTGCACCTCAGCGAGAACAGTATTCAGATTCACTGTCTTTCTGCTGAAGGATGCACGAGAAAAGAAATAAAATCTAAACTGAATGAAAAAACAAAATAAATGGAGGTTTTTTTTTTCAACTTCATTTTTAACACGCGGTGATAGAAGTACAAAAATACATCAAACTGTTGGCAGAAAAACGCATAACGTATAACCTTATTCCGGTTTTATAGCACTCCATAGTATAAAGTCAAAACTTCACTTGAAACGAGGCTTCAGCAAAGGGAGGATTCATTTGAAGCTTTATTGTAATCTTGGTCGTAAATCAGGGTCGATCACCAGCAAACAAAACAATAGACAAAGCAACTCGTAATCTGAAAACATGCATAAAGTCAGGCAGCAAACTTACATAAATCAGTCCACAGCAGAAATCAGTCCAGGACAGACAGCAAAGAATCACGAAGAGAGAATAAACAGTCCAAGAGTAAGAAACGCTCAGAGACAGAGCAACACAAAACTTCTTCTTCTTCTTTAATGGCGATTAACTCCTAAGGAGCATTATCGCCTCCTACTGTGCTGGATGGCAAATTAACCTTGGGTGATGAGTCTGAATTTGAAAAACTGTCAGCCTGTCTAAAATCATCACACATCATCATTTATCATACCTGCAATAGAGGTTTCATTGAGCTTCATCAATATATTGTACTTAATATATTGTATTTTTATGTTAATTTAATATATTAATATAGGCTGCTTGAAATATTTCAAGTACAATAATATTAAAGCAGAAACTAAAAGTATGATAAAAACAAAAAATAAGGACAAATGGAAATATTTCTTGGATAATGAAAGCACAGGCACACATGACATAAAAGAAAATATATGGGCATACAGGACTGAACAGCATAATGACATGAATAAATGTAAATTTAAACAGCACATTATTAGTAATAATGAGGGAATATGCTGATGATGGCAATTGTGTGTGTGGGGTTAAACAAGAAAATAGCTTATACAACATGTTATAGAGCATTGTCCTAAATACAAGAACAGTTAGTGGAAATAAAGATAAAAACTGGGTGTAGATTATATATTACAAAGAAAATCTTGGGAACAGTATTTTTTTATTCCATAGTGTAGAGATGTGGAGTTCAGACCCACACACTCCTATTCAGATGGTGGCGGTAATGCACCTAAGAGCTGTTTGCCAACCGCCAAAAACGAAAGAAGAAGAAGTTTTGTTTTGTTTTTGCCCTGATGAATACTATGGGTGAACATGAGCATTTCTTCGTGTAATTATCTTCCAGTGGATTAGTCTTGGACTGTTTATTCCCTTCGGGATTCTTTGCTTCCTGCTTGCATATATCCATGAGAATTGACGCGATGGTAAAAGGTCGAAACACAGTCAACTCAATTCATTAATATGCGCGAGGGAGGAAGACGGTTTGAAGACTGTTAAACAAGCGCAGCGGTAATTTACATCATCTACTACATCACTCACCACTTTGAATTCACTGTTGTGTAATTTGATTTGTAAGATGAATAAGATATAAGAGCTGTGAAAAATGAGTAAAAAAATAAACTGGGAATATAAATGGACTTAATTATAATCTTGTACAGCAGTTGTTGTTCACATTTTGACTATTAACAAGAGAATGACAAAACTAAGCTTTGGTACATCAAAAATATAATAACACTAACAACTTAAAGGTCCCGTTCTTCGCGATTCCATTTTTCAAACTTTAGTTAGTGTGTAATGTTGCTGTTAGAGCATAAATAAAACCTGTAAAATTCTAAAGCTCAAAGTTTAATGCCTAGCGAGATATTTTATTTAACAGAAGTCCCCTTTCAAAGCATATGGAAATCAGCAGGACGACAGTGAAAACAGACGTATACAATTAAGCAATTTGTGTGAAAAATACTGGGGTTTTTTACACGCGAAACATGAACACATGTTATATTGCACACTGTAAACACAATCAAAGCTTCAAAAATGCATGAAGAACGGGAGCTTTAATGTTTTTTTCAGACTTGATGGAGGTGAAAGAGCAAAGACAAGAACTGAAGTTAAAGGTGGTGATGCTGTTTGTTTCAGCCTGTTGACACCAATAAAACGTGTTAATGTGCCAATTTGCAGAAGATCTCAGACAGCACCATAATGAATGAGCTGAAAACAGGAAACTTTTGGAGACATGAGATTTTTCAGCTGTTCAGTTTAACATGATGGCCCTGTACTTTTTAAATGCAGATTGGATAAAAACACAGTGATCACAGTTCACACCTGCAGTGAAGCCCCTCCCACAACAATTCACCAATAAATACTGGGAATATTCCCATCATCCTACAAGAGAAGGACAAACTCCAGGAGTAGCAGCTGAAATCTGTGTGACTGTTAAAGATGGAGTTTATTAAAGAGGAGATTGAAGACATGACTGATCCAGAACCATCCAGAATAAAACATGAAGATACTGAGGAACAAACAGGTTGGTGTCCATTCTTGGTGAAAAGAGGAGAAAAATGTTGTTTGGAGGGCACAGTGTGGGCATTACTAATGCCAAAAAGGCAGTTGAGTGGCAAAAGGTTGCAGACGCCGTAAATGCTGTAGCCTCACAACCTCGGACTGTGGCCGAAATAAAAAAGAAATGGTCGGACATCAAAGTCGAGGCAAAAAAGCGTCTAGTCATTAATTCAATTAGAGAGGTGGCCAAGGAAATGGGCGAAATCAAGACTGTCCTAACTGAAATAAACTGCACAATGAGGGAATTCTTGAATAAATAATATATTTTTTCCACACCTTTTGTTGTGAAGGTGCGTTCACTCCGAATCCTCCGAAGAGCGCCAGATCAGTCACTGTGCGTCATTAGGCAACGCATTGTGATGGGGCATTTTATTTACATCCATTTAATTCTGCATCTGACAAGCTACGGATGTCGGTTAAAATGTAAATGGGAAATAGTTCAGCGCAAATGTAATTTCTTGCAGCTTTTCTGAATGGTTGAGACACGTCATACGTTATTTTATCAAAAATAAAACAAACTAAAGGCATATGCATGAATACCATGATTCCGTAGATTATGAAGATATTTTTACGATGAAAACAACTTTCCCCAGTGGACAAATAATTAATCGATCTATTTATCGATCTAATTATCTATCTATCTGACTGACTATCCAATTGCTATATCTGCTCTGACGGACATATTGGCGAGAATTGTACATCATTTTGTTCTTATTTATGAGGATGAATTGTATATGCCAATATTATTGAAGAACATATTTCTTTCTTTTTGGAAATTTGTGTTAATTTGCATTTCTGTTACAGATCAATCAAACGGGTGTTCGTGTAGGCTGTTAATTGTAAGACTTGCTTTGTGAAGTCTTCGTGTTATTTATGAGAGGCAGTATTGCCATTTATTTTACACAACCGTCTACAGTTTCACAGAATTTCACGTGTTTTTTCCAACTGCCGACGGTGTCGCCATTTCTCATTTCACCCGTTTTTGTGCGTACGCCTGGGTTAGAGCTTTTTTACCGTCAAGTTTGCTTTTTATAAATACCAACTATTGTAGAGAGCGGTGTGCGCTTTCTTTTGTGCGTACGCAACGTTTATAAATGAGGCCCCTGATCTCTGTTGTTTTCTGCTATTAAATAAGGGTTCACTTGAACTGATTCTAACTGTGTTTCTGTGTATTTTAGACCAGGTGAGAGTGAAAGAGGAAAGGCAAGAACTGAATGAAGTGAAGGAGGAACATCATAACTTTACAATTCAAAGAACAAAAGCCAAAAAGAAGCACACCTGCACTCAGTGTGGAAAGAGATTCACTCAGAAAGGATACATTAACTCACACATGAGAATTCACACTGGAGAGAAACCGTATACATGCACTCAGTGTGGAAAGAGTTTTTCTCATTCATCAGGTCTCAGTTATCATCTGCTCAGTCACTCTGGAGAAAAAAAAACATTTAACTGTGATCAGTGTGGTAAAGATTTTAGTTCATCATCAAATCTAAAAACACACCTGAAAGTTCATTCAGATGAGAAGCCTTATGTGTGTTCTCTCTGTGGAAAGAGTTTTTCACAGAAAGTACACCTTAACACACATATGAGAATTCACACTGGAGAGAAACCGTATACATGCACTCAGTGTGGAAAGAGTTTCACAAAGAAAGAAGCCCTTGACACACACATGAGAATTCACACTGGAGAGAAACCGTATACATGCACTCAGTGTGGAAAGAGTTTTACTCATGACTCAGGTCTCCGTCATCATCTGCTCATTCACTCTGGAGAAAAGCCATTTAACTGTGATCAGTGTGGTAAAGATTTTAATTCATCATCAAGTCTAAACCAACACATGAAAGTTCATTCAGATGAGAGGCCTTATGTGTGTTCTCTCTGTGGAAAGAGTTTTTCACGGCTGAAAAGTTTTAAACGGCACCAGAAAACACACAATGAAGTGGGGGATTATTTGTGCTTTGACTGTGGGAAGAGCTTTACAACAGCTGAGCATCTTAAACGGCACCAAAGAATTCATTCTGGAGAAAAACCTTACAAGTGCTCATATTGTGACAAGAGATTCACTCAGTCTGGAAACCTGAAATCACACGAACGACTTCATACTGGAGAGAAGCCGTAGGACTGTACTCAGTGTGGGAAGAGTTTTATCCAATCAAGTCATCTAGTAAATCATAATAGAAAACATTGTTCTGTGAGTGAGCAAATGTGTTAAATCTTTGTTGGATTCACACAAAGTAAATGTGTAGTTAGTTAACTAATAAACTAGTGTTGCTGTGAAATACCACAAGATTTGTTTTTTATATGTTGGAGAACAAGAATATTATTGTACATTTTTTTTGATTGAATCCATGTGAAAAGCAAATAAATTTAAATTTTACTTATTTTGATATACTGTACTTAATGTATTTTGAGTGTACAGTATAAAGTATGTATTTGTTACAAATCCTTTTTAGTCTAGGGAAAATAAGGCGTGTGTAACATTTAATACTGAGCCTGCACTGGAAAACATCTCACACAAACCAATCACTTTTAAGTATGTGGAGGATTTATTGTAGTGAGAAGCGAGATGTAAAGAACCCCTCAAAACAATTATTTAAATGAGCGTATAAATTATAATCAAAGGAAAAGGTTCCAAAATAAATGGATAAAGAGAAAAGAACTAGACTGTGCCAAATCAAAGAAAGAAACAAAACCAGTCTTACTAATTATAAACAAAGTATAACCTAACTAAATTGACATTCATCAGAAAACAAAATATCTTCAACGTAAGACTAGCTACCAAATGAAAAATACAATGAATGTCACGTGTCACTAAACTAGTGTACAAGACAAAATTGGCAACTTAGTGTAGGATATGTATATCGTGTGATATCTCACGTATTCTTTTCACTTCCGTGTTCAACAACAGGTCTTGCAAATAGACCAACGGTGACATACTCAGAGAGAAGATAAACCAAGTTCTCAAAGAAGAACACTGCGCTTCTCAAACGCTCAGAATCGTTTCGATGATTGGCAGGTGAATGAACCAATCAGGAAGCCGCATCATCCTGCTAATTAGGAAAGAAAAGGAGAAGGACAAATACAAATATAAAACAACAGACAAATGATAGCAGAGGACGTAACAGTACGGGAAATCGCAATGGAAGACGATTTCGATCTAAATATATTTAGTGAAAGGTAAAACGTCCGAAATCTCAGTGTAAACAATGCATGACATACGCACGTTCACTTCCGGCGTCACGTTGGAAACGGTTCAGTTCGGTTCAGTTGGACATCTGAGTCAGATTAGTTCGACGGCTGTTAACTAGAGGTATAAAAAACATATATATACTGTTCGTTTTCTGACATAAAAACCGCTTGTTTCGTGCCTTCGGCCATCAGTGTGTACTTCCATTTACCAGTCATTAAATCATGTTTAATTTGGACTTCTCTGTGTATGCTCTTTATGACTGACAGACAACAACGGTTTGACCAAAAAAATGTCAAAATTGATAATGCTGTGGAAACAAAGACACCTACATCTTGGATACCCTTGAGGTAAGCTAAACCATTTCAAAAATTAATTTCATAGTGAACTATCCCTTGAGAGGGGAAAGAAAAGGAGAAGGAAAAAGAAAAACACAACAGACAAATGATTGCAGAGGTCGTAACAGTATTAAATATTATTTTGAAACAACTACAAGTCTATTAAGTGTACTTTAATATGTATTTAAGTTCAATTTTGAAGTAATAGTCATATTTTATTACACTTAATTGTGTTAAAAACGACCTATTTTAATATAAACATAAGTGTAATATAAATATAATAGCACGTCTTTAAATTGTATTTTTAATACAGCATTAGTATATTTTTTAGCTTCACATTAATGTGTTCAACGTGTATTTTAAATATAATTTCAGCTCATTAATAATGTATTAGTAGAACACACTATAAGACCCACTATTTACATATATGAAAATGAAAATAATATATTTTAATGTATTAAAATACAGTTAAAAAATTTAATTCAGTAAAACACACAAACACTCTTTGAAAAATAAACTTTAATGCACTACATCGGTACAGCATCATATGAAAACTAAACATTGACACACTGAATTACTTACACCTGGCTTGACATAGCTGGCCTCCTTAGCCTGGTTTGGCCTTTGTGAAACTGATAAAGCCAGGATGCACTGATCACACTAGGTCAAGGCCAGCTTTATCTCTTATCCTGGATTTCTAAATTCTGCTTTTGTGAAACAGCCCTCAGAGATGTTCAAGGGCTACTCACAACAGAGGATATTTCAACACCTCAACAAAAACAACAAAGAAAAGGTGTTACCAGTGACACTTGAGCTGGCTCATGTTTCAGAACATAACTAGTAGAACACAAAAGAAAGAATCCATCAATTTAGCACTGTGCAACATCAGTAATCAAACTTATAAAACACAAATCATGTAGCATTTCACAGCAACACTAGTTTATTAGTTAACTAACTACACATTTACTTTATGTGAATCTAACTAAACATTTGCTCACTGTGACACAGAACAATACTTTCTAATATGTTTCAATAGACTACTTGATTGGGTGAAACTCTTTCCACACTGAGTACAGTCGTACGGCTTCTCTCCAGTATGAATCCTCATGTGTTGGTTCAGGGGTCCTCTAAGTGTGAAACTCTTCCCACAGTGAGTGCAGGTGTACGGCTTCTCTCCAGTGTGAAGTCGCTCGTGTGATTTCTGGGTTCCATGCTGAGTGAAACTCTTGTCACAGTATGAGCACTTGAAAGGTTTTTCTCCAGTATGAATTCGTTGATGCTGTTTCAGATTCTCAGCTGTAGTAAAACTCTTCCCACAGTCAAAGCAAAAATACTCTCTCACTTCATTGTGTGTTTTCTGGTGCAGTTTAAAACTGCTCTGCCATGAAAAACTCTTTCCACAGAGAGAACACACATAAGGCCTCTCATCTGAATGAACTTTCAGGTGTTGTTTTAGTAGTGATGATGAAATAAAATCTTTACCACACTGATCACAGTTAAATGGCTTTTCTCCAGAGTGAATGGGCAGATGACCAATGAGAGTTGATGCTTGACAAAAACTCTTTCCACACTGAGTGCATGTATACGGTTTCTCTCCAGTGTGAATTCTCATGTGTATGTTAAGGTTTCCTTTTAGTGAGAAAATCTTTCCACACTGAGTGCAGGTGTGCGTCTTTTTGGCTTTTGTTCTTTGAATTGTAATGTTATGATGTTCCTCCTTCACTTCATTCAGTTCTTGTCTTTCCTCTTTCACTCTCACCTGGTCTAAAACACACAGAAATACAGTTAGAATCAGTTCAAGTGAACCCTTATTTAATTAGTAGAAAGCAACAGAGATCAGATCGTTCACTTGTTACTAGGGCTGCCAAACGATTAATCGCGATTAGTCACATCCAAAATAAAAGTTTGTGTTTACATAATATATGTGGGTGCTCTGTGTATAATTATTTTATATACATAAATGCACACACATGCTTGTATATATTTAAGAAATGTTTTCATGTACAGGTCCTTCTCAAAAAAATTAGCATATTGTGATAAAGTTCATTATTTTCCATAATGTAATAATGATAAAAATGTAACTTTCATATACTTTATGAAATGATGATTTTGGCATACAGCTCATGAAAACCCAAAATTTCTCTCAAAAAATTTGCATAAATATACATGCTTATGAGTGTATATATATATATATATATATATATATATATTTGTTTATTTATTTATTTATACACAGTGCACCCACATATATTATGTAAACACAAACTTTTATTTTGGATGCGATTAATCGACAACCCTACTTGTTACCATAGTTAGTTTGACAACTGCTATAAAAGGTTATAATCATTTAGATGCATTTCTCTAGCCTCCATATACATATTAATTCACATCTACCAAAGCATCAACAATGAAGAATCAAGAATGGACACCAACCTGTTTGTTGCTCAGCATCTTCATGTTTTATTCTGGATGGTTCTGGATCAGTCATGTCTTCAATCTCCTCTTTAATAAACTCCATCTTTAACAGTCACACAGATTTCAGCTGCTACTCCTGGAGTTTGTCCTTCTCTTGTAGGATGATGGGAATATTCCCAGTATTTATTGGTGAATTGTTGTGGGAGGGGCTTCACTGCAGGTGTGAACTGTGATCACTGTGTTTTTATCCAATCTGCATTTAAAAAGTACAGGGCCATCATGTTCAACTGAGCAGCTGAAAAAACTCTTTTCTCCAAAAGTTTCCTCTTTTCACCTCATTCATTATGGTGATGTCTGAGATCTTCTGTAAATTGGCACAATAAATTGTTGTATTGGTGTCAACAGGCTGAAACAAAGTACAGCATCAATGACAATGGCCATTTTCTGAACATTTTAAATGAAATAGGAGAGACAAGGCGATTTTTAAAATGTAAGGAGTAGAACGGACTATTTTCTTTAGTGGAAGCAATACAATCATTTTTAAATCAATAAAATCATTTTAAATCAATATTTAAAGTCAAATTGTTGCTTTTTGGTAGGTAGCCATGTAATAAGCGGATAATGTAGAGCGAGGCGGTTGTTATAGCGAATACAATGACCCCAACGCAACGCAGAGTTTATCCCTTACATTATCCCTTCCTTAATTTATACAGTGAAGACTATTATACAGCGTTATTTTACATTTGATTATTTAATTTCTGACACTGTACCTGTCTTCAATACAGTTAGATTTACCTGAAAAAAGTTTTTTTTCCAAATGTATCTATGCTTGTAATTTCCTATGCAGATTTGCTGCATTACAAAATCCCCCCAGTCATTCTAGAATGATCCATTCTTTCCAAATAGAGCTATTCAAGTAATCTGAAGAAATTGTTTTCATATCGAATGAAAATAACGCAATGTATATTTTCCCAATAGTGCAGCCCTAGAGACAAACACACACACACACACACAGCTTCAGATACACTGTCTTTCTGCAGAAGGATGAGAAAATAAACATTAATTACCGTCCTTACTAACACTCTCTCTCTTTGTTCAACTGTATGTGTCTGTCTATGCTTGTAATTTGTTTATTACTTTCTATATAGATTTACTATATAACGCTACAAAAACCCCAGTCATTCTATATAATGATTTTTTTCCCAACACACACACACACACCTTTCTGCTGAAGGATGCATGACAAAAGACACGTTAATTCCTCGCTAAGAATAACTGAAATTTATCTAATACACATATAACAGATATGGCTAAAAACACACATTAACATCAAAATGAAAGTTAAACATTATTTAAACTACATTTCTACAGACTTAATCCACCAAAATGATAGCGATTTTTTTCTTTTAAACAGCATAAAGAAAACACAACAGAAGAGAAAGCAACTGTCATCCGAAAACAGGCAGAAATTTGCTAGAATGTAAACTTACATAAATCAGCACACAATAGCAAACAGTCCAGGACAGACAGCAAAGAATCACGAAGAGAATAAACAGTCCAAGAGTAACGTTAATCCACGGGAAGAAAAAAATACTGGAAGAAACACTGAGATCTTCTTCTTCTTCTTAATGGCAGTTGGCAAACCAAACTTTAATGGCGCATTCGCGCCACCTACTGGATTGGAATGTGGATAACGTTTCGGTAGTAATGACCAATCCTGTTGATTAAATGAGTATCTTTTAAAAAATGAAATTGTAATTAATATATTTTAAATTGCTTTTCGACCATTCCCTAATAATACTTTGATAGAAAAAAAAACTTCAATTTCCATTTCTGTTAATACTTGAAATAATTTAAATCTTTCTCTCGCATAAGCCTCACATTTCAATAATACATGTTCTACTGTTTCCATTTGTCACAATACCCAGTCTGGTGTTTCCCAATCCTAACCATACTTTGATTTAGTAAACAATGGCCAATATGCATTCTTGAAATTATAACATCCCTCCTCCTATTACAAAAATTTCTTCTTTCTAAACCAACTGTTCCTTGAATTTTGTATAGACCATTTAGCAAGATGTAAACAACACTGGTCCAGAAGCACTTCCTGTTTCAGTTTTTTAACACTAAATAAAAGCTGGGATAAAATACAATCAACATAACATTTAAAACTGAATCCAAAAGTTAAACAAACATCTTTAAGATGTTTTCTTTACATGTGAAATAAAGAAAACAGTTACAAACTGAAACAGGAAGTGTTTCTGGACCAGTGTTGTTTACATCTTGTGATATGGTCTATTTCCACTATCCCACTCCTTCTGCCATTTCTTCCTAATTTCCTTTGCTATTATACTTTTTACTCAGTCTTAAAGGGATACTCCACTTTTTTTGGAAATAGACTCATTGTGACGATGTGAACGATAACTGATTGTTGTTGTTTTTCTACATTTCTTCCCAGAACGCTTGAGTAAGCATTCAATCCAAATAATTTTCAATAATATTCTTGTTCTCCAACATATAATACACAAATCATGTAGCATTTCCCAGCAATACTAGTTTATTAGTAAACTAACTACACATTTACTTTGTGTGAATCTAACAAAACATTTGCTCACTGTGACACAGAACAATGCTTTCTAATATGATTCACTAGATTATGTGAGTGGGTGAAACTCTTTCCACACTGAGTACAGGCGTACGGCTTCTCTCCAGTGTGAACTCGCTCGTGTTCTTTCAGGTGTGCACCCTGAGTGAATCTCTTGTCACAATATGAGCACTTGTAAGGTTTTTCTCCAGTATGAATTCTTTGATGCCGTTTCAGATTCTCAGATGTAGTAAATCTCTTCCCACAGTCAAAGCACATATAATCTCTCACTTCATTGTGTGTTTTCTGGTGCAGTTTAAAACCGCTCAGACGTGAAAAACTCTTTCCACAGAGAGAACACACATAAGACTTCTCATCTGAATGAACTTTCAGGTGTGATTTTAGTAGTGATGATGAAATAAAATCTTTACCACACTGATCACAGTTAAATTGCTTTTCTCCAGAGTGAATGCGCAGATGAATTCTGAGAGTTGATGCTTGAGTAAAACTATTTCCACACTGAGTGCATGTATACGGTTTCTCTCCAGTGTGAATTCTCATGTGTCTGTGAAGGTTTCCTTTCTGTGAGAAAATCTTTCCACACTGAGTGCAGGTGTGCGTCTTTTTGGCTTTTGTTCTTTGAATTGTAAAGTTACGATGTTCCTCCTTCACTTCATTCAGTTCTTGTCTTTCCTCTTTCACTCTCACCTGGTCTAAAATACACAGAAATACAGTTAGAATCAGTTTAAGTGAACCCTTATTTAATAGCAGAAAGCAACAGAGATCAGATCTTTCACTATCTGTTTTGTTATACTTGTTAATAACCTTGTCTATAGCAGTTGTCAAACATATTTGTACTATATTGTCATTTGGATGCATTACTCTATCATTTATCATCCATAAACTGCTTATTAATTCACATCTACCAAAGCATCAACAATGAAGAATCAAGAATGGACACCAACCTGTTTGTTCCTCAGTATCTTCATGTTTTATTCTGGATGGTTCTGGATCAGTCATGTCTTCAATCTCCTCTTTAATAAACTCCATCTTTAACAGTCACACAGATTTCAGCTGCTACTCCTGGAGTTTGTCCTTCTCTTGTAGGATGATGGGAATATTCCCAGTATTTATTGGTGAATTGTTGTGGGAGGGGCTTCACTGCAGGTGTGAACTGTGATCACTGTGTTTTATCCAATCTGCATTTAAAAAGTACAGGGCCATCATGTTAAACTGAGCAGCTGAAAAACCTCTTTGTCTCCAAAAGTTCCCTGTTTTCAGCTCATTCATTATGGTGATGTCTGAGATCTTCTGTAAATTGGCACATTAAATTGTTTTATTGGCGTCATTGGTGAATAAAAACATTGATTTAAAAAAAAAAAATCACATAAAAAGATACACATAGTCCCTTTAAAAAAATAAAGTAACTCATTTTGAAGAGTTGAAGTCATGTAAAAACATGTGCAGTTGATTTACAGATCGTTTAGTTTTTTGTTAATACAAAAAAGTTTCTAGAGCCACCAAAAATAAAATGTACAAAATGACACAAAGTGAAATAATTTGAAGTGGCATTTCATGGAAAACAACAGTAAATACACAATACTAACATGATCTATTAACGAAAGAAATGGAAACTGCTTCTGATGAGTAGAATGAACATTATTCCTGCATGCTAATGCTTCCCAGTTAACACATGATGTACCAGTTTAATTTATTTGTACTGTTTGGTAATTTCATGACTTATTAATTCACAACGCTGCATGCTAGTTAAATTATTTATTCAGTTATGATGATTTATGATGAAGTGATAATATACAGCGCATGCTGGATTTGCAGTATAACAGTGACAAGACAGGGAAGTGTGTATTTCTTAGGTCAGAGACTTTTTATTTCATGACAAGTTTCGAAAATAACATTGTAATAATGACACTGACATAATATTACAACATCTCTGACCATAAATAATGAATCAGAAAAACAAGTTTCAATATAGCCCCAAAGTCTCAATAGCTTTCATGCTAGTCTTTCAAAATAAAAGCCTTGCGTAATAAAATTATAGAATTATGTTAGTTGTTGTTTCTTTGAATGCAAACTCCACGACCCACTCTTTTGGAAGCAACTCCATATTTTGTTCATATCACACCATTTACTTGACACATATTTGACATGGAAATATATGGCAAGCCGTTTAGCTTAAATTGTACCTAGCTTTCCTCGTCGTAATTACATTTTCTACAATTCAATTATTACTAGTAACAATTACAATAAGAGAGCTCTCTATATTTTTATACTTTGTAATTAAAAATGAATGGAAGTCAATGGAGACACTATGACTAGTAAGAATTCATTTGTAGAGCTCTCTAATTGTATTTTTACTAGTAAAATTTTAACTACGATGAGTAAGGCTGGGTACAACTTAAGCTAAATCGGCTTGCCATAAAAAGAAATGTTGCTCATTGTGACAACTTCTAACGACATATCTTCATGAAAGTTAGAGGCTTTTTATATATAAAACACACTGAGTGCAGTCGTACAGCTTTTCTCCAGTTTTTTATCTCCA
The DNA here is from genome assembly GCF_988280905.1 of Pimephales promelas. Lineage (NCBI taxonomy): Eukaryota > Metazoa > Chordata > Actinopteri > Cypriniformes > Leuciscidae > Pimephales > Pimephales promelas. The sequence continues at coordinate 32,322,240 of NC_142784.1, forward strand.
TTTTTATGTTTATTTTCTTGTGGTATTTCACAGTAACACTAGTTTATTAGTTAACTAACTACACATTTACTTTATGTGAATCTAACAAAACATTGTCTCACTGTGACACAGAACAATGCTTTCTATTATGTTTCACTAGATAACTTGATCGGGTGAAACTCTTTCCACACTGAGTACAGGCGTACGGCTTCTCTCCAGTGTGAACTCGCTCGTGTATTTTCAGGTGTCCAGACCGACTGAAACTCTTGTCACAGTATGAGCACATGTACGTTTTTTCTCCAGTATGAATTCTTTGGTGCTGTTTCAGTTGACTAGATGTAGTAAAGCTCTTCCCACAGTCACAACACATATAATCTCTCACTTCATTGTGTGTTTTCTGGTGCAGTTTAAAACTGTTAATCCTTGAAAAACTCTTTCCACAGAGAGAACACACATAAGGCTTCTCATCTGAATGAACTTTCAGGTGTAATTTTAGATTTGATGATGAACTAAAATCTTTACCACACTTATTACAGTTAAATGGCTTTTCTCCAGAGTGAATGCGCAGATGACGACTGAGAACTGATGCTCGAGAAAAACTCTTTCCACACTGAGTGCATGGATACGGTTTCTCTCCAGTGTGAATTCTCATGTGTGTTTTAAGGTTTCCTTTCTGTGAAAAACTCTTTCCACAGAGAGAACACACATAAGGCTTCTCATTTGAATGAACTTTCTGGTGTGATTTTAGATGTGATGATGAACTAAAATCTTTACCACACTGATCACAGTTAAATGGCTTTTCTCCAGAGTGAATGCGCAGATGATAACTGAGACCTGATGAGTGAGAAAAACTCTTTCCACACTGAGTGCATGTATACGATTTCTCTCCAATGTGAATTCTCAAGTGTATGTTAAGGTTTCCTTTCCGTGTGAATCTCTTTCCACACTGAGTGCAGGTGTGCGTCTTTTTGGCTTTTGTTCTTTGAATTGTAAAGTTACGATGTTCCTCCTTCACTTCATTCAGTTCTTGTCTTTCCTCTTTCACTCTCACCTGGTCTAAAACACACAGAAATACAGTTAGAATCAGTTCAAGTGAACCCTTATTTAATAGCAGAAAACAACAGAGATCAGATCTTTAACTAATTGTTCTGTTCATTCATTGTTAATAGAATCAAAAAATGTTTGACATCTCATCTGCTATGTACAAGCTTATGATCATTTTTATGTATTTCTCTATCATTTATCATCCATATACTGCTTATCATCCATATACATAGAATGGACACCAACCTATTTGTTCCTCAGTATCTTCATGTTTTATTCTGGATGGTTCTGGATCAGTCATGTCTTCAATCTCCTCTTTAATAAACTCCATCTTTAACAGTCACACAGATTTCAGCTGATACTCCTGGAGTTTGTCCTTCTCTTGTAGGATGATGGGAATATTCCCAGTATTTATTGGTGAATTGTTGTGGGAGGGGCTTCACTGCAGGTGTAAACTGTGATCACTGTGTTTTTATCCAATCTGCGTTTAAAAAGTACAGGAACATCATGTTAAACTGAGCAGCTGAAAAAACTCTTTGTCTCCAAAAGTTCCCTGTTTTCAGCTCATTCACTATGGTGATGTCTGAGATCTTCTGTAAATTGGCACAATAAATTGTTGTATTGGTGTCAACAGGCTGAAACAAACTACAGCATCAATGACAATGGCCATTTTCTGAACATTTTAAATGAAATAGAAGTGACAAGGCGATTTTAAAAATGTAAGGAGTAGAAAGTACAGATAATTGCGTGAAAATGTAAGGAGTAAAGTATAGATACCCAAAATTTCTGCTTAAGTAAGGTAACAAAGTTGACACCTCTGATTATGACATCCTTAAAATTTTTTTAAAGGTATTTCTATTTATAAAGGTAAATATTAATGGGACTATACCGCAGAGATATTTTACCCGTAAAAAAGTCTAGGGGTGCCAATAATTGTGGCCAACACAAGTCATAATGTAGGCTAACTGCAGACCCTGGTGTCAATGAATATTTTTAGATCTTTTCTTAGTGAGCTGTTAAAGGAAGAAACAATTTGTAAATGTTTTAAATTGTTTTGACGATATGTTTTAATGTTGTGCTAATCGCCTTGGCCAGGTATCTTCTGTAAAAACGTGGCATTATTTATAGCATTTTCTTTTTCTTAAAATATCTTCAGTATTACTGTGAATTCTTGTTTCAAAAATAATTATTTTGAAGTGTTGGTGCTTAATGTAACACCATCTAGTGTAAAGGCCACCCGTCGGCCAAAAGTATATGAATTAATTATATTTATTATATGGCTTGGTTGAATTCTAATGTAGAATGTGGTCTGTTATTTCTTGATAACACACTGTTGCCGAAAAACAGAGCGTTGCCATGGATTCTAACCGTAGAGACAGAACGGACTATTTTCTTTAGTGGAAGCAATACAATCATTTTTAAATCAATAAAATCATTTTAAATCAATATTTAAAGTCAAATTGTTGCTTTTTGGTAGGTAGCCATGTAATAAGCGGATAATGTAGAGTGAGGCGGTTGTTATAGCGAATACAATGACCCCAAAGCAACGCAGAGTTTTACATTATCCCTTCCTTAATTTATACAGTGAAGACTATTATACAGCGTTATTTTACATTTGATTATTTAATTTCTGACGCTGTACCTGTCTTCAATACAGTTAGATTTACCTGAAAAAACGTTTTTTTCCAAATGCATCTATGCTTGTAATTTCCTATGCAGATTTGCTGCATTACAAAATCCCCCAGTCATTCTAGAATGATCCATTCTTTCCAAATAGAGCTATTCAAGTAATCTGAAGAAATTGTTTTCATATCGAATAAAAATAACGCAATGTATATTTTCCCAATATCGTGCAGCCCTAGAGACAAACACACACACAGCTTCAGATACACTGTCTTTCTGCAGGAGGATGCATGAGAAAATAAACATTAATTACCGTCCTAACTAACACTCTCTTTGTTCAACTGTATGTGTCTATGCTTGTAATTTGTTTATTACTTTATATATAGATTTACTATATTAGGCTACAAAAACCCCAGTCATTCTATATAATGATTTTTTTCCCAACACACACACACACCTTTCTGCTGAAGGATGCATGACAAGACACGTTAATTCCTCGCTAAGAATAACTGAAATTTATCTAATACACATATAACAGATATGGCTAAAAACACACATTAACATCAAAATGAAAGTTAAACATTATTTAAACTACATTTCCACAAACTTAATCCTCCAAAATGATAGCGATTTTTTTTTCTTTTCAACGTCTTTAAGCAAACACAACAGAAGAGAAAGCAACTCGTCATCCAAAAACAGGCAGAAATTTAGGGTAGAAAGTAAACTTACATAAATCAGCACACAATAGAAAACAGTCCAGGACAGACAGCAAAGAATCACGAAGAGAATAAACAGTCCAAGAATAATCCACGGGAAGAAATAAATACTGTAAACGCTCAGAGATCTTCTTCTTCTTTCAAGTTTAATGGCAGTTGGCAAACCAAACTTTAATGGCGCATTCGCGCCACCTACTGGATTGGAATGTGGATAACGTTTCGGTAGTAATGACCTAAATCCTGTTGATTAAATTAGTATCTTTTAAAAAATTAAATAGTAATTAATATATTTTAAATTGCTTTGGACCATTCCCTAATAATACTTTGATAGAAAAAAAACTTCAATTTCCATTTCTCTTAATACTTGAAATAATTTAAATCTTTCTCTCGCATAAGCCTCACATTTCAATAATACATGCTCTACTGTTTCCATTTGTCACAATACCCAGTCTGGTGTTTCCCAATCCGAACCATACTTTGATTTAGTAAACAATGGCCAATATGCATTCTTGAAATTAGGCTATAACATCCCTCCTCCTATTACCTGTTATGAACTGCTCCGAGACTGGGAGATGTAGATCCAAATGCAGCTTTAATATAAGAATAGTCGTACAGGCAGGGTCGAGAATCAGCAGACAGGACAATGGAGAATACACAATGGGAATCCAAGAAGCAGGCAGAGGTCAGGGCAGGCAGCAATAATCAAAATCCAAAAAACAATCCAAAGTCAAAAACCAGAAACCAAACACGGAAAAACGCTCAGAAATGCAGTGTAACACTTAAACAAGACTTCGCCAACACTGAACGTGAACACAAGGTATATATAGACACACTAACAGGATGAGACACAGGTGAATGCAATCAGTGAATGAGGTACGGGCAGTGAGTTCTGGGAAATGTAGTTTGTGTGAAACATAGTCTTATCTGGAGTGCCCTCTGGTGGCTCAAGAGGGCACTCCAGCTGGTAACCGTTACATTACCAAAATTTCTTCTTTCTAAACCAACTGTTCTTTGAATTTTGTATAAATGCCGACCCATATTTCCACTATCCCACTCCTTCTGCCATTTCTTCCTAATTTCCTTTGCTATTATACTTTTTATTTCAGTCATAAAGGGATACTCCACTTTTTTTTGGAAATAGGCTCATTTTACCACTCCCCCAGAGTTAAACTGTTGAGTTTTACCGTTTTTCAATCCATTCAGCCGATTTTCTGATATTTAGAAGAATAACAGTAACCAGACAGTTTCTGGTCTCATTGACTTCCATAGTAGGAAAAAAATAGCCTATGGGAGTCCATGAGACCAAACTGGTTACTGATATTCTTCTACATTTTCAGAAAATCGGCTGAATACATTCGAAAACGGTAAAACCCAACAGTTTAACTCTGGGGGAGTGGTAAAATGAGCCTATTTCCAAAAAATGATGCGTCAAAACCGCCGCCATCTTGGAACAAGGGTCTTGTCATAGGAAGTAGCTAGGTAACGCTGCTATCTCTGCCTTTACTTCGAATTGATTGATGGTGGCGGACTTTTGTGCAGCGTATGATGTTCACGGATAAAATCTGAACTAGGAAGAATGTTTAAAAAAAAAAATTCATGTCTGACCGTTGGAACAAACCAAAAAAACAAGAAAAATCGCATTCATGATGATTTATGGTGATTTTATTTCAGTTAGACCTGTCTACTACATTGACGCTGATGCATTAAAGTGGAGGGGCTCCCCTGTTTCAAGATGGCGGCTCTATTGACGCATTTGTTCCAATGAACTGCCGTAGCCAAGGTGAGGTCTAGTGTGTCTAGGCTGATAAACAAACACAGAGCGGAAGTTAACTTCGGGCCAACGCGTAACCCTGGCAACGCGCATATGTTTGTAAACAATAGGCACCGCGATACTTCCGGGTGGCAGAACGCCAGCGGCTTCCATTGACTAACTGAAGAGATCCAGCCGGCAACTGAACAGTTACACAGTTAAAATCATTGTTGTTGATCAAAGTTGAATCTATGGCGAAAATATGTTGTGTTTGGGGTTGCGCCACCAGATATACAGCAAAAGGTGTAGGTTTTTTTTTATCGATTTCCTTCAGAAAAAAGTAAATCTATCCAGTAGAACCTGTGGGTGAGGAGGTTAAAGCGAGTGGACGTCGTCAAAAGTGCATGTCGTCTTCTAATTATGAGCCTGAGCCCGATTTAAATCCAACCATTTTAATACGTGGGTCGTTATATAACTGACGTTCTCAACTAACTTAGTTATTTCTATTACTTTCCATGTTACTTTCTTTTGAGCGGTGAGTAAATGCTTCTTCATCGTAAATGCTTCTGATTGGCCAATGCGTTCAATAAATCAACACATATGTCTGTGATTGGCTACATCGCTCATCGCTGCAGTCACGTTATAAAATTAAACTCTGCCATGTAACTATTAAGTCATTTCTATTTTGTTTTAGTTCTTGTTGCTTTTCTGCAACAGATGAATACAAATGTATTAGTTTTTATTTGTTTTATTCATAGATATTTCTAGTTTGCGGGAGTCCCGCGAATCGTTTTATTCTCCTGCAATCCGCACACACAGAGTGCATTACCGCCCGCACTCGGCCATCAGATCTAGTCCCGCGCCGCGGTCTAGTGCGTTGGGAGTGCACGTCACTAGATCAAAAAAATCTAAGCTTTAATGATCATGTTAACTATGTCTGAATTTCCACCACGTCTGTTCTTGAATGAACTGTTGAAATGTAGATTAGGCTTCTGCCGGCGGTGTGTCTCCCTCCATGCAATTTACTAGTGTTGCCATAGGGACGCTTCGGCTTTTGCCACCCGGAAGAACGTCTTTTATTGTTGTGACGTCATGGTGAATTGTCGTATACAAACACACTAAAAATCATAATGGGGGATCAATGAACAATGATGAGAACAGACAAGAATTATGGGAAATGCAGTTTCTAATGTGAATGACGCCGAGGGTGAAAGGAGGATTTCTAGTGGACGCCAGGAGACATAACCCATACTGTGACAATGTGAACGATAACTGATTGTTGTTGTTTTTCTACATTTCTTCCCAGAACGCTTGAGTAAGCGTTCAATCCAAATAATTTTCAATAATATTCTTGTTCTCCAACATATAAAACACAAATCATGTAGCATTTCAAAGCAATAGCCTACTAGTTTATTAGTTAACTAACTACACATTTACTTTATGTGAATCTAACAAAACATTTGCTCACTGTGACACAGAACAATGCTTTCTAATATGAGTCACTAGATGAATTGATTGGGTGAAACTCTTCCCACACTGAGTACAGGCATACGGCTTCTCTCCAGTGTGAACTCGCTCGTGTCTTTTCAGGTTTCCAGACCGAGTGAAACTCTTGTCACAGCATGAGCACTTGTAAGGTTTTTCTCCAGTATGAATCCTCTGGTGCAGTTTCAGTTGACTAGATGTAGTAAAGCTCTTCCCACAGTCAAAGCACAAATAATCTCTCACTTCTTTATGTGTTTTCTGGTGCTGTTTAAAACCGCCCAGACGTGAAAAACTCTTTCCACAGAGAGAACACACATAAGGCTTCTCATCTGAATGAACTTTCAGGTGTGATTTTAGCTGTGATGATGAACTAAAATCTTTACCACACTGATCACAATTAAATGGCTTTTCTCCAGAGTGAATGAGCAGATGACGACTGAGAGCTGATGAATGAGTAAAACTCTTTCCACACTGAGTGCATGTATACGGTTTCTCTCCAGTGTGAATTCTCGTGTGTGTTTTAAGGTGTCCTTTATGTGAAAAACTCTTTCCACAGAGAAAACATACATAAGGCTTCTCATCTGAATGAACTTTCTGGTGTGATTTTAGATGTGATGATGAACTAAAATCTTTACCACACTGATCACAGTTAAATGGCTTTTCTCCAGAGTGAATGTGCAGATGATAACTGAGACCTGAGTCATGAGCAAAACTCTTTCCACACTGAGTGCATGTATACGGTTTCTCTCCAGTGTGAATTCTCATGTGTTTGTTAAGGTCTCCTTTCCGTGTGAAACTCTTTCCACACTGAGTGCAGGTGTGCGTCTTTTTGGCTTTTGTTCTTTGAATTGTAAAGTTACGATGTTCCTCCTCCACTTCATTCAGTTCTTGTCTTTCCTCTTTCACTTTCACCTGGTCTAAAACACACAGAAATACAGTTAGAATCAGTTTAAGTGAACCCTTATTTAATAGCAGAAAACAACAGAGATCAGATCTTTCACTTGTTAATAGAATCAAAAAATGTTTGACATCCATCTGCTATGTACAAGCTTATGATCATTTGTATGTATTTCTCTATCATTTATCATCCATATTCTGCTTATTAATTCACATCTACCAAAGCATCAAGAATGAAGAATCAAGAATGGACACCAACCTGTTTGTTCCTCAGTATCTTCATGTTTTATTCTGGATGGTTCTGGATCAGTCATGTCTTCAATCTCCTCTTTAATAAACTCCATCTTTAACAGTCACACAGATTTCAGCTGCTACTCCTGGAGTTTGTCCTTCTCTTGTAGGATGATGGGAATATTCCCAGTATTTATTGGTGAATTGTTGTGGGAGGGGCTTCACTGCAGGTGTGAACTGTGATCACTGTGTTTTTATCCAATCTGCGTTTAAAAAGTACAGGGCCATCATGTTAAACTGAGCAGCTGAAAAACCTCTTTGTCTCCAAAAGTTCCCTGTTTTCAGCTCATTCATTATGGTGATGTCTGAGATCTTCTGTAAATTGGCACATTAAATTGTTTTATTGGCGTCAACAGGCTGAAACAAACTACAGCATCATCACCTTTGACTTAAGTTCTAGTCTTTGCTCATTAGGCTGATCGGATGTCTTTCGACTGTCTTTATTTCCATCATCACAAAGCCTAGTAGGATTACCTCTCACAGTGCAACTTTAATTGATAAAATCTTAATTTTTCAAACAATTCTGTCAATGGTCTATTGATCTGTGATATCTCCGACCACTTACCAGTCTTTACTGTAATGTCTGTAAACGTAATATGTATTGCAATGTGAATTATAGACTAGTACGAACTGAAGAAGTTATTAATGGATTTAATGATGAATTAAGATCACAAGACAGGAATACTATTTGTGAAGAGATGCAGACAGATGTGGCTTACAATAATTTTATAGAAATATTTACTTCCTTGTACAATAAGCACTGTCCCATCAGAGTATCTTTAAAAAAAAAATAGAAATAGATAAATAAGAAATCAATTCTTCGTTTACGATGATAAGTCAGATAATTGGGAGAGGTATTTGTACACATTTAGGACATATTTATGAATAAAAACATTGATTTTAAATAAAAAATCACATAAAAAGATACACATAGTGCCTTTAAAAAAATAAAGTACCTCATTTTGAAGAGGTGAAGTCATGTAAAAACATGTGCAGTTGATTTACAGATCGTTTAGTTTTTTGTTAATACAAAAAAGTTTTTAGAGCCACCAAAAATAAAATGTACAAAATAGCACAAAGTGAAATAATGTGAAGTGGCATTTCAGGGAAAACAACAGTAAATACACAATACTAACATGATCTATTAACGAAACAAATGGAAACTGCTTCTGATGAGTAGAATGAACATTATTCCTGGATGCTAATGCTTCCCAGTTAACACATGATGTACCAGTTTAATTTATTTGTACTGTTTGGTAATTCCATGACTTACTAATTCACAACATAACCAAAACGCTGCATGCTGGTGAAATAATTTATTCAGTTATGATGATTTATGATGAAGTGATAATATACAGCGCATGCTGGATTTGCAGTATAACACTGACAACAGTGACAGGGACGTGTGTAATCCTGAGGTCAGAGACTTTTTATTTCATGACAAGTTTCGAAAATCACATTGTAATAATGACACTGACATAATATTACAACATCACTGACCATAGATAATGAATCAGAAAAACAAGTTTCAATTTAGCCCCAAAGTCTCAATAGCTTTCATGCTAGTCTTTCAAAATAAAAGCCTTGCATCATACAATTATGTTAGTTGTTGTTTCTTTGAATGCAAACTCCACGACCCACTCTTTTGGAAGCAACTCCATATTTTGTTCATATCACACCATTTACTTGACACATATTTGACATGGAAATATATGGCAAGCCGTTTAGCTTAAATTGTACCTAGCTTTCCTCGTCGTAATTACATTTTCTACAATTCAATTATTACTAGTAACAATTACAATAAGAGAGCTCTCTATATTTTTATATTTTGTAATTAAAAATGAATGGAAGTCAACGGAGACACTATGACTAGTAATAATTCATTTGTAGAGCTCTCTAATTGTATTTTTACTAGTAAAAATGTAACTATGACGAGTAAGGCTGGGTACAACTTAAGCTAAATCGGCTTGCCATAAAAAAGAAATGTTGCTTATTGTGACAACTTCTAACGACATATCTTCATGAAAGTTAGAGGCTTTTTATATATAAAACACACTGAGTGCAGTCGTACAGCTTTTCTCCAGTTTTTTATCTCCATTTTTATGTTTATTTTCTTGTGGCATTTCACAGCAATAGTTTATTAGTAAACTAACTACACATTTACTTTATGTGAATCTAACAAAACATTTGCTCATGTGACACAGACAATGCTTTCTATTATGTTTCACTTGATTACTTGATCGGGTGAAACTCTTCTCACACTGAGGACAGGCGTACGGCTTCTCTCCAGTGTGAACTCGCTCGTGTGATTTCAGGTGTGCAGCCTGAGTGAAACTCTTGTCACAATATGAACACTTGAAGGGTTTTTCTCCAGTGTGAACTCGCTCGTGTGATTTCAGGGATCCAGCCTGATTGAAACTCTTGTCACAGTATGAGCACATAAAAGGTTTTTCTCCTGTATGAATTCTTTGGTGCCGTTTCAGTTGACTAGATGTAGTAAAGCTCTTCTCACAGTCAAAACACAAATACTCTCTCACTTCATTGTGTGTTTTCTGGTGCAGTTTAAAACTGTTAATCCTTGAAAAACTCTTTCCACAGAGAGAACACACATAAGGCTTCTCATCTGAATGAACTTTCAGGTGTAATTTTAGATTTGATGATGAACTAAAATCTTTACCACACTGATCACAGTTAAATGGCTTTTCTCCAGAGTGAATGAGCAGATGACGACTGAGAGCTGATGCTCGAGAAAAACTCTTTCCACACTGAGTGCATGTATACGGTTTCTCTCCAGTGTGAATTCTCATGTGTGTTTTAAAGTGTCCTTTCTGTGAAAAACTCTTTCCACAGAGAGAACACACATAAGGCTTGTCATCTGAATGAACTTTCAGGTGTAATTTTAGATGTGATGATGAACTAAAATCTTTACCACACTGATCACAGTTAAATGGCTTTTCTCCAGAATGAATGTGCAGATGATAACTGAGACCTGATGAATGAGCAAAACTCTTTCCACACTGAGTGCATGTATACGGTTTTTCTCCAATGTGAATTCTCATGTGTCTGTTAAGGCTTCCTTTCTGAGTGTAACTCTTTCCACACTGAGTGCAGGTGTGCGTCTTTTTGGCTTTTGTTCTTTGAATTGTAAAGTTACGATGTTCCTCCTTCACTTCATTCAGTTCTTGTCTTTCCTCTTTCACTCTCACCTGGTCTAAAACACACAGAAATACAGTTAGAATCAGTTCAAGTAAACCCTTATTTAATAGCAGAAAACAAAAGAGATCAGATCTTTCACTTTTTGTTCTGTTCATTCATTGTTAATAGAATCAAAAAATGTTTGACATCCATCTGCTATGTACAAGCTTATGATCATTTGTATGTATTTCTCCATCATTTATCATCCATATTCTGCTTATTAATTCACATCTACCAAAGCATCAACAATGAATAATCAAGAATGGACACCAACCTGTTTGTTCCTCAGTATCTTCATGTTTTATTCTGGATGGTTCTGGATCAGTCATGTCTTCAATCTCCTCTTTAATAAACTCCATCTTTAACAGTCACACAGATTTCAGCTGCTACTCCTGGAGTTTGTCCTTCTCTTGTAGGATGATGGGAATATTCCCAGTATTTATTGGTGAATTGTTGTGGGAGGGGCTTCACTGCAGGTGTGAACTGTGATCACTGTGTTTTTATCCAATCTGTATTTAAAAAGTACAGGAACATCATGTTAAACTGAGCAGCTGAAAAACCTCTTTGTCTCCAAAAGTTCCCTGTTTTCAGCTCATTCATGGATCAACATGGATGATTAATGACAGAGAAATAAATCCAATATGCTCATACGCATTTTTTAAAACATATTTTGCGAAATAAACAAGTGAATGACGTTGTATAAACAAGTGTATAAACGTTGCGTACGCACAAAATGGGCATAGAAACATGCGTACGCATTTTTTCCACGCACATATCGGAATTTATTAAAAATAAACTTGGCGTAAATAAGTGCGCACCTTATGGATGCTCTTGACCGTGCGTACGCACTCTTTTAGAAGAATATAGGGTTTTGGTGACACCGATGGGGCTGGAGTTAAATGTCTTTTTGGTCACAATTAGACAGAGAATCTAAATAAAATTATAGGCCTACATGTCTGCGCCATAAGCGCGTTGGGCCGCTTAGTGAAACTGACGCACAACCTATCAGATGAAGTAAAACCGTAAATCTTCATTATGAGTCCTAATCATAAATACAGTGCATGTTCAAAATAACAGTTTAAACAAATAAAATAATGATTTAAAATGTTTTAGCTACTGATAAAAACATTTAGATTAATTATGCCATCCTCAATAATGGAGTTAAACATTTAAACTACATGAAATCATTATTGAGAAAAAAATGTATATTCAATAAATAGAAATAGACCTATTTGTTGTGGATGCAATGCTTTTGAACACTTTTCCTCTGGCATGCTGTGTTTTTAATGTTTTAACTGAATAGCAGATTGTCTGAGAAAATTGTATCGTGCAAATAATGCACAACAAGGTCCATCTGTTTCCATTAAATTATAAAACAATTAAAAATAGGAGAGAGCGGGGCACAACCTAACGCTTTTTGGTTTTGGCTCAATTAATTAAAAAATAATTAGGTTAGATTAATACTTTTTTTACACAAGCAACATACACATCTCTGCTACAAATGAACACTTAAAGTTTTTTTCTAGGACCTACCATTTTCATACAGTTGGACTGAAAGTGACAGAAGTGCAAATGTTACAACTTACCCCATATGCGGGGTTAATTGTAACAGACAGAAGGGTTAGTTGTAACACTTGTGTGTAACACACAAAATTCAGTACTATTTTATTTGTATATTGTTTGTGCAACTGTATAGACAGATTGATATCCATACATATCCCTCATCCAATCATCCTTCTATTATGGATCAATATCATAGAGACATAGAAAAGGGCTGCATAGTTTTGCAATAAATAATAATAAATACAATTATAAATATTGTAATTTCAATTAAATTAGATTTGTGTGTGGCAGCTGCATGATGTACAATTATTATTATTATTATTAACAGTAATGATAATACAAATGAGCTTAAAATAAAAATTTAAAGGGTTTATTGCATTAATAACAGGCCATATTTTTAATAAATAAACAAGTTATCATTCATAGTGCACTAAATTTTAAACATTTTAAATCCCAACATTGTTTGTGAAAGTCTAAAAAAGTTAAATGTACTCAAACCTGAAAAGTTGTGTGGCTCCGTTTTCATTTGATTCTCATTGTAATTGGGGGCTTAGTTGTTACACTCTGTTAGAATTAACCCCGCTGTGTATTACATATTTTAACCCTAGCTAACAGTCGCTAGGAATAGCTGACATGTTTCAAAACGGTGCTATGTTTGAGCCAACAAGACAGTGATTAAGGCAATATTTGGAAACGTAGGCTATACACCCAACTAAGAAACCGAAAAAAACCTATGATGAAAAAAAATACTTTCATGGTGTCAAAACACTCTTTGTCCAGTATCTTCACGAAATATAATCAAAACTTTCCGCAAATTCGCGGGAGACCGTCTTCTGGCAGCAAGAGAAAAATAGCAGAAAGACGGCCGGCTTGATCCTGACGAACTGTAAACGGTCCGTGTTACATTTAACCCCGCATTAGGTTGTGCCCCGCGCTCCCCTATTTGGCCAGTGGAAAGGATTGAGAAACACTTTCTCTAACATGTATTTTACACTATTTGATTTATTCGTTCAAAAACAAGGCAAGGATAGGCTACAAAAAGACGCACGTGCGCACAATCTCCCGCTGACTGGGATTTATAAAGTGAATTCTGCGCAGGTTCTGGCGTACGAACGGTTTTATAAATCTAAAAACTTTTGTGAGTACGCAAATTCTGCCTTATGTGCGTACGCACACTAAAAAGATGAAATGCAAAGTTTTATACATGAGGCCCTTGATCTCTGTAGTTTTCTGCTATTAAATAAGGGTTCACTTGAACTGATTCTAACTGTATTTCTGTGTGTTTTAGACCAGGTGAAAGTGAAAGAGCAAAGACAAGTGGAGGAGGAACATCGTAACTTTACAATTCAAAGAACAAAAGCCAAAAAGAAGCACACCTGCACTCAGTGTGGAAAGAGTTTCTCAAAGAAAGGAGACCTTAACAGACACATGAGAATTCACACTGGAGAGAAACCGTATACATGCACTCAGTGTGGAAAGAGTTTCTCACATAAAGGACACCTTGACACACACATGAAAATTCCCGATCTCATGAAAGTTCGTGTCTATGGCACGAATGTCATTTCTCGTGGCATTTATACGCCAAAAACAGTTTTTGCGTGTATTTGGCACGCGATTTTCGCGTACACATGATACGCACTTTTTTGCGTATAATACGCACGAACTCCCCACCCCCCTCCCCCCTAAACCTAACCCAGGGTTTTTTAGTGCGTACCATATACACGAAAAAAACACTTTTGGCGTATAAATGCCACGAGAAATGACACTCGTGGTATAGATACGCATCTTCATGAGACTGTGTTGGAAAATTCACACTGGAGAAAAATCGTACACCTGCACTCAGTGTGGAAAGAGTTTCTCACGGAAAGGAAGCCTTGACACACACATGAGGATTCACACAGGAGTGAAACCGTATACATGCACTCAGTGTGGAAAGAGTTTTACTCATGACTCAGGTCTCAGTTATCATCTGCGCATTCACTCTGGAGAAAAGACATTTAACTGTGATCAGTGTGGTAAAGATTTTAGTTCATCATCACATCTAAAAAAACACCTGAAAGTTCATTCAGATGAGAAGCCTTATGTGTGTTCTCTCTGTGGAAAGAGTTTTTCACGTCTGGACCATTTTAAACTGCACCAGAAAACACACAATGAAGTGAGAGATTATATGTGCTTTGACTGTGGGAAGAGCTTTACTAGAGCTGATCATCTGAAACAACACCAAAGAATTCATACTGGAGAAAAACCTTACAAGTGCTCATTTTGTGACAAGAGTTTCAATCGGTCTGGAAACCTGAAATCACACGAGCGAGTTCATACTGGAGAGAAGCCGTACGACTGTAGGCTACTCAGTGTGAGAAGAGTTTCACTCGGTCTGCAAACCTGAAATTACACGAGTGAGTTCACACTGAAGAGAAGCCGATAGCTTCTAAAATATATGTCAGACAGACTATGAATGAATGAAGATATAGTGGAAAATTTGGGGACTTGGCGCCCCCTTGCCCGGCTCTGACATGCAATGACGTTAAGTTGTCGCACTTCAGAGGCGCCTGGCCCGCGCATTGGATGTGCAGTTGCAATGTATCTTTATTGACTTATTCTTTTTATAGAGATGATTGAAATGCTGAAATATGAGGTTTATATTTTTATAAAACCTTTTTTGTTTTAACCTTTTTTTTAAGTTTAGTAGGTAACATAATAGACACTCCTTTAAAACAAATCTTTAATGTTATTAACTTGGTGAATTGATTTCATTGTGTATTAGGCTTTTTGAACAAGATTCTATGTGATCATTTTGGTCATTATATTCATGAAATGAAAATAATTTTCATAATGATCAACTAAAATCAACTTTAATTATGTGTTTTTACAGTTGCCTATAATATGCAAAGTACAATTTTCTATTTTCGAAATAATCTCTGATTCTGTCCGTTTCTCTGACATTTAAGAGTGACATAGAGCTATTTTAGGTCTACAACAGTTTGGATAGTTGTTAATATGAGAGCTGTTCGAAATTATTTAAGAGATAGCCTTAGTATTGCCCTATTACGCCTACCCCTATTATTGAAGGGGGTCTCGCCCTGGGTGTAATTCAAAGCAGAACAGCCACTGATAGGCTTCAGTAAATCGAGGAAAAGGAGTTTCTGAAGACATTTGTAGGCTATGAGAAGATTTTTTTTTTTTTTTTTGCATTGAAAGAATTTTCTAGAAGTCTAATTCTATTAAATGAGTTCGCACAAAGCTACAGAAAACTGTTGTGTTTATTTTTCTTCAAATGCAGTCTAAGCTGATGAGTTTTGAATTTTATACGTTTTATTTGTTGAAATTAAAAATAAAACGGATTATAAAACAAATCCATGGTTCATTGTTTGTTAAAATGATCGTGATAGCCTTTATATACAGTATCTTGCCTATGTGGTACAGTCATTGACTAGGCATACTTTCCTATTCTATAAATATAGGCTTAATAAGTTGCATTATAACATGCCATAATGAATTTCAGGGGTCATTTCTTCTGCTGGCATAATCAGAAAGTTGGCAACCCTACGTACGCCTGTACTCAGTGTGTTAAGAAAGAGTTTCCAACGCGTTCTCATCCCAAAGCGCCATATAGGACGCTTTTGCAAAAGCGTAAATATCCAACGCACATGGCACCCTTTAACGTCTAATGAGACGCTTCGGTTAAGTTTAGGTATGGTGTTGGGTAAGGGTTAGACCACAAGGGGGCGCCTTCTGCCCAAATATATCTGCGTCTCATTTCACGTTAAAGGGTGCCATGTGCGTTGGATATTTACGCTTTTGCAAAAGCGTCCTATATGGCGCTTTGGGATGTCAAGTAATCTTGTGACTCATATTAGAAAGCATTGTTCTCTGTCACAGTGAGCAAATGTTTTGTTAGATTCACATAAAGTAAATGTGTTGTTAGTTTACTAATAAACTAGTGTTGTTGTGAAATGCTACATGATTTGTGTTTCATTTGTTGGAGAACAAGAACCTTATTGATGTAGCACCCTGCTAAATTTATATATTGTTTTTTGTGTGTTCTAACATAAATGTAGTATATGTCCTGAAATATGGGCCAGTTCAATTGTCCCCGGTAACACCTTTTCTTTTTTAGTTTTTGTATTAATATGTGTTAATCAATTGTGAGGTGTTGAAATATCCTCTGTTGTGAGTAGCCCTTGAACATCCCTGGTCATTTACTTTTGTATTGGGTGGCCAGGAGTCAGTTTTGTTTATTATACAATCAGACAGCAGTTTGGTAACCTATCAGGTTTTTGAGGGGGAGAGAGATGAAAAAGAAGACAGAGAGCTAGTTGTAATTTCTGTATTATAGATTACGTTAATGGTTAGAACTGCGGATCGTTCACACAAGTCTTGTACAGGACCATATAGGCATCTAAAGATTTATATGCCCTCAGTTTCTATTTACAATCGATTTCTCTATAAGGTAGGTGTAGAAGTCAGGCCACTCAACCAAGGTAACGTAACTTACGTTAATCCTATCAGTTCATCCATGCATTGAGTGAGTGTGTAGGCGGCTACAGGTCGGACAATCTGGTTCCGTCCGTTAAAAATAACTTTTGGAAATAACAATCGCGGTCCTGGACACTGAGTGACCTTACACATTAAGATAATATCGTATTTTCTCCAGTCATTGTTAAAAAACAAGCTAACAATCCTTGCTAACTAGCGTTAGTGAAGCGGCCAGGGGATCTTTCTGCCTCCACCTAAGCTCCGCCCACAAAAAAACGTCACCGTGTTTACCAACAAGGGTCTATATCCGCACTTGCGCCCTTGTGCCCTCAATGCGCGTTCTCGCCATCGTTCTAAGGGTGCAAGACCGTAGTCCCAATCCTCTAATAGTGTTCTCCAGCCAGGGGTGATCAAAACAGGGCACTTAATGCACCCTTTTCGTGTGCATCAGACCTCACTTTGCTGTGGGATATTACCCAGAATCCTTGTAGGGGAGAACGGTTGCTATGGTGCTGTTCGGGAGCGGAAACTCCGAAGATAAAGGAAGCCGGTGTGGTGAAGAGTTTTTCAAAAATATTCGTGTTATTGGGTCACGAAATGTAGTTTTAATAGTTTCAAGAGTTCAGTCGACAATATAGTTGTTTAAAGCTAAAAATCTGTGGTTTATTTATAAAAATAGCGCCTATTTTAAAAAATTGATCTGACGTTTTCGGAGTTCCAGGTGATCACAGGGCGGCGGGTGCTCAGCGCTCATGTACCCCGCCTGCAACAGCCTTGCCCCGGCTAGTCATTCGCGTTTCCCGCGGGCTCTGTTTCTAGTGGTTAAACATGAGTTATAAATCGGCTTGTGTATATCGCTATGCAAAAGTGGCGCTGTACTACGCACATGGCACCCTAATATAACACGCGAACCCAAGGCGTTATAAATCCTTTAGCGTGAATATGACACGCACACCCTACCCCACACCTAAACTTAGCCCTCACAGCGCGTGTTATATTAACGATAACGGGTGCCATGTGCGTAGCGCCGTTTTTGCATATACGGAGGCCAGCTAGTAGTTGCTGTGCGAGTAAACCTCACTCCCCGATCTCAATAGGCGCTCTAGCGACAGACGCTAGAGGCTGCAGGCTTCATCCTCCTTGTTAGAGCGCCTGACTCTCATGCCGGAGACCCGGGTTCGAGGCCCGCTCGGAGCGGGTCGAGTCGGACCCGGGTATGACGTTAAAGGATGAGAATGCGTTGGTATATCAGACGGGCGATCTTTGGTCTCATTAATCTATGATTTGTTCCCTGGCAAATCTTTTGGCTGAGGGGAAAAGTGAAGTTTCATAACTTTATATATTTAGGCGATTTATCTGTAACGTTGAAACGTATGTTTGACTGAATCTTTTAACTTGCCTTATTTCTTGACTTATATAGCTCCTTATACTTTTTTAAGCTACTTATACTTTAATAATGGCTATTCTTGGTCAATAAAATAAAAAGAGACAGGGTTGTGTCATTTTATTTTATACAGCCTATGTTAGACTATATATAGCCTATACAAAATATATCACCAACACGTCATGTTTTTTTTTTTTTCATGTATGGGAATTTCATCAATTTCCATAATAACAATTAATATGCATTTCGAATCTCTGTGAATATGGTAAGGCAGTATAAACTCAGGTAAACCTCAATCACATATTATCTTAGCCAAAATGTTTTAATATTAATAACATTAACAGAAAGGTTGCTGGCTAAGAGTAAATATATATATATATATATATATATATATATATGCAGTTTCTAATGTGAATGACGCCGAGGGTGAAAGGAGGATTTCTAGTGAACACCAGGAGACATAACCCATACTGTGACGATGTGAACGATAACTGATTGTTGTTGTTTTTCTACATTTCTTTCCAGAACGCTTGAGTAAGCATTCAATCAAAATAATTTTAAATAATATTCTTGTTCTCCAACATACAGTATAAAACACAAATCATGTAGCATTTCCCAGCAATACTAGTTTATTAGTTTACTAACACATTTGAATCTAACAAAACATTTGCTCACTGTGACACAGAACAATGCTTTCTAATATGTTTCACTAGATTACTCGAGTCGGTGAAACTCTTTCCACACTGAGTACAGGCGTACGGCTTCTCTCCACTATGAAGTCGCTCGTGTGATTTCAGGTGTCCAGGCTGAGTGAAACTCTTGTCACAATATGAGCACTTGTAAGGTTTTTCTCCAGTATGAATTCTTTGGTGCCGTTTCAGATTGTCAGCTTTAGTAAAGCTCTTCCCACAGACAAAGCACATATAGTCTCTCACTTCATTGTGTGTTTTCTGGTGCAGTTTTAAACCGTTCAGACGTGAAAAACTCTTTCCACAGAGAGAACACACATAAGACTTCTCATCTGAATGAACTTTCAGGTGTTTATTTAGTTGTGATGATGAAATAAAATCTTTACCACACTGATCACAGTTAAATGGCTTTTCTCCAGAGTATATGCGCAGATGACGACTGAGACCTGATGAATCAGTAAAACTCTTTCCACACTGAGTGCATTTATACGGTTTCTCTCCAGTGTGAATTCTCATGTGTGTGTTAAGGTTTCCTTTCTGTGAGAATCTCTTTCCACACTGAGTGCAGGTGTGCGTCTTTTTGGCTTTTGTTCTTTGAATTGTAAAGTTATGATGTTCCTCCTTCACTTCATTCAGTTCTTGTCTTTCCTCTTTCACTCTCACCTGGTCTAAAACACACAGAAATACAGTTAGAATCATTTCAAGTGAACCCTTATTTAATTGCAGAAGAGAGATCAGATCTTTAACTATCTGTTTTGTTATTCACTTGTTAATATAGTAAACATGTTTGACAACTGCTACAAGCTTATGATCCTTTGGATGTATATGATGCATCATCCATAAACTGCTTATTAATCCACATCTACCAAAGCATCAACAATGAAGAATCAAGAATGGACACCAACCTATTTGTTCCTCAGTATCTTCATGTTTTATTCTGGATGGTTCTGGATCAGTCATGTCTTCAATCTCCTCTTTAATAAACTCCATCTTTAACAGTCACACAGATTTCAGCTGCTACTCCTGGAGTTTGTCCTTCTCTTGTAGGATGATGGGAATATTCCCAGTATTTATTGGTGAATTGTTGTGGGAGGGGCTTCACTGCAGGTGTGAACTGTGATCACTGTGTTTTTATCCAATCTGCATTTAAAAAGTACAGGGCCATCATGTTAAACTGAGCAGCTGAAAAACCTCTTTGTCTCCAAAAGTTCCCTGTTTTCAGCTCATTCATTATGGTGATGTCTGAGATCTTCTGTAAATTGGCACATTAAATTGTTTTGTTGGCGTAAACCGGCTGAAACAAACGACAGCATCATCACCTTTGACTTAAGTTCTAGTCTTTGCTCATTAGGCTGATAACTGATCCACGGCTGTACAACAAACACATACTTAATATTTTTATATAAAGTCCAGAAGTTATGCTGCAACTTATTTTTAAAAACAAAAAGTTGTGTCAGCATTGCGATTCTTTGTATGCACGTTTAAACACAATTTAAACAATGTACGTTAAGGCTATATTATGCATTACAAGTTGCTCAAGCAAGTGGTCAAATATTTCCTATATTAAAATCGCAAATAATTTAAATTAAAACTTGAAATTGACAAACGCAGCCGACTTGCCTTTTCTTTTGCATTTTAATTTTAAAACAATAGATCTTGCATGTCACAAATAACTTGTTTTTCCACCTCCACGATCGAGACGAGTATATCTGTCGCCTGGTTGAAGTAAATTGTAGTTTTCCTTGATTAAATGTGCATTCATGGTGAGATTACTAAATTTAATTTAATTAAACGCATTTATGGTGAAATTACTACATTTCCAGGTCAATCTTTATCATTTTGACCACCAGCGTTTGCAGCACAGCAGAAATAGATTGGGTGTGGAAACGATCGCTGTGCTGCTGTTATATGTACCACACCAGTGAAAAGTGAAAGCCCTAACCTGTTTACATGGTGCGTTAGGAGACTGCTGTGCGGCACTTTGCTCGGCTTCAAGTCGCCAACAGCCATTTGAGCTTCTACTGCTTCCTGATAAACACCAACCTTCGTGCGCAGTGGCTGCACAAAATAGACATTTTGATCGACGCGCAAAAAATAATAAAAATATTAAGTATGTGTTTGTTGTACAGCCGTGGATCAGTTATTCACTGTGCAAACGCATCATAATATGTGTGTAGCTCCCCAGTCATTTATTAATTTACAGGCGATGTATTGACTGGTTCACCATGATGAGGATAACCATCCAACTCAAGATGCCGTGAGAACTGAATATACAAGAAATAAAGTTACAATAAAGAATATAAAAGAACATAAATGAATCAAATAAATAAATGTTGCCTTTGTAAACTTTCTGAACAGAGTAAAATTAGCTTTAACAGTCTTTGTATAGATATCACTCCTTTCCATACAGCAACACAATCCACATTATCACATACAATATACATGACAAACTTGCTTCATGGCTGCTTATTACCAAAAGGAGAACTTAATCTTGCATCTTGTGAGATCTTCTGTAACTTCAGATGATTAAATTAACTTAAATACTCTTTAGAAATGTCGAATACAGCTCCGACTGGCCATACGGTGTGGACAACTTTCTTTTTCTCCATCACTCTGAGTCTGAGCTTTTTCATAATAAAAGTCTCCGCTCAAATAGCTCTTTACAAGGGAGTTTCAAATTAAGAGTCCTTAATACAACAATCAAATAAACATGAAATATTAACTGACTTCTCTGTCAGTTACAATGTGAACGCACTAACAGCACGCTCCTGCACCGCAACACACACTGCAAACGGGTGTGAAACGGATGTTAGATCCACTACAGTTCTTAGGAACTTAGATGTGTTTAAGAACTCTTTTTTTCGTACAACAGCAGCACTCATCTTGTTTGTTTATTAGTGGGTGCGGATGACCAGTCGTAGACCGGAAACTGATACGCCGACTTCTGACAAAAGCGGAAGTTCGATACTACTGTTGTGCACATAGCCTATTGGTCTTAAGTAATATTCTAATTTTCGGAGATACTGAATTTGGGTTTTCCTTAGTTGACAGTTTTAATCATTACAATTAAAGGAAATGCATTTTAAATATATAAGTCTGTGTTTAATGAATGAATACAATATCCAAGTCTTACTTTTTGAATGGAATTACTGAAATAATTCAACTTTTTGACGATATTCTAATGAGATTACCAGCACCCGTATTATTAGATGCCAATCATAAAAGCTGTGAAAAATAAGAAATTAATCTATATAAATGCACTTCGATCATATTATTGAACAGCAGTTGTCATTTACGTTTTGACTTAACAAGAGGATGACAAAACTAATCTCTGATCACAGATTCCACTTGTTTTGTGTTAAATAAGGGTTCACTTGAAAATTCACATTTATCCTCCAGAACTCAATCTAACAATTTAACGTTTTATTGTTTCCGACCCGATGGAAGTGAAAGAGCAAAAACAAGAACTCAGGTTAAAGGTGATGATGCAGTTTATTTCAGCCTGTTCACACCAATAATCTTAATGTGCCAATTTACTGAAGATCTCAGACATCACCATAATGAATGAGCTGAAAACAGGGAACTTTTGGAGACAAAGAGGTTTTTCAGCTGCTCAGTTTAACATGATGGCCCTGTACTTTTTAAATGCAGATTGGATGAAAACACAGTGATCACAGTTCACACCTGCAGTGAAGCCCCTCCCACAACAATTCACCAATAAATACTGGGAATATTCCCATCATCCTACAAGAGAAGGACAAACTCCAGGAGTAGCAGCTGAAATCTGTGTGACTGTTAAAGATGGAGTTTATTAAAGAGGAGATTGAAGACATGAGTGATCCAGAACCATCCAGAATAAAACATGAAGATACTGAGGAACAAACAGGTTGGTGTCCATTCTTGATTCTTCATTGTTGATGCTTTGGTAGATGTGGATTAATAAGCAGTATATGGATGATAAATGATAGAGTAATGCATCCAAATGATAATAACCTTGTATATAACAGTTGTCAAACAAATTTTTACTATATTAACAAGTGAATGACGGAGCAAAAAGTAAAACATCTGTTCTATGTTGTTCTGCTATTAAATAAGGGTTCACTTGAACTGTATTTCTGTGTGTTTTAGACCAGGTGAGAGTGAAAGAGGAAAGACAAGAACTGAATGAAGTGAAGGAGGAACATCATAACTTTAGAATTCAAAGAACAAAAGCCAAAGAGACGCACACCTGCACTCAGTGTGGAAAGAGTTTCACACGGAAAGGAGACCTTAACATACACATGAGAATTCATACTGGAGAGAAACCGTATACATGCACTCAGTGTGGAAAGAGTTTCACTCAATCATCAGGTCTCCGTCATCATCTGTTCATTCACTCTGGAGAAAAGCCATTTAACTGTGATCAGTGTGGTAAAGATTTTAGTTCATCATCACAGCTAAAATCACACCTGAATGTTCATTCAGATGAGAAGCCTTATGTGTGTTCTCTCTGTGGAAAGAGTTTTTCACGTCGGAAGTGTCTTAATCTACACCAGAAAACACATAATGAAGTGAGAGATTATATGTGCTTTGACTGTGGGAAGAGCTTTACTACATCTAGTCATCTGAAACAGCACCAAAGAATTCATACTGGAGAAAAACCTTACAAGTGCTCATACTGTGACAAGAGTTTCAGTCGGTCTGGACACCTGAAATCACACGAGCGAGTTCACACTGGAGAGAAGCCGTACGACTGTACTCAGTGTGGAAAGAGTTTCACAGAGAAAGGACATCTTAACAAACACATGAGAATTCACACTGGAGTGAAACCATATACATGCACTCAGTGTGGAAAGAGTTTTAGAGATGCATCAACTCTCAGTAGTCATCTGCTCATTCACTCTGGAGAAAAGCTATTCAACTGTGATCAGTGTGGTAAAGGTTTTATTTCATCATCAAATCTACTCCAACACCTGAAAGTTCATTCAGATGAGAAGTCTTATGTGTGTTCTCTCTGTGGAAAGAGTTTTTCACGTCTGGGCGGTTTTAAACTGCACCAGAAAACACACAATGAAGTGAGAGAGTATTTGTGCTTTGACTGTGGGAAGAGCTTTAGTAGATCTGTTGATCTGAAACGGCACCAAAGAATTCATACTGGAGAAAAACCTTACAAGTGCTCATATTGTGACAAGAGTTTCAATCGGTCTGGAAACCTGAAATCACACGAGCGACTTCACACTGGAGAGAAGCCGTATGCCTGCACTCAGTGTGGGAAGAGTTTCAAACAATCAACTCATCTAGTGACTCATATTAGAAAGCATTGTTCTGTGTCACAGTGAGCAAATGTTTTGTTATTCACATAATGTGTAAATGTGTTAGTTTACTAATAAACTAGTGTTACAGTGAAATGCATCAAGAATTGTGTTTTATATGTTGGAGAACAAGAATATTATTGCAAATTATTTTAATTGAACACTAACTCAAAGAAAAATAAAAATACCAAAATGAAAAGAGACTGGAAAGAAATGCAGAATCCCTGAATCCCTGAAAATCCCTGAATTTGATTCAGTTTTTAATTGTAAAATTTGCAAAATTGTTAAATATATCATTAAACCTGAAAATTATCGGCCAAAATATATTTTTATTTTTTGGTCTAAAGAAAAAAGGCAGAAAAATGACGCCCCACAATGTGTATTGTATGTAATTACAATTAATTATAGTTATTTTATACGTTTTAAAAAAACCTTTTAAGCGTTTTCAGTTAATTCAAACTTTTGTTTATACTGTGTTCTCTTTGCCAAAAAGTATGAAACGTGTTTTGGAGAAAAACATTTATTTCATAATGTGATTTAAACCCCAGCCACCCCACACACTGTCAATTCTTTTATTTCAATGAAAGGTTTGATTTTTGGCAATATTTTTAATTAAAGATCAAAAGGATAAACGATGCAGATTTATTTTTACAGCCAGTTTTGAACATGTTTACCAGGGGTGCCATTACTTCTCTATTAATAAAACTTTCTTAGTTTAGTTTAGTTTATTTGTTTAGCACGTTTAGTACAAGTACAGAGTTCCACTCCTGTTCCTATTAACTCACGAGACATGCAGACTAAACATCAAAGAAGAAGAAGAGAAAAAAAACAGAACACACAATAAAAAAATAAATAAACAAAGCAATTCAATACAAACAAACAATACTTAGAAAAAACTACATAAAGGCATCGAGCTAGCAATAGTAAACTCTTCAAATGCTTTTTAAAAGCTGAATAAAAGCTGATAATCTCGAATAGACAAGTCTCTCTAAGATTTTCGATATACACAGGGGAATTGATATGCGACCCGTCTGGGCTGGGCTGTCTTGAATTGAAGATAAGTTTTAATTGTGAAACCTTTTTGAAGATAAGATTAAAGGGATCAAATGGAATTGACAGTTAGTTTTGTGACCTATTGACCCCTCCTAGCCTCGATGATGTCTTGTTTTAACTGTGCTTTAATTTTGAAAGTGTCTGTTTGCATGTTTTTGAACTTGGTGTTTTGTCACCGCATCCCCTGAGCTGCAGCTGTGAACGTGATTAGAAAAAAATTGTGGAGGTTTATCTGTTTTCTCAGTGTTCATCTGATCATCTGAAACGGCATCAAAGAATTCATACTGCTCATATTGTGACAAGAGTTTCACTCGGCCTGGAAACCTGAAAACACACGAGCGAGTTCACACTGGAGAGAAGCCGTACTACTGTACTCAGTGATCTAGTGACTCATAGAAAGCATTGTTCTGTGTCACAGTGAGCAAATGTTTTGTTTGTTTGAGATTCACATAAATGTGTAGTTAGTTAACTAATAAACTATTGTTGCTGTGAAATGCCACAAGATTGTTTTTTATATGTTAGAGAACAAGAATATTATTGTAAATGATTTTAATTGAACACTTAATCAAAGAAAATAAAAAATACCAAAATGAAAAGAGACTGGAAGGAAATGCAGAAAATCAGGTGCCTTGTTAATCTCCAAAGTGGGTTTCTCACAAATTTGCTCATCCAATTACAGTTAATAATACAGATGAATAATTCTTGATGCTGTAGACATGTGTAGGCTACCCCAGTCTGCAGCTGTGTTTATAAAACATCCAGTGGCAAAGAAGCGTAGAGCTAGACATAGGGATGCTAAAATGTCTTGAAGTTTCAGGCCTCAAATGCTCCTTCAAGTCAATTGCTAGTTGTTGTTTTGCATGTCTTGGAAAGACCTCAGCTAGGGTGAAACTCCAGACCTAGGAAGTTTCAGAACTCAGCTTGGCTGAAACTCCTCTGGCGGTCGGGGACAGTGCCTCTGGGATGGCAGACCGGGGTGGTGGTCTCTCTTTTTAAGAAGGGGGACCGGAGGGTGTGTTCCAACTACAGGGGGATCACACTTCTCAGCCTCCCTGGGAAAGTCTATGCCAGGGTACTGGAGAGGAGAATACGGCCGATAGTGAAACCTCGGATTCAGGAGGAACAGTGCGGTTTTCGTCCGGGCCGTGGAACACTGGACCAGCTCTATACTCTCTACAGGGTGCTGGAGGGTTCATGGGAGTTTGCCCAACCAGTCCACATGTGCTTTGTGGATTTGGAGAGGGCATTCGACTGTGTCCCCCGAGGCGGCCTGTGGAGGGTGCTCCGGGAATATGGGGTTCGGGGTCCTTTGAGTGAATCTCTTGTCACAATATGAGCACTTGAAAGGTTTTTCTCCAGTATGAATTCGTTGGTGCCGTTTCAGATCAACAGATGTAGTAAAGCTCTTCCCACAGTCAAAGCACATATAATCTCTCACTTCATTGTGTGTTTTCTGGTGCCGTTTAAAACACTTCCGCCTTGAAAAACTCTTTCCACAGAGAGAACACACATAAGGCTTCTCATCTGAATGAACTTTGTTGTTTTAGATTTGATGATGAATTAAAATCTTTACCACACTGATCACAGTTAAATGGCTTTTCTCCAGAGTGAATGAGCAGATGATGATTGAGACCTGATGAATCAGAACAAATCTTTCCACACTGAGTGCAGGTGTGCGTCTTTTTGGCTTTTGTTCTTTGAATTGTAAAGTTACGATATTCCTCCTTCACTTCTTTCAGTTCTTGTCTTTCCTCTTTCACTCTCACCTGGTCTATAACACACAGAAATACAGTTAGAATCAGTTCAAGTGAACCCTTATTTATTAGCAGAAAACAACAGAGATCAGATCTTTCACTTTCTGTTTTGTCATTCACTTGTCCATATAGTAAATATGTTTGAAAACTACAAGGTTATGATCATTTGGATTTCCATTTATCATCCATATGCTGCTTATTAATTCACATCTACCAAAGCATCAACAATGAAGAATCAAGAATGGACACCAACCTGTTTGTTCCTCAGTATCTTCATGTTTTATTCTGGATGGTTCTGGATCAGTCATGTCTTCAATCTCCTCTTTAATAAAGTCCATCTTTACTCTAGTACGGCACACAGATTCACCTGGAGTGTCTCCTGCGTGTTCAGATGCACTTCTAGCCTTGATGATGAGAATATTCCCAGCATTTAATGCTGAATTATTTTGAAAAGGCTGTGATCACTCTGAAGTTAGAAGTAGTTTCAAGTTAGTTGTTTTTTTTTAAGAAAAAAAAAGAATGGTTTGATTTTTCTGATTTAGACTGTTCAAACTGTGTTTGTTTTCTTACTGTGTGTGTTTTAACACATCACCGGAGATTTATCTTGTGGATTTTTTGTTTGTTATTTGGTCTTACTATTTTTAAACTATAATACTTTGTTTGTAGACTGAACTAAAAAAGTGTAAGGGTATTTAAAAATTCGGTTTTCGGAGTCATTCAGCGCCTCCTGGAGGAAGAATTGAGTGTTTGCTGCTCAATGCGACACTCGCATGCGCCGTACGGCAGATGTTTACTACAGTTCTGAACACGTTTGCGGCAGCAACACGGCAGTGGACAGCGTGAGGATCTTTTGTAAACAAATGCGAAATTCGGATATGTCGGTTTAGTATTTAGTGTTTAGGTATAATTATAATAACGGATAATTATTATTACAAGCACATGACTACATTTATATTGTACTACAGTGATGAGAATATCGTGTAATTGTTCTGAGCAAAGTTTATTTTCAATACATACATGAAGATCGGATCCAACGTCACCTCATTAATCACTCTCTGCTCTTCAATTTATGTTCTGTTGTTCTAATTAAGTAGATTATAAAATTACACATATTTAAGTATATTTAACCCTAATTCTAACATGTTTCCTGTTATTCCATGCTATTTTTCGTTTGGAATAATACACTATGTTATTGTTAAATATTTCTTCGACTGTAGATTAAATAAAGATGCTGTCAGAATTGCATTATTTTAGTTTTATTGATTTTTTTATTTATTAAATTGTTCTTAGAGCATAAGAGCATTTTATGAATCAGTCAGTTAAATTTGTTGTAGACAAACATGAAGATTGATTGTTACATTCATTTCTATATTATGCTGACGTGTATATATATTGATTGGTTACAGTTTCTTCAAATTGTGGTTGATATCTGAGGAATCTCAGAATGAGTTATAATGAAGAAAGATTATAATTTTTGTGGGATTGTTTTTTTTTTTTAATCAGTAATTTATGTTTCTTCTCTTGTTTCAGAGTGATCACAGCCCTTTCAAAATAATTCGACAATAAATGCTGGGAATATTCTCATCATCAAGGCTAGAAGTGCATCTGAACACGCAGGAGACACTCCAGGTGAATCTGTGTGCCATACTAGAGTAAAGATGGAGTTTATTAAAGAGGAGATTGAAGACATGAGTGATCCAGAACCATCCAGAATAAAACATGAAGATACTGAGGAACAAACAGGTTGGTGTTTATTCTTGATTCTTCATTGTTGATGCTTTGGTAGATGTAAATTAATAAGCAGTATAGGGATGATAAATGATAGAGAAATACATCCAAATGATCATAACAATAGGTTACTTTCGTAACCCCGGTTCTCTGATAGCATTAAAGGGTTAGTTTACCCAAAAATGAAAATTAAGTCATTAATTACTCACCCCCATGCTGTACCAACCCCGTAAGACCTTCGTTCATCTTCGGAACACAAATAAAGATATTTTTGATTGAATCTGAGGGCTGGATCACTTTTCCATAGACAGCCTGAGGGACTGCCTCTTGACGGCCCAGAAAGTCATTAAAATAAAAGGTTTAAATATTCCATGTGCCTACAGTGGCTCAACTATAACTTTATCAAGCGACGAGACTACTTTTTGTGCGAAAAAAAAACGTAAATAACGACTTTATTCGACTTTCCATTACTTCCTTATGGGCGCATGCGCGAGAACTGAGACGAGACCGTTCTTCTTCGACTACTTTTTGTTACCGGCTGCTCACCGCTTAGGAGTTTTACCGCCCCCTACCGTATGGACGAATCCGGCGAAACTACCGGAAGTAAGCGGGCGCCATTACTGAGCTGTTGCTGGGTAGCGTTGCGCCATTGCCTTCTATTGTTTTAGTTGCAACTTCCGTCCACTGGAATAAACAGCTCGAGATTTACGACTGTCACTAACGTTACAACGTTAGCCCTTGTATAATGTCGAGTGGGTAAACAGTTTCCGTTATAAATTGTTTCAATGGTGGCAGTAAAATTTCAATTTTGAAGAGAAAACATTGTGAATACCCCGGGTCGACTGCCCCTGTCTGGTGCCGTACGGTAAACACAGATTTCCTGGGCGAGTACAAGACGCGGACATTCGCGTATAATAACAATTATTTAATGACATAAGTAAAAAAATATAATAAATGTGTGATATAGTGATCAGCAAAATCTCCTCTCTTGTTATTTTTTCTATTCAATTAACATGCTATGGTCATTAAATGGCTTTCCTGAGCTGAATGTAACGTTATGTGACATAATTGTTCTCCTGCTGTTATATTGACCTCTTTCCATGGTTTAAAAACAGTAGTTGGTCGATATTATGTATACTTTCTAGCTGTAACGTTACCTTACCCATGCCCGTTGCAATGTAAAAATGAGATAAATAATGGACACAAATGAAAAACATGAAATTGTTTATTTGATTTCATTTATTTATTTATTTATTTATTGTTGCCAAATGGACAGATCTTTTTTTAGTTTCCTCGGTAGCAAACGTTAGCCTAGCTTGCTTGCCAAGCTATTTTCATAAATAATCTGTAAGATCGTTTGTACCTTCATCTGTGACTGGAGGCCAATGTCTAACATCATCAACCCAACAAGTCTGCCTGGCTGTAGCTGTCATCAAGGGTGCGTTATCACCTTATCTCCGAGGTTTGTTTACATACCGGTGCATATGTCTATGCCGGTGTAACAGCTCAGTAATGGCGTCGCCACAAGATGGCAGCCTACACAAGAACGCTCGTCGGATTCGTCTATAAGATGACGTACTGCTTGTAAACAAAACGTTTTGTGCCTCCGGCTATATCAGTACGTCATCTTATACGGTAGGGGGCGGTAAAACTCCTAAGCGGTGAGCAGCCGGTAATAAAAAGTAGTCGAAGAAGAACGGTCTCGTCTCAGTTCTCGCGCATGCGCCCATAAGGAAGTAATGGAAAGTCGAATAAAGTCGTTATTTACGTTTTTTTTTTCGCACAAAAAGTAGTCTCGTCGCTTGATAAAGTTATAGTTGAGCCACTGTAGGCACATGGAATATTTAAACCTTTTATTTTAATGACTTTCTGGGCCGTCAAGAGGCAGTCCCTCAGGCTGTCTATGGAAAAGTGATCCAGCCCTCAGATTCAATCAAAAATATCTTTATTTGTGTTCCGAAGATGAACGAAGGTCTTACGGGGTTGGTACAGCATGGGGGTGAGTAATTAATGACTTAATTTTCATTTTTGGGTGAACTAACCCTTTAAGTGAGGTGTCTCACTATGGGATACGCCCCTTCCGCGTATTCCTCAGAAGCCCTATTACATTACGCCAGCCCTAATTGGCTGGCAGACATGACGCTGTGTCTGGGAGTGGCTACCCCACCCCTCCGTATAAGAGGAGCAGCACAGCGTCATTACGACATTCAAAACAAGCACACCTCTTCCTCGCTTCACACAGCAAGGAGGGTGATCTGGTGAGACACCTCACTTAATGCTATCAGAGAACCGGGGTTACGAAAGTAACCTATTGTTCTCTTTCAAGCATACGTTTCGGTGTCTAACTATGGGATATCCTAACTCCCGTATTGCCAGATAGCCTGCTTCGAAGTCCCCTGCCAACCAAACACCGCCTTCAGGCTGAACGAGTCATGAGTCAACTCCAACACTCAGTACCGCATGTGCTAGACTCTGTGCTGTAACATCCAGTTTATAAAACCTAGCAAATGTATGCGGCGAGGACCAACTCGCCGCTTCGCAAATATCCTGTATCGTGACTCCTTTAAAAAGGGCCCACGAAGTTGATATTCCCCTTGTTGAGTGTGCACGTAAACCAGCTGGGGGCACCTGACCCTTACTGGAATATGCCAGTGAAATCGCCTCCACTATCCAGTGCGACAACCGCTGCTTTGTAATCGGCTTCCCCGTACGTGGTTTTAACCAAGATACAAACAGCTGATCACACTCCCGGAACCCTTTGGTCCTTTCAATGTAAATGCGTAAGGCACGCACTGGGCACAGCTCATTTAGCTTTTGCTGTTCTGACGAGGCAAAAGGTGGTGGATAGAAAGCTCTTAACTCCAAAGGAGTAATAGAATTAACTATTTTGGGTATGAAAGCAGGATTAGGTCTCAAAATCACCCCTGCATCCCCGGGCATGAACTGTGTACATGCTGAATGCACCGAAAGTGCGTGAATCTCACTTAAGCCAAGGCTAACAGCAGCGCTGTTTTAAACGACAATATTTTCAAATCAATCTTGTCCAGTGGTTCAAATGGGGACATCGAAAGAGCATCAAGTACCAGTGCTAAATCCCATGAAGGGGAAAGCGGTTTTGAAACTGGTAAGGCACGACGCGCGCCCTTCATGAACCTGCATACTAAAGGATGCTGCCCAACAGTTTTATTAACAAAACCTATGTGACAAGCAGAGATAGCGGCCAAATACACTTTAATGGTGGAAAATGCTTTCCCTTGATCTATCAAATCCTGTAGGAATGATAGAACAACTGCCACTGAACACTGAAAAGGGATCTCGTGCTTAGTCGCGCACCAGCGCTCAAACACGCCCCATTTGCATTCATAGAGAGACCTAGTCGACGAAGCTCTAGCATTCTGTATGGTTCTGATAACACCGTCAGACAGACCGGTTGTACTCAAATTGAACCACTCACTGGCCAGGCCCATAGTGCCAATCGTTCTGGGTGTGGATGAAGAATCTCCCCCCCTGCTTGTGACAGTAGATCTCTGCGTAACGGGAGAGACCATGGGTCTTCGTACAGCATATGAATGATCTCCGCTAGCCAATATTTCCCTGGCCACCTCGGAGCTATTAATATGAGCTTCAATCCCTCCTCTCTCACTCTGTGGAGTGTTGGGGATATTAATGCTATCGGTGGGAACGCATAGAGGAGAGTGCGAGGCCAATCGTGTGCCAGCGCATCTATCCCCAGGGGCATCTATCCCCAGATTTGTTCGACCACTTCCTTGTTCAATTTCCACTCCCCGTACAGTGGATTGCCCCTGGACAGCAGATCCGCGCCCCGGTTCATGACACCCTGTACGTGCGTTGCTCTTAGGGATGAAAGGTTGGCATTGCTCCACAAAATCAGTTTGCGTGCCAGCATGTGTAAGGGAAGTGATCTGAGGCCTCCCTGTCGATTTATATATGCCACAACTGTAGTGTTGTCTGTCCTCACGAGAACATGATGCCCTTTCAGAAAAGGGAGAAAATGCTTCACTGTCAGAAACACGGCCAGCATTTCCAGATAGTTTATGTGGAGATTGATCAGATGATGACCCCATCTTCCATTCACTATCCTGCCCTCGTAAATGCCCCCCCAACCGTACAACGACGCGTCCGTCGTTATGACTTTTCTGGCTTGAACTACGCCCATGGGTACCCCTTGAACCAGAAAGGTTGGGTGTCTCCATTGACGCAGTGCACGGACTGCCTCTGACGTCACTCTCACTCTCTTTCGGCAGTGCCTTAATGGGTCCAGCCTTTACCCAGCGCTGAAATTCTCTCATGAATAGTCTGCCTAAGGGAATGACTATTAGGGCTGAGGCCATCAGTCCCAATAATCTGAGGCATGTGCGGAAAGAGACATTCTTCCCTCTCTGAAATTCGGTCAGGCATCGGTTGAATTTTACCACCCTGTCCTCTGACAGTCGCGCTTTGAAGGTCACCGAGTCCAGTGACAGCCCCAAATATGTTATGGACTGTGCGGGAATCAGAACACTCTTTTCGGTGTTCAGTTTTAAACCCAGTTTCTGTATGTGATCCAGAAGCATGGTCGTGTGATATCTCACTTCTTGTTCTGACTGAGCTGTCACCAACCAGTCGTCTATGTAAGTAGCGAGACGGATGCCCTTTTCCCTGAGGGGGGTCAGGGCCGCTTCTGTACATTTTATGAATACTCTTGGGCTCAGAGACATGCCAAATGGTAGGACCAGGAATTCGTAGGTCACTCCGAGGAAGGCAAACCTCTGGAATTTCCTGTGGGGTGGGTATATTTTTTATGTGAAAATATGCGTCTTTCAGGTCGATCGATGTAAACCAATCGCCTGGGCGCACTAGTTTTAGGAGTGTAGAATGAGTGAGCATTCTGAACTTGTACTTCCTTAAGTATTTGTTCAGCGCACGTAGATCCAATATGGGACGAAGGGCACGAGTCCCTTTCTTTGGGACTAGGAAGTATCTCGAGTAAAACCCACTGTGGCTTTGCTTGGGTGGTACCACTCTTATCGCCTTTTTGTTCAACAGTGAATGAATTTCGTCCTGAAGAACATGTTTTAGCTCTTCCCGCACATGAGAATGAATTATTCCTTTGAATTGCGGGGGGGAAGTGGCAAACTGCAGTCTGTACCCGAATTGTATTGTCTTTAATACCCAATGGGACTTTGTGCACTCTCGCCAATTGTTTATTTGCAGCGTTCTGGTGCCATCTTGTGGCTGAAACATGAATGAGTTCGCGGTCTGTACTGCGCATGCGTGGGCACTTTGCGCTTGGACAGAGTCTGAGTGGTTCATAGTGTGTTCTGTTAACATGTTTTGCAACATTTTTTGGGGCATTGTGTTTTGCAACATTTCTTGGGGGTACAGTGAAAACTTTATTGAGTTTTGAACATGAAAGGTGCTTGTGACTAGTGGGTTGGTGTGCACCACTGCACCGTTTCTTTTCCTTTTCACCGCTCTGCTTCCCCTGGCCCAACCGGGCGCCGATTTCCCCACAGAACATCTGTGAACTGTAGAACTCGTGTTTTGAAGAACGCTGAACATGAGAGGGTCGGGAGCTAGCAAACTGGGGGGCTGATGACTCCGTTCCCTGGTGAAGACCCTGTCAAACAGTCTTCTTCTTCCTCCTCGCTCCCTGAGGGTGGGGATGAGGTTGAGGAGCTGACTGGACCGTTTGAGCTGCCGCAGGCGGATAGTTCTTCCTAGGCCAATGCAGACCTCTGTTCCTGCGCTCCACTCTGACCCGTTGCATTCACGTTAGGTCTCTGCCGTTTCGGAATGCGAAAGTTGGGGGGTGGGCGGGCCGTGACCTGTGCGAAGGTCTGTCGGGGTGGCGGAGCTGGTGCAATCTGCGTCTTTCTCGGCATACAGAGCTGCAAAGCCTCATCATCCCTCTTTTTCTCCTCGCATCTCTTCTGCATCAGTGTCAGAGCTGAGCCGAAAATGCCATCCGCGACTACCGGTGCGTCTAGGATGGCTTCTTTTTCCCTGTCAGAGAGATTAGCGAGATTAAGCCATCGTGCTCTCTCCTGGATAACCATTGTGGCCATGGCTTTCCCGGCGGCTTGAACCGCGCATCTCTGAAGACGCAGAGAGAGATCCGTTACAACACAGATCTCCTCCCAGTGTGTCTGACCTGGCATGGTAGTCACTTCGTCCTGCAGCTCCGCTTGGTATGCGGTCAGCAGAGAGATCGCGTTCATAGCCCTTACAGAGAGCGCGACTGCTTTGTAAGCGCGTTCCGTCATGCTCGACTGGAAACGATCAGCTTTAGATGGCAGCGTCGGGTTTGCAGCCGCCGTGCGTTTAGGTTGCAAGTGAGCGGCAACTAAAGGCTCCATGGGGGGCATACGGAGAAGGCCCTCCTTTTCCATCCCCTCCACATCTAGAACGGAGCCACCCTGCACGGGCATCTTGCTCGTGAACGGCTTATCCTTCCACGTAACCGCGACCTCCTCCAGGAGCTCCGGGAAAACAGGAAGGAGCTGTCGTGCTGCTCGTTTGGCACTCGGCAGTCTCTTACCCTCATAGCGAGACTTTGCAGTCTCCGCTACCACGGTCGGCCACGGAATATTATAACGCGTTTGCACACGTCCTGCAGATCGACACTGAGAAGCGGGGAGGATGGTGTACCGTCCGCCTCTTCCGTGGATCCCGCCGCAGCGAGGATATGCTCCGGGTGCGCAGGCCGAGGGAGGAATGGAGAATCTTCTAAGTCTTCCTCTTCGTCAGAGAGAAGAAAGTCCGATTGTCCCTCTTCCTCGAATTCGACCGCGTCTTCCTCCTCATCCGTGCTGAGCAGACTGGAGAGAGGCATGCATGCGTCGAGCTGCTCACTCCAGGATAGAGCCGCCGTGGTGGGCGGTTCTACAGGGATGGATACCTGCGGAGTGTTAGCTGGTGCAGGGCTAGGAGTCATGAGGGGATCCTGGCACGACAGGCTAGCTTGGCGTGCTAGCCTGCGACGAAGGCTCTTCGTGGTGAAGCGTGCGCAGTGTTCACACGTGCCGGGACTCTCGATCGCCAATTGAGCGTGTTTCAGCCCGAGACATGCAGAGCAGACCTGGTGTGTGTCCTTGCATGAAATCTTGTTCCCGCATGAACAGAACCGCACGGAATCTCCCTCACTAGCCTGGATAGTCTGCATTGCTGCAGCCATCGTAGAATCGAACAAACCTCCTTGCGATCGGCTGGGATGCAAATCGAAGGAGCCAGACGAAAAACGGCGTGGTGGCCAGTAGTTCGTCCAAGAGTTCGTAGAAAAGGCTTCAAGGCTTCTGGTGTGAAGCGAGAAGAGGTTTTTGAATGTCGTAATGACGCTGTGCTGCTCCTCTTATACGGAGGGGTGGGGTAGCCACTCCCAGACACAGCGTCATGTCTGCCAGCCAATTAGGGCTGGCGTAATGTAATAGGGCTTCTGAGGAATACGCGGAAAGGGCGTATCCCATAGTGAGACACCGAAACGTATGCTCGAAAGAGAACCTTGTATATAGCAGTTGTCAAACATATTTTTACTATAGACGAATCCAACGAGCGTTCTGTGTAGGCTGCCATCTTGTGGCGACGCCATTACTGAGCTGTTACACAGGCATATAGACATATGCACCGGTATGTAAACAAACCTCGGTGATAACGCGAACTCACCCTCGATGACAGCTACAGCCAGGCAGAATGACTTGTTGGTTTGATCTGTGACTGCAGTGGCCTCCAGTCACAGATGAAGGTACAAACGATCTTACAGATTAACGTTATTTATGAAAATAGCTTGGCAAGCTAGCTAGGCTAACGTTTGCTAACGAGGAAACTATAAAAAGATCTGTCCATTTGGCAACAATAAATAAATAAATGAATGAAATCAAATAAACAAAATCATTTTTTTCATTTGTGTCCATTATTTATCTCATTTTCACATTGCAACAGGCAAGGGTAAGGTAACGTTACAGCTAGAAAGTATACATAATATCGACCAATTAGTGTTTTTAAACCATGGAAAGAGGTCAATATAACAGCGGGAGAACAATTATGTCACATACATAACGTTACATTTAGCTCAGGAAAGCCATTTAATGACCATAGCATGTTAATTTAATAGAAAAAATAGCAAGAGAGGAGATTTTGCTGATCACTATATCACATATTTATTATATTTTTTTTACTTATGTCATTAAATAATTGTTATTATACGCGAATGTCCACGTCTTGTACTCGCCCAGGAAATCTGTAAACCGTACGGCACCAGACAGGGGCAGTCGACCCGGGGTATTCACAGTGTTTTCTCTTCAAAATTGAAATTTTACTGCCACCATTGAAACAATTTATAACGGAAACTGTTCACCCACTCGACATTATACAAGGGATAACGTTGTAACGTTAGTGACAGTCGTAAATCGCGAGCTGTTTATTCCAGTGGACGCAAGTTGCAACTGTAGTGAAGTTTTTCTTCTTCCACGCAACAGACCAGGAGACTCTTGAGGTATCTTACACGCAGAAGTTCATTATTGCGTAGCTGTAGTCATCTCAAAGATAGTCTAAGATTGTCTAACTAAGGGAAAACATTCCCTTACAATTTATACATTTAGAGGGGAGGAGTTTACATTGAGGGGGAGAAACTGAAACAAAGCATGCAAATGAATTAGGAACACACCCTACTCTGAGGCCATTACCAATCCGATTGAATCAGCATAACTTTTCAAATGCTGATGGTGGCAGGAACTCTGGTTCCAAAGAGCCATCCCAGAGCCATTAAAGACAAAAGGTGTAAGTCTCCCTTATAGCTAATCCAATCAAAAACAGGACTATCGGGAAAGGAGACTCTCGCTGGAGACTTTATCAGTTTTTATACCATTGGAGTGGAAACCTAAATTAAACATTTGACAAATTTGTATTTCTCCAATTCCCCCTTTGGGAGTTCTAAATAACTCCCACACTATATACAAATTTAAACAATTAAACGTTCACTCTTGTAACTTTTGCTAGTTACAGGCACATACTCATGTTCTGTGTTTGCTTTTTCTGTAATTACATGCTGACACAGAAAACAAACATGCAATTAGGGTCCATTAAGCTCTTACGGAAAAATTAAACTTCAGTTACATCTGGTGTAATTTTTTCTGAAAGATCAAGACTGTTTAACCATCATGCTTGTGCACAAGAGAGTCAATGCAGCCATCTTCGGCTGTGGCCTGCAAGGTTTCCAGCAAAAACGAGGATTGTGGAGTCTTCACTTTGTGCGATGTCCTGGTGGTTACTACATCTTGATAATGTTGATGGATGACTGAAGGTTCCGTAAGTCTTTTCTCTGCGTTGTGTATTTTTTTTTTCTTCTTTACTTTGGTGATAGTTGGCTCGGCAGTGGGTCTCATTGTTCTCTGGAAGTGGTGGCTTCATACGCAGGTGAAGACGTCTGTGCGTATGGGTCTCGGGATAGCCATCAAGTGGTATCTGCACAGAGGAAAAAAAAAAAACAAGAGAGCAGTATTTCTTCAAAGACAAGGGTTGTATCCTGCTGAGTAAACACTGAGTCTGCTATTGTTCCCTCTTTCCCTATTCCTTAATTCTTGACACCTAAAGAAAACAGTGAGGTGAGGATGGACTAAATGGATGGGGAAGGCCTATGAGGGAATCTTCGCCCAAGGGGTGACCCCCGACGCATATGGCATTTCGGTTCTTCCCTTGGGTTCCTCACTGGTTCGTGTCCTTTTTATGTCCCTGTCAGTGGGCAGAATTTTGCAGAATACTTTGCAATGTGACAGAACCCTTTTCAATGTGACACATAATACCAAGCTTTTTCTTCCTTGACCCAATACTGCCGATCAACATTACTTGATGGGGCACATGCCACTTAGGCTCTAATGGCTTGACCTGTCCTGTGACATGTGTACTTTGATCTGCGTAACCCAATTATGAGTTATTTTTTTCCTTCATCCTCTAACAAAACATCAGTCGTTGTAGACATCATACGTGAGAATGGGTGAGGATAGTTAAATCACTTTCCCCAATGGGAAAAGGTGACAAAATTGACTTTTGCTTCATTCATTAGTGCTACACTGCATGTGGGCATTTACAGTCTGACCTAACACTATTATTGATGAAAGGCCTGTGCTGTAGAATACCATTTAAGGCTGTGAGTTTACTTAAAGCAGTCCCCCAAAGGAAAAGCTGAGACAGTCACTTTCCTTTTGTTCCGTTAAACAAACATAAGTCTTTTATCTCTGTTGTAAGTTACTGGGGAAATTAAGCACTCACAGTCCAAATGGTTAACAGGTCAACAAGCTGCCCCACCCGTTTAAAGACGTGGGGAATGGCGGCTTCAGAGTAGCAAGCAAACTGAGAAGTTGGGCAAAAAGGTTGACTTCTTTAAATCTCTTTCTGCTTTTTCTACACTCTCTACTCCAATGTCCCGGCTGACCACAGTAATAACACCTGCCCTCTCTCTTAGGACATTTACGTTTCTGTGGGTTTTCTGTGCTGACCTTAAAAGAGGCTGCTGCAATTTGTACTCTTGCCTTAACATCAAAATCTCTTTCCCAAGCAGTTAACCTCTCCAGGTTACTTCTAAGAGTTCTGTGAGACCAAGTCAGATCCAAAAATGGCAAAGCACTTCTGTAGTCAGCTATAAGGCCATCTGACCAGATGCGGACCAGTGGTCCTTTGTCATTGAGTACACTTTCAGAATCATCCACTATTCCACTGTACGTTACAGCTGACTGACAAAACCTCTCAGTATATTCATTCACCGTTTCTTCTTTCTTTTGTACACAGTTAGTAATTCTAGACCAATCTATCTTGGGTCCTAGGATATTCTTTAGGATTTTCAGAACACCTTCTCTCAATTCATCTTTTCTGGCATGTTGCAGTTCAGAAGTAACAGCAGACTCAAAACTGTTGAATTCAGATTCAGTTAGAATTTGAGACATTAACTGTGTGATTTCTGTTAACGACATGTCGTAGAGACGCATTTTGCTGACCAATGCTCTTCTAAATTCAGTGAACTGTGTGCGTGCTGGCGGTAAACTCTGTGACAATCTCTCTATGTCTCTAGGTCCGAGCGTTGTAGCAACAGTTTGGATTTGAACAACAGAAGCACTGGAAGGAACACTTTCTGACTGTTCAATTCCCTGCGGTCTTTTTCTAGCAGCACACACCTTCACTGAACTTACATGCTTATCTGTTACTGATGGGATGTCTACATCTCTTTCAAACAATGCTTGTAAGTCAGGAAAAGTTTCATCTGACTGTTGGTCTTCAGTGTTACATTTGGCTGAGGCCTGGTTATGGCCCACCTTTGTCTTGAAACAGGACAATTGAGTCTGCAATTGTTTGTTCTGTTCATTTAACTTAGCAATACACCTAGCTTGCTCTTGTGCAATGGATAAACTGTATTCTTTGTAACAACAGATAATAGCTTTCACATTGTTCTTGCGAATACTTGCTCCTAGCACTTTTTTACACTCATCTATAGACCATACTTTTTCTGGGTGAATGCCAAATTTCTTTGTCAAATTCACTCTGACTGACTGAGTCACTATGGAGTCCATGTGCTCTCCTAACAATGACTTAAATTCACTATCTGACCACAATGGAGTGGCAAGGCCACTTTTCTCAGTTGTAGGAACCAACCTAGCATTCATCACAACCATTTTGTGAGTTTCTTTGTTATCACACAAAACAACTAACTTTCTCTGATCAACAGAGGCTACACTTGTTTACACAGATCGACTGTTGTAAACCTTCTTTGACAAAGCAAAGGAAAATCCACAATATTACTAGCACTTAATGCTAACCTTCCCTGCTTGTACAGAGGATCAAACTTTCATCTCTAAAATACATTTTTAGAGGGTAACACCACAAAACAACAACAAACAAACAACACAAACTATTAGCATGTTACGCTAATCTTCCCTGAAAGAAAATGGAAAGGGTCTTTCACCTTCCTAACTTTTAGAGGATAAGACCACAATAACTAGCAAAAAAAATGCTAATCCTTCTCTGCGAACAGAGGTTATAACCAATATTAACACGTAATGTTAATCTTCCCTAAGTTTAGAGGATATCTTCTCTTGCAACGTAGAGGCACTATTCCGTTCGACAAAACTTCCCTGACTCATTCAGAGGATATCTTACAACTTCCCTGACTTATTCAGAGGATCCCAAAATATTAACATTTAATGTCAATCTTCCCTGCCTGACAACAGAGGATATCTATCATCTTTAAAAGACAACTTTTAAAGGATAACTTTAGTTAATCAAACACTACAGCTGCCTGATAACTCTTTCTCTGACGGCGCAGAGGCACAACTTTGGTACTGGTCTGGTTCTTTGAATAGAGTGAAACTCACCGAATCGTTGCTTGTATGAAAAGATTCAGTCTGGAACTCAGTCAGAAAAGTTCTTTTTGTTCTTGTTCTGGAACTCAGTTCACTTTGTTGATCTTGTTCTGGAACTCAGGTAAGATTTCTCTGTTGAAATCTTTTGTTGCAGTTCTTGATTCAGGTAAGATTTCTCTATCCGGGTCATGGCACCATCTGTAGTGAAGTTTTTCTTCTTCCACGCAACAGACCAGGAGACTCTTGAGGTATCTTACACGCAGAAGTTCATTATTGCGTAGCTGTAGTCATCTCAAAGATAGTCTAAGATTGTCTAACTAAGGGAAAACATTCCCTTACAATTTATACATTTAGAGGGGAGGAGTTTACATTGAGGGGGAGAAACTGAAACAAAGCATGCAAATGAATTAGGAACACACCCTACTCTGAGGCCATTACCAATCCGATTGAATCAGCATAACTTTTCAAATGCTGATGGTGGCAGGAACTCTGGTTCCAAAGAGCCATCCCAGAGCCATTAAAGACAAAAGGTGTAAGTCTCCCTTATAGCTAATCCAATCAAAAACAGGACTATCGGGAAAGGAGACTCTCGCTGGAGACTTTATCAGTTTTTATACCATTGGAGTGGAAACCTAAATTAAACATTTGACAAATTTGTATTTCTCCACAACTAAAACAATAGGAGGCAATGGCGCAACGCTACCCAGCAACAGCTCAGTAATGGCGCCCCGCTTTCTTCCGGTAGTTTCGCCGGATTCGTCTATATTAACAATGAATGACAGAACAAAAAGTGAAAGATCTGATCTTTGTTGTTTTGTGCTAATAAATAAGGGTTCACTTGAACTGATTCTAACTGTGTTTCTGTGTGTTTTAGACCAGGAGAGAGTGAAAGAGGAAAGACAAGAACTGAATGAAGTGAAGGAGGAACATCGTAACTTTACAATTCAAAGAACAAAAGCCAAAAAGACGCACACCTGCATTCAGTGTGGAAAGAGTTTCACACACAAAGGAAACCTTAACATGCACATGAGAATTCACACAGGAGTGAAACTGTATACATGCATTCAGTGTGGAAAGAGTTTCACACACAAAGGAAACCTTAACATGCACATGAGAATTCACACAGGAGTGAAACCGTATACATGCACTCAGTGTGGAAAGAGCTTTTCTCAAGCATCAACTCTCAGTTATCATCTGCGCATTCACTCTGGGGAAAAGCCGTTTAACTGTGATCAGTGTGGTAAAGATTTTATTTCATCATCAAAACTAAAAGCACACCTAAAAGTTCATTCAGATGAGAAGCCTTATGTGTGTTCTCTCTGTGGAAAGAGTTTTTCACGACTGATCAGTTTTAAACTGCACCAGAAAACACACAATGAAGTGAGAGATCATGTGTGCTTTGACTGTGGGAAGAGCTTTAGTAGATCTGTTGATCTGAAACTGCATCAACGAATTCATACTGGAGAAAAACCTTACAAGTGCTCATATTGTGACAAGAGTTTCACACATACTGGAAACTTGAAATCACACGAACGACTTCATACTGGAGAGAAGCCGTACGACTGTACTCAGTGTGGGAAGACTTTCACCCAATCAAGTAATCTAGTGACTCATATTAGAAAGCATCGTTCTGTGTCACAGTGAGCAAATA
The DNA here is from genome assembly GCF_988280905.1 of Pimephales promelas. Classification (NCBI taxonomy): domain Eukaryota; kingdom Metazoa; phylum Chordata; class Actinopteri; order Cypriniformes; family Leuciscidae; genus Pimephales; species Pimephales promelas. The sequence continues at coordinate 32,365,153 of NC_142784.1, forward strand.
ATGTGTTGTTAGTTAACTAATAAACTAGTGTTGCTGTGAAATGCCACAAGATGTGTTTTATAAGTTGGAGAACAAAAATATTATTGATGTAGCACCCTGCTGAATTTATTTATTGTTTCCTTTGTGTTCTGCTAACAGAAATATAGTACCTATATCCTGAAATATTGTCCAGTTCAATTGTCCCAGGTTGGTAACACCTTTTCTTTTTTGTTTTTGTATTAATATGTGTTAATAAATTGTGAGGTGTTGAAATATGCTCTGTTGTGAGTAGCCCTTGAACATCCCTGGTCATTTTCTTTTGTATTGGGTGGTCAGTTTTGTTTATTATCCAATCATAGAGTAATTTGGGAACCTACTGGGTTTTTGAGGAGGCGGGACTAAAAGACAAAACGCAAAAGAGAGAGATGAAAAAGACATAGATATATTTAAGAGCTAGTTGTGAATTCTGTATTATTGATTACATTAGTGGACTTGGGCTTGATCACGCTAGAGAAGCGTTTGTGGATCACACGCGTTCTCCCCGCGGAAAGGTGACCATCGCGTCATTACGGTCGAGACTTAATGATCTCGTTAGATAGAGAGTCTCCTCATCAACAGCATGATCTAAAACTCTCCACGTGAGGTGCTACTTCGGCTGGTGGCCAGGGTGACCTGACTGATCCTCTTCAGTCACGCAACTCGCGTCTATTCTCCCGGGTCTATTTTCGGATGCCCTGCGGGTTTCCCTTAAAGGAGTAGTTCACTTTTGAAAAAACGTTTGCTGACAATTTACTCGCCCCCATGTCATCCAAGATGTCCATGTCTTTCTTTCCTCAGTCGAAAAGAAATTAAGGTTTTTGATGAAAACATTCCAGGATTTTTCTCCAAATAATAGACTTACATGGGAACCAGACGGTACAAGGTCCAAAAGATAGTTAATAACAGTTTCAGATGCAGCTTCAAATGTCTTTAAACGACACCAGACGATGAATAAGGGTCTTATCATGCGAAGCGATCGGTTATTTCAAAACTTGAAATACGTAATTACGTTCAAAAGGTCACGGGCGACGTAGCCGGAAGTACAGAAACAAAATCGTCCGACATCGTTGTTTTACCTTTTAATTACTTTTTTTGTAAACGGCGTTTGAGTTGGTTTGCACGTTCAACCTATGCGTTCAACTTGTAAACACTGACTCTGTATTTCAGGCTACGTCGCCCGTGACCTTTTGAACATAATTACGTATTTTGTGACGTTACAAACGCGCCTCACAGAATAGAGCAAGGCTAGCATTTGTCCTTAGAAAAGTTACATTTTTGGAATAAGTTTTGAAATAACCGATCGTTTCGCATGATAAGACCCTTATTCATCGTCTGGTGTCGTTTAAAGACATTTGAAGCTGCATCTGAAACTGTTATTAACTGTCTTTTGGACCTTAGACCGTCTGGTTCCCATTGAAGTCCATTATATGGAGAAAAATCCTGGAATGTTTTCATCAAAAACCTTAATTTCTTTTCGACTGAGGAAAGAAAGACATGGACATCTTGGATGACATGGGGGTGAGTAAATTATCAGCAAAAGTTTTTTCAAAAGTGAACTAATCCTTTAATGCTCCAGAATTAGATCTGTTTACCATCGCAGCATCACAGGGCGGGCTAGAAACTTCAGGAAGTGAAGATTCGACAGTGCTGCCACTTTCTGGTGTGCATATATATGTCGAGTCAGATCCTGAGATGACGGCCATGCCTCCCCTGGCCGCTGCGAGCATCGGACTAGAGTGGAACCTTTCACCCTGTCCTGAGTGATCGCTGCTGGACGATTGGCTTTTGGGCGTGGCCAAATGGGGGACCCCCATGTCTTCCAGCAAAACCTCATTAATCTCCTCCGCCCTTCCTTCCCTCGACGGGGCCGCTGCCCATGGGTACACTGGGGTGCCCCCGGTTGAACGCTCTGACGCGATGCTACTGTGTCCTCAGAGTGCTTCTTCTCAGTGCGATCCTAACCACCCGTCCAAAGCCTGTCATTTTTCGTCTAACCTTGTGGCGAAATCCTATAGCGCTCTATAGGAGGCAGCTGCCTCACTGCATGCCATGGCCATTCTGCTGGTCTACCAGACCCAGATGCTCACGGACATGTGTAACGGAGGCCAGCTAGTAGTTGCTAGCCTGTAGCTTGCCTGTCACACGTTTTTTGGGCCAAAACATTTTTTGTCACATACAGCAAACATCTCCTCACTATCCGCTAGCTGACAACCCAGGCTCCACACATGGCAACAGAAACAAACTGCGGCAAACATAATAAACTGTTCCAGCCAATAACTGACAAGAAGGCCCGGGGGCGGGGTTTTGGGGGGTCAGTGCGCGGGTGAGGAGGAGGGAGGGTCTATCTAGCCTCCATTTTGTTTGAAAATACTTTAAACAACAACAGGAAGTCGCCCGACATTGCTTAGAGCACCTTTAATGTTTCAGACTCGATCGAAGTGAAAGAGCTAAGACAAGAAATGAAATTAAAGGTGATAATGTTGTAGTTTGTTTCAGCCTGTTGACACCAATACAACGATCTTAATGTGCCAATTTACAGAAGATCTCAGACATCACCATAATGAATGAGCTGAAAACAGGGAACTTTTGGAGACAAAGAGGTTTTTCAGCTGCTCAGTTTAACATGATGGCCCTGTACTTTTTAAATGCAGATTGGATAAAAACACAGTGATCACAGTTCACACCTGCAGTGAAGCCCCTCCCACAACAATTCACCAATAAATACTGGGAATATTCCCATCATCCTACAAGAGAAGGACAAACTCCAGGAGTAGCAGCTGAAATCTGTGTGACTGTTAAAGATGGAGTTTATTAAAGAGGAGATTGAAGACGTGACTGATCCAGAACCATCCAGAATAAAACATGAAGATACTGAGCAACAAACAGGTTGGTGTCCATTTTTGATTCTTCATTGATGCTTTAGTAGATTTGAATTAATAAGGAGTATATAGATGATAAATTATAAACATCCAAATGATCAAAACCTTGTATATAGCAGTTGTCAAACATATTTTTACTATATGATGTTTTATTAACAAAGTTCGGGAGAAGCACGTTCAGATAATTAACACGGGTGGAGAGCACTCAGCAATCTGATTGCTAATGATTAAAACGTGTATATATATATATATATAGACTCAACAGTCTCACCTCATTTCTCTGACAGTTTAGCAGCAACCCTCCACCACCCCTTCTCCATGCACTCTTCTTTTCGTGAAATCGTGAAATTAACAAGTGAATGACAGAATAACAAGTGAACGATCTGATCTCTGTTGTTTTCTGCTAATAAATAAGGGTTCACTTGAACTGATTCTAACTGTATTTCTGTGTGTTTTAGACCAGGTGAGAGTGAAAGAGGAAAGACAAGAACTGAATGAAGTGAAGGAGGAACATCGTAACTTTACAATTCAAAGAACAAAAGCCAAAAAGACGCACACCTGCACTCAGTGTGGAAATAGTTTCAAACGTAAAGGTAACCTTTACACACACATGAGAATTCACACTGGAGCAAAACCGTATACATGCACTCAGTGTGGAAAGAGTTTTTCTCATTCATCAGGTCTCAGTTATCATCTGCGCATTCACTCTGGAGAAAAGCCATTTAACTGTGATCAGTGTGGTAAAGATTTTATTTCTTCATCACATCTAAAATTACACCTGAAAGTTCATTCAGGTGAGAAGCCTTATGTGTGTTCTCTCTGTGGAAAGAGTTTTTCATGGCTGGGCAGTTTTAAACTGCACCAGGAAACACACAATGAAGTGAGAGATTATATGTGCTTTGGGAAGAGCTTTACTAGATCTGTTGATCTGAAACGACATCAAAGAATTCATACTGGAGAAAAACCTTACAAGTGCTCATATTGTGACAAGAGTTTTTCTCATACTGGAAACCTGAAATCACACGAGCGAGTTCACACTGGAGAGAAGCCGTACGACTGTACTCGGTGTGAGAAGAGTTTCACCCGATCAAGTAATCTAGTGACTCATATTAGAAAGCATTGTTCTGTGTCACAGTGAGCAAATGTTTTGTTAGATTCACATAAATGTGTTGTTAGTTAACTAATAAACGTTGCTGTGAAATGCCACAAGATGTGTTTTATTAGTTGGAGAACAAGGATATTATTAATGTAGCACCCTGCTAAATTTATATATTGTTTCTTTTGTGTTTTGCTATAGTACCTATATCCTGAAGTGTGGGCCAGTTCAATTGTCCCTGGTAACACCTTTTCTCTTTTGTTTTTGTATTAATATGTGTTAATAAATTGTGAGGTTTTAAAATATCCTCTTTTGTGAGTAGCCCTTGAACATCCCTCATTTTCATTTGCATTGGATGACCAGTTTTGTTCATATCCAATCAGAGTGCAGTTTGGGAACCTGCCATGTTTCTCCAGTAGCTCCTCAATGCAGAACAAGAGATCCATGGGGCGGAGTTGGATTTCCTCCTACTGCATTCTGATTGGTCGACAGTTAGCGTTTCTCACAGGTTCGCGTTTAGAGAGAATGGTGTCATCTTAGCGGCCCCTAATTTAATATCAAATGATCGTTGTGAGGAAGAGAATCAATCAAAACTAACTTTAGCTAGAAAATAACGTTATTAAAGAACCGCTTTAAAGCCAAAACAATCTCCCTTACCTCAAGTTAAATGTTTATCTCTGTAAAGCTGCTTTGAAACAAATCTACAATGTTAAAAGGACTATAAAAATGACGATAAAAAAATAAGATAATAAAGTTTAAAAAGTTACAAACACTGTTGTACATTGTGTGAATGTTCACCTTTTATTAGTATAGACAGTGGTGGGCAATAGCCAAGTTGGCTATTTTTTAGGTTAAATTTTTTTTTTTTTTTTTTTTGGGGGGGGGGCGCGTTTAATTTTAATTCAAAACAAAAAGATTGATTAAAATTCTTACATTTATCTTCCCTGAAAAGCACGTGGTTCCTTGTACATGCAAGAATAAATAGCTCTTAAAAAGTGTAGCCTATTGTTTAATTGGCTGGTCTTTTACACCTCTCAGTAATACACATGCATTTTGATTTAAAATACTTTTTTAAATACAAATTTTCAGTAATATTAAATCAAGTTTTAATTCAAGTCGAAAATATGTTTGCTTTTTCCACAACTGAATAAGAAAAAAACACACACTTTTTAACACACTAACAGACAATTTGAAAATAGTGGGGAAACTTTGAAGGCAATACATAAGGAAAACCACATTGGGAGCAAACGCAGAATGACAAAAACATTAGCTTTCATCCTTTCACGCTGATCAGCACAGATCTGGCAGAACTCGCTTCAGGTGGGTGTCTTCAGTTATTATTTTAAAAAGTTTCCCCTTTCTTCCTCGACCTCCATAACCTGTGGGTTAGCAAAGAAAGCAAATATTTAATCTAAGAAGAATGTTAAATACATTTCAAAGGTTATTTCTTGCCAAGTTAGCGATGGCTAGTGGTTTTTACGTTAGCGTGACTGACAACACCACATGTTAGCTTCCAAAGCTAATATGCGAGTCTTCAATGCTGAAATACTGTCTCAACTCTCACAGCCTATTTCTTTTCGTTTGGAATAGTTTCGTTTAAAGATTTAGTTGCAAGCTTTCTGTATATATATTTCTCATGTCTGTAAGGCATATTTCGTTAATTTATGATGAGATGCACTGAAGTTCGCGTGCAATATAGTGACCGCGCAGGCCATGTCATGTTTAAATTGTCATATTTGCTTCTTATTTATTAAATCCAGGCAATTGGTTGATGAATTAAAACAATAATTAAGATACAATTTATACAAAACTAAATTCACTTTAAAGAAAGGCTTTCTACAAAACACGCTTATGAGTCCAAATCAACCCACTTAATGTCTTCAGATATAAGTGCATGTCTTATCTGTTCACTTTTCATAATCAACATGGGGAAAAAACATTATAATATTTCAACAAATATGGAACTAAATGCGCTTATTTAATGGCTACAACATGCATGTAGTAGGCCGACTCGATTTGTAAAAATTGCTGCACAATAATTTAATTCTGAATTTTGCACATTGAAAGACATTTTTTATGCATATAGTAAACTGCAACATTTATCAAATTCTCCGACAATTGTGAGTGCATTTATTAATAATTATGATACTAAAATCACAATAAAGTAAATTATACTACAAAAAAAATCAGATGAACCCAGAATATAAACGCAACATGTTTTTTTATTTTGTTTATTTTTTAGAAAAAAATTTATAAACTTTTTCAAAGCATTAACAGAAAGCATTAATACACTTAAAGTTAAAGCTAATAACCCGTTCCACCAAAATAATATTACGAGTCATTAATCAAAAAAGAAAAAAAGAAATGTAGGTCTACATATGAAATTGGTCCATACATCATATTTAACATTAAGTGGGAGAGTCCTCATCTTCTCAATGTAATCATGGGTTGCCAAGTCTTATTTATTAAATCTAGGCAATTTTTTAATGAAACATCATTTAAAATTAATTTAACTACAATTAGAAATAGCAAATCAGTGTTTTTTTTTTTTTTTTTTTTTTTTTAGAGCACAAGGTTAACGAAAATGTAGGTTAAATAACTTTAACAGTCATGTAAGGATGAGATGCTATTCTGAAGAGTCGTGAAAGTGAAACTTACCAGAAAAAAGACGATATCTTCGGACTGGAGAAGCCATGTATTTTGCGCAAATTGCGCATGATTATTTTTGTCATTATTAATTCAATCTCCGATCATTATTTTACAGGGCCTATTCATTATGTTTAAAGATGTCCTCGTTTGGCTGGTTTGGAAGGACCAATTGTCAGCATTACATGAATGACACAGATTTGGAAGATGAATGACACACGTGTGTTTTCCTCAAATAGTGTACTCCTCCTCCTCTTTTATGTTCGGGTCAGTGACCTGCCGCACTGATTTGCACTTCCAGGAGCAATAAATATTATATAATAATATAAAATAGGTTTAAAATTATATACATGTTTTAATCTCACATCATCTGTCCTCCTCACTGTTCTTAATTGTGTGAAGTTTCAAAAATAGGTAATTTTTAGACTATTAATGTGGTCAAATGTCATACGGACAAACGGAATTCACTTAAAGTTATTTAAGACAATTGTATTTAAAATTATTAAAAATGATAAAATTTTTCATTTGGCATATTTTTTCAAGTCTTAAGATAAGCATATTAAAGTATCAGTAAGATAGTCCTTTCAGAAATGTCATTTGTATCTAAAACAAATTGTTCCGCAAAAACACATTTTTCCCTATGTCATACGGTAAAAACAAAGTTTAGAAGCCATTTTGGAACTGGATATTAATGACTTAAGTCATGTGAAATTTGATGACATTACTCAGAGGACCCCTGAAGACCAGCCAAGTTGAAGGCAAGTTTAAGATTTTGCTCCTACATTTGGGGTAATTTCACCTTTTCCAAGTGAGTTACATGTGTCACAGATTTGGGTGTCATATGGTCAAACGTCAAAAAAGGATTTAAAACATTTAAAATTTGAAAAAATATTTATTTACAGGTGAAATATAAAGTTTAAAAGTCAAGGTAAAGGGTAAAGATGGAAGGAGGTGGCCAAGCAACTGCCTGTTGCAAGCAACTGACACAGCACAAAATTGTCATAAGGGCAAACAAAAAATGTCATACAGACAAACGATTTTACCGTATGACATGTTGTTATACCATATGACACAGAGCATTTAACTGTTATTTCTTAATAGTTATATAGTTTGTACGACTATGAATTAATATTAACATATATAATATATTTCTGCCTATTTTAAGCATTTTTTAACATTATTACAGATGCCTCTTTCTAGTAAGGAGAGGGGTGCATGTTTCCGTGCAAAGCTAAGGGCAGATCCTGCAGCTAGAAAAGAGAACCTAGCCAAGAGGAGGGAAAGGGTATATGATGTGAGAGTATATGATGCCAGTAATGTTAGGATGTGCCAGTTTAGTCAGTATAGGCAGTATCTTATCTATAGGCCTGAGTTGAAGTCAGCATCACAATGTTTCTGGAAAGTGGCTTTATATACAGTGGGGCCAAAAACTTGCACAATCAGTGGCTGACTAAATACTTTTTGGCCCCACTGTAGATATATTATTCACGTGTGTGTGTGTGTGTGTATCTCACTGTTGTAAATCTAACTGATATTGTCATGTTTTACATATAGCACGTCCCATGTGTTCCTTGTACTGAAAGAGAGTTGAGTTGACTAAAAGATATGTTCATGTGTTGGAAAATATATTCTACTGTTTAAAAAAGGTTCACTTGAGATGCCTGTTTCTTTGAAATCATTTTGAATTGGCCTACATCAATTTATTACATTAAAAATGCAATGAAACATTGAAATTGTACTATGTCATACGGTAAAACAAAATATGTCATATGGTAAAACATTGAATTTTAAAAGAAATAAAAATAGATACTTTGTTTGTTTACAAGGTTCATGAAAATAATGGAGGAGAGCTAGTATGATATACATATATATATAACTTCAAGGCATTTTTGACTTATTTCTTGTAAAAAAAAAAAATGCTGTGGTTGTTAAAAAACAAAATATCTAGTATTTGTGGTGTAGGTGGTTATATTTTGCAACTTGTTATATAATACTTACAGATCAACTATTACATCCATGGTTGTTTTTAACTGTGTCATGAATATTAAATTTAATTTATTCCTAAAAATGACTTCGTTTTACCGTATGACATTTTCAAGGACTGTATACAAAGAAACACATTAACATGTCATATATTGTTATTTTTTATAAAGGGCACTAATAAAAACAAAAAATATACACATAGATGTACAAAAAAAATGCTATATTTACTTTGTCCTTTAATTTTTATTTTTTTACTGTTTTGAAATTCTAAAACGTCACTGACCCGTTCATGCTTTTAATACTATTTGCGCCGTTATTTATTTTTATAATGCTGTAAAAATCTTTGTTCTGTTTTTCCTATTTTAATAAAACTTTTAAAAACTGTTTTGTACAGTTACATTGTTATATTTAGTCATTAGGACACGTTGTGAGGACGTCGTGGTAAAGTTAAATTTTTTATAAGGTTGGCCAACGTTCCAGAAACGTTGTAGGCATGTCCTCAAAAGATATCGCTGTTTATCCCATTGGAGAACGTGGTAGAGACGTGGTCAACTGGTCACCAGATAACTTCGCATTACAAGTCCTAGTAGCCTAATATGATTTAGAGGAAACTGTCTCCATAGTTTAATCACACGGTTCAAACTATGTTTGTTTACTGTGTGTGTTTTAACGCATCACTGGAGATTTATCTTGTGGATTTTTTGTGTGTTATTTGGTCTTACTGTATTTAAACTGCAATACTTTGTAGACTGAACTACAAAAGGGTATTTTGGTCTTTAAGGTTTCGGTTTTCGGAGTCATTCAGCGCCTCCTGGAGGAAGAATTGAGTGTTTGCTGCTCAATGCGACACTCGCATGCGCCGTACGGCAGATGTTTACTACAGTTCTGAACACGTTTGCGGCAGCAACACGGCAGTGGACGGGGTGAGGATCTTTTGTAAACAAATGCGAAATTCGGATATGTCGGTTTAGTATTTAGTGTTTAGGTATAGTTATAATAACGGATAATTATTATTACAAGCACATGACTACATTTCTATTCACTACAGTGCTGAGAATATCGTGTAATTGTTTTGAGCAAAGTTTATTTTCAATATACATACATGAAGATCGGATCCAACGTCACCTCATTAATCACTCTGCTCTTCAATTTATGTTCTGTTGTTCTAATTAAGTAGATTATAAAATTACACTTAAGTATATTTAACCCTAATTCTAACATGTTTCCTGTTATTCCATGCTATTTTTCGTTTGGAATAATACACTATGTTATTGTTAAATATTTCTTCGACTGTAGATTAAATAAAGATGCTGTCAGAATTGCATTATTTTAGTTTTATTGATTTTTTATTTATTAAATTGTTCTTAGAGCATAAGAGCATTTTTATGAATCAGTCAGTTAAATTTGTTGTAGACAAACATGAAGATTGATTGTTACATTCATTTCTATATTATGCTGACGTGTGTATATATTGATTGGTTACAGTTTCTTCAAATTGTTGTTGATATCTGAGGAATCTCAGAATGAGTTATAATGAAGAAAGATTATAATTTTTGTGGGATTGTTTTTTTTTTTTTAAATCAGTAAATTATGTTTCTTCTCTTGTTTCAGAGTGATCACAGCCCTTTCAAAATAATTCGACAATAAATGCTGGGAATATTCTCATCATCAAGGCTAGAAGTGCATCTGAACACGCAGGAGACACTCCAGGTGAATCTGTGTGCCGTACTAGAGTAAAGATGGAGTTTATTAAAGAGGAGATTGAAGACATGAGTGATCCAGAACCATCCAGAATAAAACATGAAGATACTGAGGAACAAATAGGTTGGTGTCCATTCTTGATTCTTCATTGTTGATGCTTTGGTAGATGTGAATGAATAAGCAGTATGATAAATGATAGAGAAATACATCCAAATGATCATAACCTTGTATATAGCAGTTGTCAAACTTATTTTTTACTATATTAACAATGAATGATAGAACAAAAAGTGAAAGATCTGATCTTTGTTGTTTTCTGCTATTAAATAAGGGTTCACTTGAACTGATTCTAACTGTATTTCTGTGTGTTTTAGACCAGGTGAGAGTGAAAGAGCAAAGACAAGAACTGAATGAAGTGGAGGAGGAACATCGTAACATTACAATTCAAAGAACAAAAGCCAAACAGACGCACACCTGCACTCAGTGTGGAAAGAGTTTCACACACAAAGGAAACCTTAACAAACACATTAGAATTCACACTGGAGTGAAACCGTATACATGCACTCAGTGTGGAAAGAGTTTTTCTCAAGCATCAGGTCTCAGTTATCATCTGCGCATTCACTCTGGAGAAAAGCCGTTTAACTGTGATCAGTGTGGTAAAGATTTTATTTCATCATCAAAACTAAAAGATCACCTAAAAGTTCATTCAGATGAGAAGCCTTATGTGTGTTCTCTCTGTGGAAAGAGTTATTCATGGCTGGACAGTTTTAAACGGCACCAGAAAACACACAATGAAGTGAGAGATCACGTGTGCTTTGACTGTGGGAAGAGCTTTACTAGATCTGCTGATCTGAAACTGCATCAACGAATTCATACTGGAGAAAAACCTTACAAGTGCTCATATTGTAACAAGAGTTTCAATCATTCTGGAAACTTGAAATCACACGAGCGAGTTCATACTGGAGAGAAGCCGTACGAATGTACTCAATGTGGGAAGACTTTCACCCAATCAAGTAATCTAGTGACTCATATTAGAAAGCGTTGTTCTGTGTCACAGTGAGCAAATAATGTGTTGTTAGTTAACTAATAAACTAGTGTTGCTGTGAAATGCCACAAGATGTGTTTTATAAGTTGGAGAACAAAAACATTATTGATGTAGCACCCTGCTGAATTTATTTATTGTTTCCTTTGTGTTCTCCTAACAGAAATATAGTACCTATATCCTGAAATATTGTCCAGTTCAATTGTCCCAGGTTGGTAACACCTTTTCTTTTTTGTTTTTGTATTAATATGTGTTAATAAATATGTGAGGTGTTGAAATATGCTCTGTTGTGAGTAGCCCTTGAACATCCCTGGTCATTTTCTTTTGTATTGGGTGGTCAGTTTTGTTTATTATCCAATCAGAGTAATTTGGGAACCTACTGGGTTTTTGAGGGGGCGGGACTAAAAGACAAAACGCAAAAGAGAGAGATGAAAAAGACATAGATATATTTAAGAGCTAGTTGTGAATTCTGTATTATTGATTATATTTGTGGGCTTGGGCTTGATCACGCTAGAGAAGCGTTTGTGGATCACACGCGTTCTCCCCGCGGAAAGGTGACCATCGCGTCATTACGGTCGAGACTTAATGATCTCGTTAGATAGAGAGTCCCCTCATCAACAGCCTGATCTAAAACTCTCCACGTGAGGTGCTACTTCGGCTGGTGGCCAGGGTGACCTCACGTCTTTCTTTCCTCAGTCGAAAAGAAATTAAGGTTTTTGATGAAAACATTCCAGGATTTTTCTCCATATAATGGACTTACATGGGAACCAGACGGTACAAGGTCCAGAAGACAGTTAATAACAGTTTCAGATGCAGCTTCAAATGTCTTTAAACGACACCAGACGATGAATAAGGGTCTTATCATGCGAAGCGATCGGTTATTTCAAAACTTGAAATACGTAATTACGTTCAAAAGGTCACGGGCGACGTAGCCGGAAGTACAGAAACAAAATCGTCCGACATCGTTGTTTTACCTTTTAATTACTTTTTTTGTAAACGGCGTTTGAGTTGGTTTGCACGTTCAACCTATGCGTTCAACTTGTAAACACTGACTCTGTATTTCAGGCTACGTCGCCCGTGACCTTTTGAACGTAATTACGTATTACGTGACGTTGTAAACACGCCTCACAGAATAGAGCAAGGCTAGCATTTGTCCTTAGAAAAGTTACATTTTTGGAATAAGTTTTGAAATAACCGATCGTTTCGCATGATAAGACCCTTATTCATCGTCTGGTGTCGTTTAAAGACATTTGAAGCTGCATCTGAAACTGTTATTAACACTATCTTTTGGACCTTAGACCGTCTGGTTCCCATTGAAGTCCATTATATGGAGAAAAATCCTGGAATGTTTACATCAAAAACCTTAAAGCTAGGGTATACGATTTCAAAGATTGTTCATTATTAATATCCTCGTTTAGATGCTGGTTATGGTTATATAGTACAATCCTAACAATATGAATAGAAAAAAGAATGAAAAAAATCCATTCACTCTATTGGCTGTACAGCCGCAGAAAAGTTGACCAATGTAAGCTGTGCGGCCGAACAGCTTATATTGGTCAACTGCTCTCATCCAATCACCAGCTCCACTTGAAACTCCGCCTGGCGCTCGCGTCTCCAACCCAACCGCACCCGCCCCGCCCCCCTCTGTGTGTGAGCAAACAGCTGACAGACTGTCTATGGTAGCTAGTTAGTAGTGTCAGATCAGCAATGGATAAAGCAATGGATAAAAATATAAACTACAACAGCAAGCGGCCCCTGCTTGCCTCTACTGTAAAGTTAGGACGAAAGAGAAAGTCTGTGGAGGAAAGATCAGAGATTAAAAAGAAATGTGAAGAACGCCGGACTCTAAGTAGGATAAATATAGCGTCCTTCATTGACCGTTGGAGAAAGCTTCAGGGAGATCTGGGGCTGAAAACGACCCTGACACGGATGACTTTTTGTTGAGCAGGTAAACATTTATTTATTCTTTTATGGTGTGACGTGTTACGTGGCTTTTTATCAGTTTGACAACTTGCTCATGCTGCCGGTCGGCATTGGAATGTTAGCCGTTTAGCATCGCCGATCGCGGTTCAAAGTAATTATATGTCTTGTTCGAGGTTTCTGTTCGAGCCGATCGGAATTTGAACAAGATGCGCTGCGTGCTGCAATAACGATTACTGAAAACCTTAGCAATACTAGTAGTATTATAATGGTGGTGGGGATTTCATGTGTTGCTAATCTTGCGTTGACGTGAACTCAAACGTGACATACGTCAGGGATCAAGTAGCGCAGAGGGGAGGGGGGTGTGTGTGGAGGGGCGGGATGAGTTTTTTAAAACTTCCCTACCGTCTCGACCGATTTTTAACATTGTATACCATAGCTTTAATTTGTTTTCGACTGAGGAAAGAAAGACATGGACATCTTGGATGACATGGGGGTGAGTAAATTATCCGCAAAAGTTTTTTCAAAAGTGAACTACTCCTTTAATGCTCCAGAATTAGATCTGTTGTCCATCGCAGCATCACAGGGCGGGCTAGAAGCTTCAGGAAGTGAAGATTCGACAGTGCTGCCACTTTCTGGTGTCCATATATCATATGTCGAGTCAGATCCTGAGATGACGGCCATGCCTCCCCGGGCCGCTGCGAGCATCGGACTAGAGTGGAACCTTTCACCCTGTCCTGAGTGATCGCTGCTGGACGATTGGCTTTTGGGCGTGGCCAAATGGGGGACCCCCATGTCTTCCAGCAATCCCTCATTAATCTTCTCCGCCCTTCCTTCCCTCGACGGGGCCGCTGCCCATGGGTACGCTGGGGTGCCCCCGGTTGAACACTCTGACGCGATGCTACTGTGTCCTCAGAGTGCTTCTTCTCAGTGCGATCCTAACCACCCGTCTAAAACCGTTTTTCGTCTAACCTTGTGGCGAAATCCTATAGCGCTCTATAGGAGGCAGCTGCCTCACTGCATGCCATGGCCATTCTGCTGGTCTACCAGACCCAGATGCTCACGGACACTAGTAGTTGCTGTGCGAGTAAACCTCACTCCCCGATCTCAATAGGCGCTCTAGCGACAGACGCTAGAGGCTGCAGTCTTTAGCCTCCTTGTTAGAGCGCCCGACTCTCACGCCGGAGACCAGGGTTCGAGGCCCGCGAGTAGGACCCGGGTGGAGGGGTTACACATGCACGAGGGTGGGACTGACCCCGGGCTCCTCAATGAGCTGCACACCGCCACTGACCTTGCTCTCCGAGCGACGAAAGTGGTGGTACGCTCCCTGGGTCAGGTGATGCCCAACATTCTGTGGCTGTCTCATGTGCGGTATGTCGTGCGGACCCATCCTCTTGACACCCCCATATCCCAGGTCGGCCTCTTCGGCGGTGTGGTTGAGGTCTTTGCCCAACAGTTTTCAACCGCCCACGAGCAGACTGAGGGAAGTCTGCTCGTGGGCGGTTGAAAACTCTTGGGCAAAGCCCTCAACCACACCGCCGAAGGCGCCACCCTGTGGCTCTCACCCTGCCCGTTCACCTGGGCTGGCTCTGGAAGACGTAAGGGGGATGTCACAACCCTCTCCAGCCCCGTCCCCCGCTATATGTCGGCTTAAAGGAGAACTCCGGCGAACAATGAACCTTTGGTCTAATAAAACATCGGTACATAGTCAACCGTTCTCTGAGATTTGTTTTCATGATAATCGAATGTAAAGAGCTTTATCTCTAAAAACTGTTTAGCGTATAATGCTAATAATAAGGGCATTGACTAAGTAAAAACAAATCACTAGTTTATACCACTAACAAGGCTCAAAATAGCCGCACACTAACGCAATAACATAATGAGGCTCCATACATGCAAAACGAAGCATTGAGAACTTTGTAAGTGTACAGACCGTTTAATAAGAAGATACTTTATGAAGACAGTCCACTTCGCGTATACGGACAGGAGCCATCTTAAAAAATAGTCTCGATAAGTCGAACCACGAACGTCGTGCTGAGTGATCTGAACTGTGTGAACGGCGTTCGTGGTTTGACTTATCAAGACTATTTTTTAAGATGGCTCCTGTCTGTATACGCGAAGTGAACTGTCTTCATAAAGTATCTTCTTATTAAACGGTCTGTACACTTACAAAGTTCTCAATGCTTCGTTTTGCATGTATGGAGCCTCATTATGTTATTGCGTTAGTGTGCGGCTATTTGTGAGCCTTGTTAGTGGTATAAACTAGCGATTTCTTTTTACTTAGTCAATGCCCCCATTACTAGTATTATACACTAAACAGTTTTTAGAGATAAAACTCTTTACATTCGATTATCATGAAAACAAAACTCAGAGAACGATTGACTAGGTACCGATGTTTTATTAGACCAAAGGTTCATTGTTCGCCGGAGTTCTCCTTTAAGTGGCACTCTTGAGATAGGCTGCTCAGAGATGGGACTCAGTTCTTTCCCGGAGCGCTGGTAGCAGGGCCACTCCTTTCCCTAGTGGAGTCAAGTGGTGTGTTATCTATACGCATTCTGAGCTATCCGCGTGTATGTCTACGCTGTTAAATGTCCGAGCGAAACGAAGGAAAATGTAGATTACATCTGGGGAGCGATATTTTTTTCCATAAGATGGTAGGGGAAGACTCATAAATGGTATTAACCCAGTGACGGGTAGGTTTAGGGACAGGGTTGGGGTAGGCCATTTATTTAAATAAACAGTAATGTAACTTTAAGTCAACGGCGTTCATAAACACGCTGAAAAGCGATTATGAGTGTTGATAGCGTGTCAAAAATGGAAATACGAATTGGCGTGAATCTCAATTGTACGGCAGATGTTTACTGCAGTTCTGAACACGTTTGCGGCGGCAACACGGCAGTGGACGGCGTGGGGATCTTTTGTAAACAAATGCGAAATTCATTTATGTCTGTTTAATATTTAGTGTTTGGGTATAATTATAATAATGAGTAATTATTATTATTGCAAGCACATGACTACATTTTTATTGCACTGTACAGTGCCGAGAATATTGTGTAATTTTTCTGAACAAAGTCTGTTTCAAATACATGAAGGATTTTCCTCATTAATCACTTTTTACATTGCTTGGTTACAGTTTCGTCAAATTTTGGTTGATATTGAAAATTCACATTCATCCTCCAGAGCTCATTCGAAAAACTTAATAAGTTTTAAAGGTGCTCTAAGCGATGTGACGTTTTTTAGGCCAAAATATTTTTTGTCACATACAGCAAACATCTCCTCACTATCCACTAGCTGACAACCCAGGCTCCACAAATGGCAACAGAAACAAACTGCAAACATAATAAACTGTTCCAGCCAATAACTGACAAGAAGGCCCGGGGGCGGGGTTTTGGGGGGTCAGTGTGCGGATGAGGTGGAGGGAGGGTCTATCTAGCCTCCATTTTGTTTGAAAATACTTTAAACAACGACAGGAAGTCGCCCGACATTGCTTAGAGCACCTTTAATGTTTCAGACTCGATGGAAGTGAAAGAGCAAAGACAAGAAATGAAATTAAAGGTGATAATGTTGTAGTTTGTTTCAGCCTGTTGACACCAATACAACAATCTTAATGTGCCAATTTACTGAAGATCTCAGACATCACCAAAATGAATGAGCTGAAAACAGGGAACTTTTGGAGACAAAGAGGTTTTTCAGCTGCTCAGTTTAACATGATGGCCCTGTACTTTTTAAATGCAGATTGGATAAAAACACAGTGATCACAGTTCACACCTGCAGTGAAGCCCCTCCCACAACAATTCACCAATAAATACTGGGAATATTCCCATCATCCTACAAGAGAAGGACAAACTCCAGGAGTAGCAGCTGAAATCTGTGTGACTGTTAAAGTTGGAGTTTATTAAAGAGGAGATTGAAGACATGACTGATCCAGAACCATCCAGAATAAAACATGAAGATACTGAGGAACAAACAGGTTGGTGTCCATTCTTGATTCTTCATTGTTGATGCTTTGGTAGATGTGAAATAGTAGATTATATGATATACATCCAAATGATCATAACCTTGTATATAGCAGTTGTCAAACATATTTTTATTATGTTTTATTAACAAAGTTCGGGAGAAGCACGTTCAGATAATTAACACGGGTGGAGAGCACTCAGCAATCTGATTGCTAATGATTAAAACGTGTATATATAGACTCAACAGTCTCACCTTATTTCTCTGACAGTTTAGCAGCAACCCTCCACCACCCCTTCTCCACTCTTCTAGTCGTGAACTCGTGAAATTAACAAGTGAATGACAGAATAACAAGTGAAAGATCTGATCTCTGTTGTTTTCTGCTATTAAGGGTTCACTTGAACTGATTCTAACTGTATTTCTGTGTGTTTTAGACCAGGTGAGAGTGAAAGAGAAAAGACAAGAACTGAATGAAGTGGAGGAGGAACATCGTAACTTTACAATTCATAGAACAAAAGCCAAAGAGACGCACACCTGCACTCAGTGTGGAAAGAGTTTCACACGGAAAGGACACCTTAACATACACATGAGGATTCACACTGGAGAGAAACCGTATACATGCACTCAGTGTGGAAAGAGTTTTACTCATGACTCAACTCTCAGTCGTCATCTGCGCATTCACTCTGGAGAAAAGCCATTTAACTGTGGTCAGTGTGGTAAAGATTTTAGTTCATCATCAAATCTAAAATCACACATTAAAGTTCATTCAGATGAGAGGCCTCATGTGTGTTCTCTCTGTGGAAAGAGTTTTTCAAGACTGAACCATTTTAAACGGCACCAGAAAACACACAATGAAGTGAGAGAGTATTTGTGCTTTGACTGTGGGAAGAGATTTGCTACATCTAGTGAACTGAAACTCCACCAAAGAATTCATACGGGAGAAAAACCTTACAAGTGCTCCTATTGTGACAAGAGATTCAGTCGGTCTGGACACCTGAAATCACACGAGCGAGTTCACACTGGAGAGAAGCCGTACACCTGTACTCAGTGTGAGAAGAGTTTCACCCAATCAACTCATCTAGTGAATCATATTAGAAAGCATTGTTCTGTGTCACAGTGAGCAAATGTTTTGTTAGATTCACATAAATGTGTTGTTCGTTAAATAATAAACTAGTGTTGCTGTGAAATGCCACAAGATGTGTTTTGTAAGTTGGAGAACAAGGATATTATTAATGTAGCACCCTGCTGAATTTATATATTGTTTCTTTTGTATTCTGCTAACAGAAATAGAGTAGCTATATCCTGAAATGTGGGCCCAGTTCAGTTATCCCTGGAAACACCTTTCTCTTTTGTTTTTGTATTAATATATTGTGAGGTTTTGAAAAATCCTCTGTTGTGAGTAGCCCTTGAACCTGGGGCTCGTTCTTCGTACGTCGCTAACTCAGTTAGCTGGATTTGATTGTTGGCGATTTGCCATGATCTTGGATCGTTTGGTTCTTCGACGCTCATCCTGGACTTGCTGTCATAGCAACAGGTGCGCTAGCTTGAGCCTGCTCGCGAGCAGGCTTATTTCATGTAAACAGGATTAGATCGCGGCTGATACGGGAAGTCCTTCAGCGCAGCGCGATAGTGTAGCCTAATTTCTGAGATTTATTTTTGTTTTCTCGTGAAACGATCGTCGTGAGGGTGTCGTTTAAATACATTATTATTTTGTTGGAAATGCACATTAATGTTTGATTCGATATCGGGCTTCAACAACATTACAAAATGTTTGCATTGCCCTAAAATTATTTGCGAGTGGTTTCCTTTACACTATTGGAGATGCGGAGAACTTGATAAGCTTTCTGTTGTGCCATTCACAAAGTAGTGCTCTTAGTTTTTTTTTTTTTTTGCCACAATGACATGAGCTTTGGCCAACTAAAGGGAAGATTTCAGGGTCTAAAAAGCCTGAGGGTTGCACCTGACAGGGCCTGTGACATTGCATGTGCCATATTACACAACACTGCCAACATCAAAAAAAAAAAAAAGTTTCATTAAGCCTAAAATAAAAGACAAGACAAATTTGCAAAACTCTATTTGCTTAGAGTTTTATTTCAATTGTTCTTTGTAAAGAAAAGCCAGTTATTCAGTCATCTTTTTAAAAGATATTATGCAAGGTCAGCAATAGTACTCTGTGTGATTTTACTCTGAAGTTTATTTTGAAGCAATTCTATTTCTAGTGCAATTTTTTCTTAGTCAAGTTCTGTTTCTCCCCCTGATTTTTGTTTTTTCAAAATACTCTATTTTCTGTTGAAGACTCATATAGGGGACGAATTTAACCCTGTGTCGTTTGTGTCACACATGCCTCATGCAACAAATAAAAAGCAAAAGTTGTCTCTACACTGCCCACCCCTGTATCACTGCTGTGTGCAGACTCTTCTGTAGGCCTTTCTGTACATGTGGACTCCTCTCAGAAATAACAGGCATAGGCACAATTAAAATTAAAGTACTTCCTCCAAAGGACAGTCATCTGAGAAGTTTTCTTCACTCTCCAGTGCAATGTGATTGATAACTCATGGCAAAATATTTTTACATTAACATAAGTTTATCAGTTTTTACTTTCAAAAGACAAAGCAATTTATCATTACTCAAGATTTAACAGCTGAAATGACTAAACCAGCCAATTTGGATTATAGGTCTACTTCATTTAATGCAGCAACAAATTATTTCATAGTGTACAAAGATAATTTAAATCTCATTTCCCAGTGATGAAGGTGTTGCTGCTACTGGTCCCTGATGTGGGTCTGGAAGAGCTGAACCCAGGGATGCCCTTCACAACAGGGCAATTCACATTCAACCCAAGGGTCAGCTCTTCTGCCAGGGTCAGGAGCATCATTATTATTTTTTTCTCAGCCTTTTTCCTGGTTGCTTTTATAAACAGACAATCATTTATTTAACAGTGCCTTTTTAAAAGAGACTAGTAGGCCTATAAGGCCTAAAATTACCATTAAGTAGAATATTTTTGTACTTCACTTTCACCATGTCCATTATTATAGTGCGGTGACTCGACATTACAATGAACAAAGTAATTATGAAATTATGAAAATAATAATAAAATAATAATAAGTTATTAAAACATCTAACATGGTCACCACAAACGCATTTAATTTGTCTTCTAGTTTTGCCAGCACTCTCTCCTGGCTTTTGCACACTTTGAGGTGTTCCCTGGCGTTTTAATTAAAGACTGAAATTCGGCATAACCTTGCATTAAAAGCGCTTGCTCTGCTTGGGGGAAAAACTGGGCGTGTTCTTTGGCCATGCTGAACAGCCAATAGCAGCGCTGCTGATCACTGGTTCTGCTATCGATACATGTACCCTTTTAAACCAACGCGAGAACGCGCAGTTATCTCAGATAACTCAATCCAGCGATACTAATCATAAACAACAGGTGTGTTCGAAGAACCCAATTAGCCGGATCATGATTAGCACGATGATATCATCTTAGATCTCTCATTTGATCTCGGATGTTTTAAGCAACGTACGAAGAACGAGCCCCTGGTGTCATCTTAGCGGCCCCTAATTTAATAACAAACGATCGTTGTGAGGAAGAGAATCAATCAAAACTAACTTTAGCGTTTAATTTTAATTCAAAACAAAAAGATTGATTAAAATTCTTACATTTATCTTCCCTGAAAAGCATGTGGTTCCTTGTACATGCAAGAATAAATAGCTCTTAAAAAGTGTAGCCTATTGTTTAATTGGCTGGTCTTTTACACCTCTCAGTAATACACATGCATTTTGATTCCAAATACTTTTTTAAATACAAATTTTCAGTAATATTAAATCAAGTTTTAATTCAAGTCGAAAATATGTTTGCTTTTTCCACAACTGAATAAGAAAAAAACACACTTTTTAACACACTAACAGACAATTTGAAAATAGTGGGGAAACTTTGAAGGCAAAACATAAGGAAAACCACATTGGGAGCAAACGCAGAATGACAAAAACATTACAGGGAAACCACCGGACATTCACATTAGCTTATTCATCCTTTCACGCTGATCAGCACAGATCTGGCAGAACTCGCTGCAGGTGGGTGTCTTCAGTTATTATTTTAAAAAGTTTCCCCTTTCTTCCTCGACTTCCATAACCTGTGGGTTAGCAAAGAAAGCAAATATTTAATCTAAGAAGAATGTTAAATACATTTCAAAGGTTATTTCTTGCCAAGTTAGCGATGGCTAGTGGTTTACGTTAGCGTGACTGACAACACCACATGTTAGCTTTCAAAGCTAATATGCGAGTCTTCAATGCTGAAATACTGTCTCAACTCTCACAGCCTATTTCTTTTCGTTTGGAATAGTTTCGTTTAAAGATTTAGTTGCAAGCTTTCTGTATATATATTTCTCATGTCTGTAAGGCATATTTCGTTAATTTATGATGAGATGCACTGAAGTTCGCGTGCAATGCAAGTGACCGCGCAGGCCATGTCATGTTTAAATTGTCATATTTGCTTCTTATTTATTAAATCCAGGCAATTGGTTGATGAATTAAAAAAATAATTAAGGTACAATTTATACAAAACTAAATTCACTTTAAAGAAAGGCTTTCTACAAAACACGCTTATGAGTCCAAATCAACCCACTTAATGTCTTCCGATATAAGTGCATGTCTTATCTGTTCACTTTTCATAATCAACATGGGGAAAAAACATTATAATATTTCAACAAATATGGAACTAAATGCGCTTATTTAATGGCTACAACATGCATGTACTAGTAGGCCGACTCGATTTGTACAAATTGCTGCACAATAATTTAATTGAATTTTGCACGTTGAAAGACATTTTTATATAGTAAACTGCAACATCAAATTCTCCGACAATTGTGAGTGCATTTATTAATAATTATGATACTAAAATCACAATAAAATAAATTATACTACAAAAAAAATCAGATGAACCCAGAATATAAACGCAACATGTTTTTTATTTTGTTTATTTTTTATAAAAAATTGTATAAACTTTTTCAAAGCATTAACAGAAAGCATTAACAATACACTTAAAGTTAAAGCTAATAACCCATTCCACCAAAATAATATAACGAGTCATTACAATCAAAAAAGAAAAAGAAATATACATATGAAATTCTGACATAGCTTATTCGTGGTCCATACATCATATTTAACATTGATCAATAAGTGGGAGAGTCCTCATCTTCTAAAAATATGTAATCATGGGTTGCCAAGTCTTATTAAATCTAGGCAATTTCTTAATGAAATATGAAACATCATTTAAAATTAATTTAACTAGGCTACAATTAGGCTAGAAATAGCAAATCAGTGTTTTGTTTTTTTTTTTTTTTTTTTTTTTTAGAGCACAAGGTTAACTAAAATGTAGGCTAAGTTAACTTTATCAGTCATGTAAGGATGAGGATTTTGCGCATGATTATTATTGTCATTAGCTATTAATTCGATCTCCGGTCATTATTGCACGGCCTATTCATTACCTATGTTTAAAGATGTCCTCGTTTGGGTTTGGAAGGACCAATTGTCAGCATTACATGAATGACCAACGCGTTCTCATCCCAAAGCGCCATATAGGACGCTTTTGCAAAAGCGTAAATATCCAACGCACATGGCACCCTTTAACGTCTAATGAGACGCTTCGGTTAATGGTTAAGTTTAGGTATGGTGTTGGGTAAGGGTTAGACCACTAGGGGGCGCCTTCTGCCCAAATATATCTGCGTCTCATTTCACGTTAAAGGGTGCCATGTGCGTTGGATATTTACGCTTTTGCAAAATGAGAACGGGCTCGAATGACACAGATTTGGAAGATGAATGACACGAGTGTTTTCCTCAACTAGTGTAACACACCCCCTCCCCCCCTCCTCCCCCTTCTCCCCCTTCTCTTCCTCTTTTATGTTCATGCTTTTAATACTATTTGCGCCGTTATTTATTTGTATAATGCTGTAAAAATCTTTGTTCTGTTTTTTTCCTATTTTAATAAAACTTTTAAAAACTGTTTAGTGTAGTTGCATTGTTTTATTACACGTTGTGAGGACGTCGTGGTAAAGTAAAAATTTTTTATAAGCTTGGCCAACGTTCCAAAAACGTTGTAGGCACGTCCTCAAAAGATATCGCTGTTTATCCCATGGAGAACGTGGTAGAGACGTGGTCAACTGGTCACCAGATAACTTCGCATTACAAGTCCTAGCCTAATAGGCTATTATATGATTTAGAGGAAACTATCTCCAAATAGTTTAATCACACATCTCAAACTGTGTTTGTTTACTGTGTGTGTTTTAACGCACCACTGGAGATTTAACGTTATCTTGTGGATTATTTTTTTGTTTGTTTGTTCTTTGGCGTTGCTATATTTAAACTATAATACTTTGTTTGTAGACTGAACTACAAAAGGGTATTTTGGTCTTTAAGGTTTCGGTTTTCGGAGTCATTCAGCGCCTCCTGGAGGAAGAATTGAGTGTTTGCTGCTCAATGCGACACTCGCATGCGCCGTACGGCAGATGTTTACTACAGTTCTGAACACGTTTGCGGCGGCAACACGGCAGTGGACATGGGTGAGGATCTTTTGTAAACAAATGCGAAATTCTTATATGTCGGTTTCATATTTAATGTTTAGGTATAATTATAACAATGAGTAATTATATTACAAGCACATGACTACATTTTTATTGCACTACAGAACCGAGAATATCGTGTAATTTTTCTTAGCAAAGTTTTTTCAATGAATGTCGGATTTACCTCATTAATCACTTTGGTCATCAATTTATGTTCTGCTGTTCTAATTAAGATTATAAAATAACACATATTTAAGTATATTTAACCCTAATTCTAACATGTTTCCTGTTATTCCATGCTATTTTTCATTAGGAATAATACACTATGTTATTTTTAATATTTCTTCGACTGCAGATTAAATAAAGATGCTGTCAGAACAGCATTATTTTAGTTTTATTCATTTTTATTCAATTGTTATTATACAGCATAATAATATAATAACTTATAGCATGAGAGCATTTTATTCATCAGTCAATTAAATTTGTAGTAGACGAACATAAAGATCGGTTGTTATTTATATTAATTTCTATATTATACTGCCTTTTTTGTTTTTTTTGTTTTTTTACATTAGGCTACTTGGTTACAGTTTCTTCAAATTGTGGTTGATATCTGAGGAATCTCAGAATGAGTTATAATGAAGAAAGATTATAATTTTTGTGGGATTGTTTTTTTAAATTTTAAATTTATGTTTCTTCTCTTGTTTCAGAGTGATCACAGCCCTTTCAAAATAATTCAGCAATAAATACTGGGAATATTCTCATCATCAAGGCTAGAAGTGCATCTGAACACGCAGGAGACACTCCAGGTGAATCTGTGTGCCGTACTAGAGTAAAGATGGCCTTTATTAAAGAGGAGATTGAAGACACGACTGATCCAGAACCATCCAGAATAAAACATGAAGATACTGAGGAACAAACAGGTTGGTGTCCATTCCTGATTCTTTATTGTTGATGCTTTGGTAGATGTGAATTAATAAGCAGTATATGGATGATAAATGATAGAGAAATACATCCAAATGATCATAACCTTGTACAGTTGTCAAACATTTTTACTATATTGACAAGTGAATGACAAAACAGAAAGTGAAAGATCTGCTGTTAACCCTCAGAGACCTAAGGGTATTTTTACAATAAATTTTCCGTCTGGTGTTATTTACTAAAAAAGCTTGTAAAACATCAACCCTTTTTTGCACAGACAATTGATACACCTCTTTTTTTTTTCAGGACAAATTTTCAGCATATTTGTGTTGCATTTATGTCATCTGAATGTAAAATAAGTTATGGGACATAAAGACAAATGAAAAAATAAATCGGAAATTTAATCACTCAAATATTTATTGAAATCACACAAAAATAATCAAATTTCCTCTGGAAAACAGTTTGTTCATGTCTTTGGAGTCCTGGAGCACAGGAATAAACATTATAACTTGTACAGAACTAAAACTATTTACATTTTTCCAAAAGAAGTCCAGGCGTTTTGGGCCTCATAAAATTCACTGGTGCCAAGCCTCAAAATATTCTTTTATTTCTTATATTCTTTTTATACTTTTATACTACATTTATACTACTATAATACAGTAAATAAATAAATGGCACTTCAGCTGGGTCTATCCTGGTAATCTAGTTCCTCATCTGTCAAAAAGCTCTGTTCTCCTGAAAATCCATCATCCTGCATGGCATGGCATCAAAAAAGGCCTGCGCTTGATTACATCCATTTTGCTCTGTGTTTCTCTGTGAAACGCGCGTCTCCCTCTCTCCACAATTTCAGCGCTTGGTTCATGCGTAGTGACGCACATCAATGTTTACGACGGATCAGCCTGTTATTGGTCAACAACCATCACGTGATATCCAAAATGGCTCAAAGTTGCACATAAGTGTTTGGATTTATTGCTCTGAAAAAAAAACTCTGAAAGGATGCACAAGTTCCAGGCTGGATAGAAAACCTTCTGTAAAGGCTAGAAAGACACCCCCGTGATTGCTAGCTCGTTAGCTTTCTGTTGGAAAAAACTGTAAGAAAATCGATAAATCTGTCATCGAATAATATAAATATTTATCGGAGGTGACTTGTGGCGTCGTCGACGATGAAGTCGGTCTCTGAGGGTTAATTAAGGGTTCACTTGAACTGATACTAACTGTATTTCTGTGTATTTTAGACCAGGTGAGAGTGAAAGAGCAAAGACAAGAACTGAATGAAGTGGAGGAGGAACATCATAACTTTACAATTCAAAGAACAAAAGCAAAAAAGACGCACACCTGCACTCAGTGTGGAAAGAGATTCACAGAGAAAGGAAGCCTTAACACACACATGAGAATTCACACTGGAGAGAAACCGTATACATGCACTGAGTGTGGAAATAGTTTCACACAGAAAGTACACCTTGACAGACACATGAGAATTCACACTGGAGAAAAACCGTATACATGCACTCAGTGTGGAAAGAGTTTTTCTCAAGCATCAGGTCTCAGTTATCATCTGCTCATTCACTCTGGAGAAAAGCCATTTAACTGTGATCAGTGTGGTAAAGATTTTATTTCATCATCACTACTAAAATCACACCTGAAAGTTCATTCAGATGAGAAGCCTCATGTGTGTTCTCTCTGTGGAAAGAGTTTTTCACGACTGATCAGTTTTAAACTGCACCAGAAAACACATAAAGAAGTGAGAGATTATATGTGCTTTGACTGTGGGAAGAGCTTTACTACACCTGCTGATCTGAAACGGCACCAAATAATTCATACTGGAGAAAAACCTTACAAGTGCTCATATTGTGACAAGGGTTTCACTCAGGCTGCGCACCTTAAAATACACGAGCGAGTTCACACTGGAGAGAAGCCGTACGCCTGTACTCAGTGTGAGAAGAGTTTCACCCGATCATGTAATCTAGTGAATCATATTAGAAAGCATTGTCCTGTGTCACAGTGAGCACATTTTTTGTTAGATTCACATAAATGTGTTGTTAATTAACTAATAAACTAGTATTGCTGTGAAATGCCACAAGATTTGTTTTTTATATGTTGGAGAACAAGAATATTATTGAAAATTATTTTAATTGAACACTTACTCAAAGAAATAAAAAAAAAAAATACCTAAATGAAAAGAGACTGGAAGGAAATGCAGAAAAACAACAATCAGGTGCCTCGTTAATCTCCAAAGTGGGGAGATTACTTTCATTTCATATCATATAATCATATACGCGCCATCTTCCCCTCAGATTTCTCTGCCGAAAAGAAGACTGTCAACTGTCCTGAAATTGGGAAAGCAAATCCTCTCTGACTGGAATCTTCCAGGGGGACGATTCCAGAAGAGGAATCAACTCCGAAAACCATGGGTCAGACGGCCAAAACAGGGGCTACTAGAAGGAGGCGGACTCCGCTCTCCCTCACTCTGGCCAGGACCGCCTGGATCAGTTTGATGGGCGGGAAGGTGTAGAGTCTCTGCATTGGCAGAGATTGGCAGAAATTTCTGCCTGGATAGAAAATCCGCTGCGAGGTTCAGAATCCCTGGGACATGGACCGCTCTCAGAGAAATGAACCTGCTCTGAGACCATAAGAGAAGATGACGCGCATGCCTGTCCAGGGAGCGAGATCGAGAACCTCCTTGCCGGTTTACATGGGAAACTACCGCCATGTTGTCAGTCCTGACAATGACATGGTGACCCTTTAGAAAAGGGAGAAAATTACGCAAAGACAGGAATACGGCTCTCAGCTCCAAGCAGTTTATGTGCCAAGCGAGGGTCTCACCCGTCCAGACCCCACATGCTGGCCTGCCCTCGAAAACTGCTCCCCAGCCGGTTAGAGAGGCATCCGTCGTAATCATCTGGCGACGGAATACCCGTTCCCATGCTGACCCTTTTTCGAAGAATAAGAGGGTCCCGCCAAATTGACAGGGCGTGAGAGCAACTGCCCGACACCCTCAACAGGCGAAAGGCTGGCCCAGTGGGCCGGATCCCTGAGAGCTTCATCCTCCACAGGAAGGGCCTCATGTCGAGCAGACCCAGGGGTAGCACAGGGGAGGCTGCGGCCATTAAGCCCAGAAGCCTGCGGCAAGTGCCCACAGAAACACGATGGCCTAGAGAAAAACGGGCCAAACATGTCATCAAACTGCAAATCCGTGCAGGAGCCAAACGGGCCTGCATACGAACGGAATTCATGTGCTCACCCAAGAAAACTGTGTGCTGAGCTGGAGTAAGAACACTCTTCTCCACGTTCAACCTCAGGCCGAGAGACTGAATATGGCGCAGAATAGTGTCCCTGTGGTGGGTAGCCAACTCCCTGGACTGGGCTAGGATGAGCCAGTCGTCCAGATAATTGAGAATACGGATGCCCTGGAGGTGCAAGGGGGCCAGTGCTGCATCCACGCATTTCGTGAACGTTGTCGGCACCAGGGCGAGGCCAAAGGGGTGGACCCTGTACTGGAATGCCCTTCCTCAAAAGGCGAACCTGAGGAACTTTCTGTGACGCTGCACGACCTGGATGTGAAAATAGGCATCCTTGAGGTCTATTGTCACGAACCAATCTCCTGGCCGAATCTAAGAAACGATGGCTTTCAACGTCAGCATCTTGAATTTCCCTCTGAAAAGGGCGAAATTCAGTCGGCGGAGGTCTAGAATGGGACGCAGGCCGCCGCTTTTCTTCGGAACCAGGAAATAACGGCTGTAGAAGCCTTGTTCGGTTTCCTCCGCAGCAACCTCTATCGCACCTTTGAGAAGGAGGGAAGAAATTTCCTGCTGTAGCACAGAAGCCTGAGTGGCGCTGTCGACTACAGTAGGAAAAATCCCGTTGAAACGCTCCAGAGAAAAAGGAAGAGCGTTTCTGAGGACGCGACCGGCAGTTAAAGAGTGTGTCGGGGGAGAGGGGAGAGAACCAAGGGTGTCTCCTTCCTCTCGCACCGGGCTGAGTAGAAGCGGTAAAATAGGGCCTGCTCTTCGAAACACCTTGGGTGGCGAAGGAGACAGGGTAAGGAAAGGAGAGCTGGTTGGAGGTGGACAGAAACGCTTGCGCGGTCTGTCCCAACCTCGTGCATGTGGAGGCGCTCTCCTTTTCCTGACCAAGGGGTCAGGAGCGGGACGAGGCAGCTGGAGCGGACGGCTTGTCGGATCGCTTCAGCTGCACACGCTTGTGAGGTCGTTGACGGGGGAACGGGCGACCGCTGGCTCCCCAAACCATGGGAGGTGGGGGACGCGCTGGGTCACTTCTCCTGGGAGAGAACTCCACTCTCTGAGAAAGACGTTCTCTAGGTCTTCGGGCAGGAGAGGGAGCGGGGGATTCCCTAACTCTCCTGGGCATGAACTGCTTAAAAGCGGCTGATTGCGACTTGGAGGAATGGAATTTCTCGACCACTGTGCTGACTGAACAGCCCTGACTGAGACATAGGGCCGTCAAGGAGAAAAACCTTTCAGTGAGGTTGAGCCATAAGTGGCTTTCCGCAGCAACCGCGCCAGCCATAGAGCGGCCCACCGCACGTGCAGTATGTTTGGTGGCCCTCAAGGCCAAATCCGTGGCCATACGAGGCTCTTTCACAGCCTCAGGAGTGACACCACTACCCTCATCCATCTCTTTAAGGATATCGGCCTGGTAGGCTTGAAGGATGGCTATAGTGTGAAGGGTCATGCCTGCTTGTCCAGCCGCCATGTAGGGTTTTCCAATGAGAGAGGAAGAAGTTCTACATGCTTTAGATGGAAGGAGAGGATGGCCTTCCAAGATGGCGCCGACGACAGAGAAAGATGGCTGGCCAAAGTATCCTCAATTGTAGCCCTGTTCCACAGAACCCACGAGGTTGGTGAAATCAGCAGCTGCCGCATTAGTGAGACGCGCAGAGAAAGGCTGCTTCCAGGATCTGGAAATCTCCCGTTGCAGATCGTTGAAAAACGGCAGTTTTCTCCGTTGGGGCCTAGAATTAGGGCGACTGAGAAACCTCTCGTCGAGTTTGGATGACTGAGATTCGCGGGGCTCGTCAGGCCAGTCGATCGCGAGTTTCTCCGTAGCGCGCGAAAGCACTTCCACGAGCTCAGAGTAGGCCGCGGTAGGCCGCGCTTCCTGGCCGCTAGGCGGGATAACGTCATCGATAAGAGCAGGCCCGAAATCCTCGGAGTCGGAAGCCGCGGTAAAAATTACGTTCTCCAGCCCGAAAGAAACAGAGTCGCGTGCACAAATAATACAAATAATTGTGAGCGAACTCGACTGGCATGTGAGCGAGCTCGGGAGATGGAGGGAGAGAAACAGCGGGGCCCGTCTGCTCAAACTCCACATCCTCGAGCTCACCATCCGAACCCCAGGTCGCGGATCCTCGAGAGGCCTCGGGAGCGCGACGGGGGGAGGCGAATTTAGGATCCTTCTCAAAAACCGCGAGCCGAGAGCGCGGAGTTTTTAGAAGTAAATTATCACAGAATTTACATTTAGAAGATCCTAGAACGGCCTCGTGCGCATGTGAGAAACCCAAACACCTGATGCACTTACTTTGAGAACCTTAGCTTCTCCAGCAGTTCATTTTCAGAAAGGACTTCTAATGGGTTTGAACTGTCTTTGAAAACTCTTTCTCTTCTTATTGCCCTTTCATGAAAGCAAATATTAAAATGTGCCCTAGACAAGACAAAGTCAGACCACTTTTGTGAATCTAGAGCACTTGAGAATTTATTTGTTTCCATGGCGACATAGGTTGTAAAGGAAAGTTAGCCAAGGGGGAACCAGTCTAATTTTTTTTGTTTGACTTAAAAAGTAAATACCAGTCTGAAAAAAAAAATTAGATGACTAACTTGCAAGACTAGTCTTAAATAGATTTATGCAACCGTTCGCAGATGTAACAATAATTGAAATCTATGTGACATAATATGGTAAATAAATGTTATTAATACATACTATGGAGTTTGTTAAAGTGGAGAATGAGGACGTCAGTTATCCAGAAACATGCAAAATAAAACAAAATACTGAAGAACAAACATTCTCGATTCTTCATTATGACTGACTACTGAGGAACATTTTTCATCATATATCGTATCAAAGATTACATTTATTGTTGTTACTTTTAGCTTTTGTATTTGATTTAATTTAGATGATTTAATGTGTTCATTTTTAGACTTGATGGAAGTAAAAGTGGAAAGGGAAGAACTAAATGAAGAAAGAAACCACTTCACTTTCACTTGCTCTCGGTGTGAAAAGAGTTTTGTGCAAAAAGGGAACCTTACGAATCACAAAAATCACAGTGGAAAGAAACCATTTCATAACTATAAAGATAAAACAAAAATTGTGCATTGTGCCTCAAAAAATCCAATAATAAAATGAATGGCAAAACACCTCAGCATGTCCAGTATTTTATAGTTTTAATGGTAAAATGAGGCTATACAGGAATGTGAAACTTACTGAAAAAAACCCTGAACCCCCATCTGACATGACTGCGGCTACATGCTGATGGGACATAACCACTGTTTAACTCCGAAAAAAAACAAAAAAAAAAAAAAGAAAAAAACTTGAAGCCAAAATACGGCATGCAACAGCATTTTCTGTTTTGATCAACTAATTTTTGCTCCTCTCTGCACTTTACTGTTAAAAGACGTAAGTGTTAATAATTTGTAATATAGTCAGGAGCGACTTTCATGATTTTGTTGCTGTATTTTTACATCTATTCAAATGAAGGATTTTACAAAACACATTTATTTTATATGCTGGAATATGTAGAAATTTATATTAACAGAAGAAGGGCTGTCTTTATTTCATTAAAATATGGTGGAATGTGCAGAAAATAGGTTTAAATGTTCAACAATTTTCTTCTAGTCTGAGACTGTTGCATTTAATTTAATTTTTGCTCGATGCAATGTGCATAAAGTTAAAATATTGAAAGAAATAAAACAGGTTTAAAAAAAGAAAATGTTTAATTTGATTACATTTTAGATGGAATATGCAGAAAGAATAGAATTAGGCTGAAAGGTCTATGATTTAGCGTATTCAGGTCGTGCATCATGTTTTTGAAAAAAAAACATAGTAAAGTAACTAGTAAAGTAACTAATTACTTTTGAAAATAAGTAATCAGTAAAGTAATTGGATTACTTTCTTGGAGAAGTAATCAGTAACTAATTACTATTTCCAAGTAACTTGACCAACACTGTTGTCCAGTAACTCCAGTTGGAATTTTCACCCCGATATGGAGATGGTCCTCACTGGAGATATGGTTGCCGCGCTACCGAAGCGCCATCTAGTGGCTGTTACCAAAAAAGCATCAGAGTTTCGCCTCTTGTTCTTGTTCAGAGTTTCGCCACAAGTTTCCGAGGGGCGCTCCTGTAAAAAATAAAGTGGGTGAAACTTCCGGTGACGCGGCGGAAGTAGCATTCCAATGGTATTTTGTGTGTTAGTTAGCGAAGAGGCTAGCTGTTTTTCGGAGAATTATTTTACTATTTAAAGACGCAAATCTTTATGAGAGATGTCGTTACGGAGCTCAGGGACAACATGCGCTGTTCGCGGTTGTACGTATAACCGGACTAAACTAATTCAGTGGCTTAAACGTGATTGTTTTGAACATAAGCTGAAAACGAAATCACAGTGATCCTGCCAACGACTGTAGTTTCCATCACCTCCCAAAAGACAACGAATCATCCTGTGTACATTTGTTTAAAATCTTAATATTCTATAAACTCTATCAGCATGTGTTTGGCTGTTCGCTACTGATGTTACAAATAAACTCAGGATCAAAGCCTGTGTTGACAGAATACCAAATGTGCCAGTTAATGTATTCAAGCAGCACATTCATTTATAATTTTGAATAAACTCCAAAGCACAATGACTAAGTGTGTATTTTTTATTTTAATTGTTTGTCAGCTCACACAACTGCCTTGATGAGTATTGATTATTAATAATGTTATTATAATACTCCCAATCAACTACTGCGGAGGGTAAAGGTACTGTTATTTCACCCTTTTGAATTTCGTTGAGGTTGTGTTCCCACATCATTAGCTAGTTTGGATCGCTATAACTTGAATGACTGTCAACTGTTGAATGAGTGTTAAGCATGTCAAATCGCGCTTTGTTTACTTCCAACCGGAAGTCGCGCCCACTTTTGACGCAAGGCCTCATGGGGCGTAGGAAACTTGTGGATACTCGATAGTAATGAGATCTGTTTGATTCAAACATTCTTCCATAAATCTTCCTTTGTGTTCAGCAAAACAAATAAACACATAGAGGTTTGGAACAACATGAGGGTGAGTAGCCTAAATACTGACAGAATTTTCATTTTGGGGTGAACTAACGGTTTTCGGAGTCATTCAGCGCCTCCTGGAGGAAGAATTGAGTGTTTGCTGCTCAATGCGACACTCGCATGCGCCGTACGGCAGATGTTTACTACAGTTCTGAACACGTTTGCGGCGGCAACACGGCAGTGGACAGCGTGAGTATTTTCTTTTGTAAACTTCCTCCTAAAGCTAAGGAAAAAATATTGAGAAATTTAGAGCATGTCTTCTTTGATTGTGAAATGGTGCAACCCTTTTGGAGTGAGGTGCAGAACTGGTTAGTGGCTAGGAGGGTTGAACTTCCACCTCTCACGGTGAAGTTAATTAGGTTTGGTGTTTGTCTGGATAACAAAGATTGTGAGTTTGTTATTAATTTCTTGTTATGTTTTGGAAAGTTTTTCATACACAAATGCAGATGGTTTAAGTCTAAACCCAACTTTAATCACTGGTTGAATGAGGTGAAACTCTTGTGCAATTCTCTAAAATTAGTTAAAAATCAGAAAGCCCTAAAAATTGATTTCTCTTTTGGATATGTTTAAATTAATTTAAAAGTCCCTTGTTATATTTATTTATTTATTTATTTTGTTCCTTCATTGAATTTTTTTGTATTGCTTTTAATTATTTGTTTGTTCTAGTTTTTTTTTTCTTTTCTCTGTTGTGATGCTCAACCGTAGGCTGAATAATTGAGGTTATTTGCTGAGATGTGTTAATGTACCTTGTTGTTTTATGTTGTTGAAGAATAAAAAAAAAAGAAAAAAAAATTCTTTTGTAAACAAATGTGAAATTCATATATGTCTGTTTAATATTTAGTGTTTAGGTTTAATTATAACAATGAGTAATTATTATTACAAGCACATGACTACATTTTTATTGCACTACAGAACCGAGAATATCGTGTAAATTTTCCGAGCAAAGTTTATTTTCAATGAAAGTCGGATTTACCTCATTAATCACTTTTGTCATCAATTTATGTTCTGCTGTTCTAATTAAGTAGATTATAAAATAACATATATTTAAGTATATTTAACCCTAATTCTAACATGTTTCCTGTTATTCCATGCTATTTTTCCTTAGGAATAATACACTATTATTTATAATATTTCTTCGACTGCAGATTAAATACAGATGCTGTCAGAACTGCATTATTTTAGTTTTATTCATTTTTATTAAATTGTTATAGAGCATGATAACAATAATAACAATAACTTATAGCATAAGAGCGTTTTAGTCATCAGTTAGTTAAATGTATTAATATATAATTGTAGACGAACATAAAGACCAGTTGTTATTTAAATTAATTTCTATATTATGCTGACATTTTTTGTTTGTTTTTTTTACATTAGGCTACTTGGTTACATTTTATTCAAATTGTTGTTGATATCTGAGGAATCTCAGAATGAGTTATAATGAAGAAAGATTATAATTTTTGTGGGATTGTTTTTTTTTTTTAAATTAGTAATGTATGTTTCTTCTCTTGTTTCAGAGTGATCACAGCCCTTTCAAAATAATTCGACAATAAACGCTGGGAATATTCTCATCATCAAGGCTAGAAGTGCATCTGAACACGCAGGAGACACTCCAGGTGAATCTGTGTGCCGTACTAGAGTAAAGATGGACTTTATTAAAGAGGAGATTGAAGACATGAGTGATCCAGAACCATCCAGAATAAAACATGAAGATACTGAGGAACAAACAGGTTGGTGTCCATTCTTGATTCTTCATTGTTGATGCTTTGGTAGACGTGGATTAATAAGCAGTATATGGATGATAAATGATATACATCCAAATGATCATAACCTTGTACAACAGTTGTCAAACATATTTACTATATTAACAATGAATGAATAAATATAAGTGAAAGATCTGATCTCTTGTTTTCTGCTTATAAATAAGGGTTCACTTGAACTGATTCTAACTGTATTTCTGTGTGTTTTAGACCAGGTGAAAGTAAAAGAGGAAAGACAAGAACTGAATGAAGTGGAGGAGGAACATCATAATTTTACAATTCAAAGAACAAAAGCCAAAAAGACGCACACCTGCACTCAGTGTGGAAAGAGTTTCACACATAAAGGACACCTTGACACACACATGAGAATTCACACTGGAGAGAGACCGTATAAATGCACTCAGTGTGGAAAGAGTTTTACTCAATCATCAGGTCTCAGTTATCATCTGCTCATTCACTCTGGAGAAAAGCCATTTAACTGTGATCAGTGTGGTAAAAATTTTATTTCATCATCAAATCTAAAACAACACTTGAAAGTTCATTCAGATGAGAAGCCTTATGTGTGTTCTCTCTGTGGAAAGAGTTTTTCACGTCTGGGCGGTTTTAAACAGCACCAGAAAACACATAAAGAAGTGAGAGATTATATGTGCTCTGACTGTGGGGAGAGCTTTACTACATCTCGTGATCTGAAACAGCACCAAAGAATTCATACTGGAGAAAAAACTTACAAGTGCTCATACTGTGACAAGAGATTCAGTCATTCTGGACATCTGAAAAGACACGAGCGAGTTCACACTGGAGAGAAGCCGTACTACTGTACTCAGTGTGGAAAGAGTTTCACCCGATCAAGTTATCTAGTGTATCATATTAGAAAGCATTGTTCTGTGTCACAGTTAGCAAATGTTTTGTTAGATTCACATAAAGTAAATGTGTAGTTAGTGTTGGGGAATTTTAATCTCACATGTATTACATATGATCATTGGGTCTTGAGTTTCTATCTGTTTACCTCCTACAGTATATGTAATAACAGAGGAATGTCTTTTAGTTTTGTTATCTGTGAAGGAGGTAATTTGTCTTTCCGTTATCAAGAGTGGAGTGAGGTACCAGAGAACCGGCCGGGTCAGAGGTCATCTTAGACTGGGGAGGATAGAGGGGGTTAGCGGTAAATCTAACCTAGCATTTTTAATCCATTGCTTGTGGAATTTTACAGGGCGTCTGGGCGTCACTCTCTTCACAGTGTACCAATCTGTGTTAGCGACTGGGCCTATTCTTGCAAGAATAAACTTCTCTTTTCTTTTATTAATTTGACTCTGAAGTGTCTCTTACGCAGCGATGTCTGTTTATTGAATTTTTGCCTTAACATTAGTTGATCCATTGAGGACTAATTTTGATCAGGCAAAAAATGATCGGGCCAATCAAATTGCCAGGGCGGGCTTTAAACGATGATGGACAGATGATCTGCAGGGACGTAATCATCACGTTATCAAAGAGCGCGTGTCAAAGATGACTTCAGCTGGAGAATTGAGATGTATAGATTCCGCTGTAAAATAAATCGACAGCGCATTAATTTTAATAGACAAACAGAGAACTGCAATCAAGGTATTTGTCGATCGGAAAGATATTTTTGGCGTCCTTCCAACATGATTCGGGAAAAGTGTAACTTATCAGCTGGCTCTTACGGTCGCTAAGAAGATGGGACGTAATGAAAAGCCTGTGGTCGTTGTGGTTTCTCCTTTGGTCGCATTCATAGAGTAAGTAAAAGAAGCGACACTCGTTATTTAACTTCTAAAATAAATAAAGTAGGCTACGTTCTTTAGTTGACAACTGTATGCAAAGTAGCTGACTTACCGCGTTGCTCTGATTGGTTGTAGGTCTACCGACTATCCAATTGAGTGC
This sequence comes from Pimephales promelas, assembly GCF_988280905.1. Classification (NCBI taxonomy): domain Eukaryota; kingdom Metazoa; phylum Chordata; class Actinopteri; order Cypriniformes; family Leuciscidae; genus Pimephales; species Pimephales promelas. The sequence goes on from NC_142784.1 coordinate 32,401,777, forward strand.
AGAGTTGTTGTTTTTTCCTGGTTCGGTTAAGACACGCCTCATAATCAAAGCCCTACGGAGGAGTTTCACTCATCTTCTGACAATGTTACTAATACATACTATGGAGTTTGTTAAAGTGGAGAATGAGGACGTCAGTTATCCAGAAACATGCAAAATAAAACAAAATACTGAAGAGCAAACATTCTCGATTCTTCATTATTAATGACTACTGAGGAATATTTTTCATCATATATCGTATCAAAGATTACATTTATTGCTGTTACTTTTAGCTTTTGTATTTGATATAATTTAGATTATTTAATATGTTCATTTTTAGACTTGATGGAAGTAAAAGTGGAAAGGGAAGAACTAAATGAAGAAAGAAACCACTTCACTTTCACTTGCTCTCGGTGTGAAAAGAGTTTTGTGCAAAAAGGGAATCTGACGAATCACATAATTCACAGTGGAAAGAAACCATTTCATAACTATAAAGATAAAAAAAAATTATGCAGTGTCCCTCAAACAATCTAATAATAAAATAAATACCACAACAGACCAGAATATTGCCTCAGCATGTCCAGTGTAATGGTAAAATGAAGCTGTTTCTAGATGTACATGTATAAAGAAAAACCTGCGGCTCACATTATTTAAAATAATTTGCTTTGTTTGTTGTTCAATGGAAAATACGTTTTCAAACAAATGCATTAAATGGAAATATGTAGGCATATGTTAATACTTGTTCGTGGTACCTTTTCTAATAAAGAAATTAAACAAACAAAAATCAAAAAAGTTCATTTGTAAACAAAAAATATGTACCTATTCTCTGAGAGTCAAATGTTGCTTTTGTCCCTTTACTTGCTGTGAAATGGCAAAAAAGAAAAAAAAAGAATGGTTTGATTTTTCAGATTTAGAGGAAACTATCTCCATAAATAGTTTAATCACACGGTTCAAACTGTGTTTGTTTTCTTGCTGTGTGTGTTTTAACACATCACCGGAGATTTATCTTGTGGATTTTTTGTTTGTTATTTGGTCTTACTATATTCAAACTATAATACTTTGTTTGTAGACTGAACTACAAAAGTGTATTTTGGTCTTTAAGGTTTCGGTTTTCGGAGTCATTCAGCGCCTCCTGGAGGAAGAATTGAGTGTTTGCTGCTCAATGCGACACTCGCATGCGCCGTACGGCAGATGTTTACTACAGTTCTGAACACGTTTGCGGCGGCAACACGGCAGTGGACAGCGTGAGGATCTTTTGTAAACAAATGCGAAATTAATTTATGTCTGTTTAATATTTAGTGTTTAGGTTTAATTATAGCAATAAGTAATTATAATTATAAGCACATGACTGCATTTCTTTTTTTGCACCACAGAACCGAGAATATCGTGTAATTCGTCTGAGCAAAGTTTATTTTCAATGAATGTCGGATTTACCTCATTAATCACGTTGGTCATCAATTTATGTCCTGCTTTCTTATAAAATAACATATATTTGAGTGTTTTTAAGCCTAAATTTAACTTGTTTCCTGTTATTCCATGCTATTTTTCGGTAGGAATAATACACTATTTTTATTTTTTAAATATTTCTTCGACTGTAGATTAAATAAAGAACTGCTTTATTTTAGTTTCATTCATTTTCATTATATTGTTCCTAGAGCATAAGAGCATTTTATTCACCAGTCAGTTAAATGTAGACAAACATGAAGATCGGTTGTTATTTATATATAATGCTGAATTTTTAAATTTACATTACTTCGTTACAGTTTCTTCAAAATGTTGTTGATATCTGAGGAATCTCCGAATGAGTTATAATGACGAAAGATAATAACTTTTGTGGAATTGTTTTTTTTTTTTTTTAAATCAGTAATTTATGTTTCTTCTCTTGTTTCAGAGTGATCACAGCCCTTTCAAAATAATTCAGCAATAAATGCTGGGAATATTCTCATCATCAAGGCTAGAAGTGCATCTGAACACGCAGGAGACACTCCAGGTGAATCTGTGTGCCGTACTAGAGTAAAGATGGAGTTTATTAAAGAAGAGATTGAAGACATGAGTGATCCAGAACCATCCAGAATAAAACATGAAGATACTGAGGAACAAACAGGTTGGTGTCCATTCCTGATTCTTCATTGTTGATGCTTTGATAGATGTGAATTAATAAGCAGTATATGGATGATACATGATATACATCCAAATGATCATAATAACCTTGTATATAACAGTTGTCAAACATGTTTATTATATTAACCCTTGTGCATCAATTAAAAAAAAAAGTTACACATAGGTAAAAAGAGGACAAAAATGTCCATGTCAAAAAACTGTCATAAAAATGTGACGCTTTGGAGCACAGACTTAAGTTTGGTATCATTTTAAAGACGACCCATTGCAGAGTATTGCTGAAGTAAAAAAATAATAATAAGTAAATTTAAAAAAAAAGTTATATAGGTACAAGTTTATGAAAATTATGTATTAAAAAATATTTTATATAAAATATATATAAATCAGGTTGAACTCAAAACAGCATTAAATTAAAGCAATAAATCTAAATAGATTGTGTTCCAAATTTGAGGATGATATCTCAAAAAATGAGCTTTCGGTAACAGTTTGTTTGGGCGTAGTAACATATTTTCCCCATTGGGTGGCAGCAAAACCCCACTGGAGCTCACAGTGATTGGATTTGTATTTGCAGTTTTTCTCTCTCAGTCTTACAGACACACACATGCACACACACACACACACACACACATATTTTTTTATAACACACATACTAACCACACTTTGACATCCATACCAACACACCCACTCAAATATTGTTGCATAATTTATCCAGTTGGCTCTATAATATGCCAAACCAGAAAACAGGAATAAAGCGATATTTGTTTTATAGGACAAACTTAAAAAAAATGACACAATCTGATAAAAAATAGTAAAAAATAACATTTTGAAGCCTTGCCATCAGAATGAAAGCCTCTTAACAAAGATTGCATAATTTTATAGTTAACTGAACCGGGGATTAAAAATGGCAGTTTTAATGGGTTTCAATGGGGACATTTTTGACCAAAAGGTGCTGAGAGGGAGTATTTTTTGTACCTAATGCAAAAAATATTTTTTAAAGAAAATGACGGTGAAATAATAAAATTCCAATAAAAATACACACCTGTGCCAAATTTTTTGCAGTTAGCTTTAACACAGGCAAAGTGATCAAAAAAACAAGGGTTAACAATGAATGAATAAATAACAAGTGAAAGATCTGATCTCTGTTGCTTTCTGCTATTAATTAAGGGTTCGCTTGAACTGATTCTTCACAGATAATGTGTTTCTGTGTGTTTTAGACCAGGTGAGAGTGAAAGAGGAAAGACAAGAACTGAATGAAGTGGAGGAGGAACATCGTAACTTTACAATTCAAAGAACAAAAGCCAAAAAGACGCACACCTGCACTCAGTGTGAAAAGAGTTTCAGAGAGAAAAGATACCTTAACTCACACGTGAGAATTCACACTGGAGAGAAACCGAATACATGCACTCAGTGTGGAAAGAGTTTCACACAGAAAGGACACCTTAACTCACACATGAGGATTCACACTGGAGAGAAACCGTATACATGCACTCAGTGTGGAAAGAGTTTTGCTCAAGCATCAACTCTCAGTTATCATCTGCGCATTCACTCTGGAGAAAAGCCATTTAACTGTGATCAGTGTGGTAAAGATTTTATTTCATCATCAAATCTACTCCAACACCTGAAAGTTCATTCAGATGAGAAGCCTCATGTGTGTTTTCTCTGTGGAAATAGTTTTTCAAGACTGAAAAGTTTTAAACAGCACCAGAAAACACACAATGAAGTGAAAGATTATTTGTGCTTTGACTGTGGGAAGAGCTTTAAAATATCTGATCATCTGAAACGGCACCAAAGAATTCATACTGGAGAAAGACCTTACAAGTGCTCATACTGTGACAAGAGATTCACTCATTCTGGACACCTGAAAGAACACGAGCGACTTCATACTGGAGAGAAGCCGTACTACTGTACTCAGTGTGGGAAGAGTTTCACCCGATCAAATAGTCTAGTGACTCATATTAGAAAGCATTGTCTGTGTCACAGTGAGCAAATGTTTTGTTAGATTCACATAAAGTAAATGTGTAGTTAGTTAACTAATAAACTTAGCCTGGATGCCAGCCCGAACTCCGCCCACAACATTTTTTGGTCGGGAAGTTCGGTCTGGACTCGATCCATTGAGGACTAATTTTGATCTGGCAAAAAATGATCGGGCCAATTAAATTGCCAGGGCGGGCTTTAAACGATGATAGACAGGTGATCTGCAGGGACGTAATCATCACGTTATCAAAGAGCGCGTGTCAAAGATGACTTCAGCTGGAGAATTGAGATGTATAGATTCCGCTGTAAAATAAATCGACAGCGCATTAATTTTAATAGACAAACAGAGAACTGCAATCAAGGCATTTGTCGATCGGAAACATATTTTTGGCGTCCTTCCAACATGATTCGGGAAAAGTGTAACTTATCAGCTGGCTCTTACGGTCGCTAAGAAGATGGGACGTAATGAAAAGCCTGTGGTCGTTGTGGTTTCTCCTTTGGTCGCATTCATAGAGGAGTAAGTAAAAGAAGCGACACTCGTTATTTAACTTCTAAAATAAATAAAGTAGGCTACGTTCTTTAGTTGACAACTGTATGCAAAGTAGCTGACTTACCGCGTTGCTCTGATTGGTTGTAGGTTTACCGACTATCCAATTGAGTGCAGAGTTGTTGTTTTTCCTGATTCGGTTAAGACACGCCTCATAATCAAAGCCATACGGAGGAGTTTCACTCATCTTCTGACAGGAATATGAGAGTATGATGAAGTCAGGCTATAATAAACTAGTGTTGCTGTGAAATGCCGTAAGATTTTTTTTTATATGTTAGAGAACAAGAATATTATTGAAAATGATTTAATTGAACACTTACTCAAAGAAATAAAAAAAAAATACCTAAATGAAAAGAGACTTGAAGGAAATGCAGAAAAACAACAATCGGGTGCCTCGTTAATCTCCAAAGTGGGTTCCTCACAAATTTGCTCATCCAATTACAGTTAATAATACTGATGAATAATTATTGATGCTGTAGACGTGTGTACCCCAGTCTGCAGCTGTGTTTATAAAACATCCAGTGGCAAAGAAGCGTAGAGCTAGACATAGGGATGCTAAAATGTCTTGAAGTTTCAGGCCTCAAATGCTCCTTCATGTCAATTGCTAGTTGTTGTTTTGCATGTCTAGGAAACCTTAGCTTCTCCAGCAGTTCATTTTCAGAAAGGACTTCTAATGGGTTTGAACGTTCTTTGCAAACTCTTTCTCGTATTATTGCGCTTTCATAAAAGCAAATATTCACCCTGGCAGGGGTTTTCAAAAAATTTCGGTTTCAGTGTGGACGAACGGCATAAAAATACCCGTGTCCGTGTGGACACGGCCTGAAAACAAAAAACAAAAATTAGACGACTAACTTGCAAGACTAGTCTTAAATAGATTTATGCAACCATTCGCAGATGTAACAATAATTGAAATCTATGTGACATACTATGGTAAATAAATGTTATTAATACATACTATGGAGTTTGTTAAAGTGGAGAATGAGGACGTCAGTTATCCAGAAACATGCAAAATAAAACAAAATACTGAAGAACAAACATTCTCGATTCTTCATTATTACTGACTACTGAGGAACATTTTTCATCATATACATTATATCATATCATTAAAGATTACATTTACTGTTGTTACTTTTATCTTTTGTATTTGATTTAATTTAGATTATTTAATATGTTCCCTTTTAGACTTGATGGAAGTAAAAGTGGAAAGGGAAGAACTAAATGAAGAAAGAAACCACTTCACTTTCACTTGCTCTCGGTGTGAAAAGAGTTTTGTGCAAAAAGGGAATCTTACGAATCACATAATTCACAGCGGAAAGAAACCATTTCATAACTATAAAGATTAAAAAAAAGTGCATTGTCCCTCTAACAATCTAATAATAAAATAAATACCAAAACAGACCAGAATATTGCCTCAGCATGTCCAGTATAATGATAAAATGAAGCTGTGTCTAGATGTACATGATGTATAAAGAAAGACCTGCTGCTCACATTATTTAAAATAATTTGCTTTGTTTGTTGTTCAATGGAAGATACGTTTTCAAACAAATGCATTAAATGGAAATATGTAGGCATATGTTAATACTTGTACGTGGTCCCTTTTCTAAAACAAAAACAAAAAAAGAATGGTTTGATTTTTCAGATTTAGAGGAAACTATCTCCATAAATAGTTTAATCACACGGTTCAAACTGTGTTTGTTTTCTCACTGTGTGTGTTTTAACGCATCACTGGAGATTTATCTTGTGGATTTTTTGTTTGTTATTTGGTCTTACTATATTTAAACTATAATACTTTGTTTGTAGACTGAACTACAAAAGGATATTTTGGTCTTTTAAGGTTTCGGTTTTCGGAGTCATTCAGCGCCTCCTGGAGGAAGAATTGAGTGTTTGCTGCTCAATGCGACACTCGCATGCGCCGTACGGCAGATGTTTACTACAGTTCTGAACACGTTTGCGGCGGCAACACGGCAGTGGACAGGGTGAGATCTTTTGTAAACAAATGCGAAATTAATTTTTGTCTGGTTAATATTTAGTGTTTAGGTTTAATTATATCAATAAGTAATTATAATTATAAGCACATGACTGCATTTCTATTGCACCACAGAACCGAGAATATCGTGTAATTCGTCTGAGCAAAGTTAATTTTCAATACATACATGAAGGTCGGATTTACCTCATTAATCACGTTGGTCATCAATTTATGTCCTGCTTTCTTTTAAAATAACATATATTTGAGTGTTTTTAAGCCTAAATTTAACTTGTTTCCTGTTATTCCATGCTATTTTTCGGTAGGAATAATACACTATTTTTTTATTTTTTAAATATTTCTTCGACTGTAGATTAAATAAAGAACTGCTTTATTTTAGTTTCATTCATTTTCATTATATTGTTCTTAGAACATAAGAGCATTTTATTCACCAGTCAGTTAAATGTAGACAAACATGAAGATCGGTTGTTATTTATATATAATGCTGAATTAAATTTACATTACTTCGTTACAGTTTCTTCAAATTGTTGTTGATATCTGAGGAATCTCAGAATGAGTTATAATGAAGAAAGATAATAACTTTTGTGGAATTGTTTTTTTTTTAAATCAGTAATTTATGTTTCTTCTCTTGTTTCAGAGTGATCACAGCCCTTTCAAAATAATTCAGCAATAAATACTGGGAATATTCTCATCATCAAGGCTAGAAGTGCATCTGAACACGCAGGAGACACTCCAGGTGAATCTGTGTGCCGTACTAGAGTAAAGATGGACTTTATTAAAGAGGAGATTGAAGAAATGAGTGATCCAGAACGATCCAGAATAAAACATGAAGATACTGAGGAACAAATAGGTTGGTGTCCATTCTTGATTCTTCATTGTTGATGCTTTGGTAGATGTGAATTAATAAGCAGTATATGGATGATAAATGATATACATCCAAATGATCATAACCTTGTATATAGCAGTTATATAACAAACTAGTGAGACAAACACTACAGCGAGATGGCTGCATACACAAGCACCGTGGCCACTGGTCAGTAGCGGAGTGGCATTCCGGAGAGACGGGACTTTTCCAAGTGGGCCGCGAGTGTTTCGAGGCCGCGAGTGCCGGTCTGATAGTTATACATTACAAGTTCTTGGCAACACCATCCGGCGGCATGTACACAATAGTCTCTGCAACGACGATCAATTGAAGTGCGAGTCCGAGTGAAGATGGTGCGTCCAAATCATAGACTGTAAAAAATAAATCCAAATCCACTGATAGATAACAGATAACAGCGGAAAAGAGCGCTCCACTTGATTTAAAAAACAACAAATCTTAACGCTAGATCTCTTATTTTATTGCAAACTAAATTGATTCTCTGCTAGTTAACTGGAGATGTTGTCCAGTTACTTTCCAGAACTTTACCCCCAACTTTAATAAATGGCATAAACAATTTGCAAGCTGCTAAAATAAAGCATACGAAACATCAGCTAAAATGATCCATAGGCTATTATAATCAGAGCATGTGGATGTTTGTCAGTGATTTTTTTATATTAGGTTAGTACAGAATTTAAAGAGCACAGACCTACGCAAATGAGGTGGATGTGAAACACCTTGTAAGAAATACTTTTCCTTTTCAGGAAAATTGTCAAAATCGCAATACTTGACTTGGTATCGGTATCTAAACAATAATTTTGGTATCGTGACAACACTGTCAAACATTTTTACTATATTAACATTGAATGACAGAGCAAAAAGTGAAAGATCTTTGTTGTTTCCTGCTAATAAATAAGGGTTCACTTGAACTGATTCTAACTGTATTTCTGTGTGTTTTAGACCAGGTGAGAGTGAAAGAGGAAAGACAAGAACTGAATGAAGTGGAGGAGGAACATCGTAACTTTACAATTCATAGAACAAAAGCCAAAAAGACGCACACCTGCACTCAGTGTGGAAAGAGTTTCTCACATAAAGGACACCTTAAAACACACATGAGAATTCACACTGGAGAGAAACCGTATCCATGCACTCAGTGTGGAAAGAGTTTCAAACGTAAAGGAGACCTTAACTCACACATGAGAATTCACACTGGAGAAAAAACGCATACATGCACTCAGTGTGGAAAGAGTTTCACACATAAAGGAAACCTTAACACACACATGAGAACTCACACTAAGGAGAAACCGTATACATGCACTCAGTGTGGAAAGAGTTTCAAACGTAAAGGAGATCTTAACACACACATGAGAATTCACACTGGAGAGAAAACGTATACATGCACTCGGTGTGGAAAGAGTTTCACACATAAAGGAAACCTTAACACACACATGAGAACTCACACTGGAGAGAAACCGTATACATGCACTCAGTGTGGAAAGAGCTTTTCTCATGCATCAACTCTCAGTGCTCATCTGCTCATTCACTCTGGACAAAAGCCATTTAACTGTGATCAGTGTGGTAAAGATTTTATTTCATCATCAAAACTAAAAGATCACCTAAACATTCATTTAGGTGAGAGGCCTTATGTGTGTTCTCTCTGTGGAAAGAGTTATTCAAGGCAGGACAGTTTTAAACAGCACCAGAAAACACACAAATTGATATATCATTTGTGCTTTGACTGTGGGAAGAGCTTTACTACATCTTTTCATCTGAAACTGCACCGAAGAATTCATACTGGAGAAAAACCTTACAAGTGCTCACAGTGTGAAAAGAGTTTCGCTGAGTCTGGATTCCTGAAATTACACAAGCGATTTCACACTGTAGTGAAGCCGTACGACAATTCTAGTAGTCAAGTGACTCATATTAGAAAGCATTGTTCTGTGTCACAGTGAGCAAATGTTTTGTTAGATTCACATAAAGTAGCCTAAATGTGTTGTTAGTTAACTAATAAACTAGTGTTGCTGTGAAATGCCACGAGATTAGTGTTTTATAAGTTTGAGAACAAGAATATTATTGATGTAGACCCTGAATTTATGTATTGTTTCTTTTGTGTTCTGCTAACAGAAATATAGTAGCTATGTCCTGAAATATGGGCCAGGTCAATTGTCCCTGGAAACAACTTTTCTTTTTTCTTTTTGTATTAATATGGGTTTATAAAATGTGAGGTGTTGAAATATCCTCTGTTGTGAGTAGCCCTTGAACCTCCCTGGTCATCACAGTCCCGCCCACAGCCGGTGCCGGAAGTAAAAATTCAATACAGATTCTCCATTGACATTTGAGATACAAGCCATAAAAACGTAACCATACATGGTAGACTTAAAACCAGCTACGGCTGTACTAAGCGATTGTATATGCTCATATAAATGCCAAAAGTTCATGGGGCACTAACCTTGTTTTAAGATAAATGCCTTTTATTCGCGATGTATTGGATAAGTACTTCATTACCCACAATCCTGAACAATCCCACAGTGATGCATCTGATTGGTGGAAGTCGTGTCACGTGTCCAAAACCCCGCGAAGGTACGTGAGACTGAAGATCATGTAATGACGTAGGGCTAAATTCATTGGTCGCACCTCTGAATCGCCCCCGCGCCATTGGATGTTCAGTTGCGCAGGCCAGCCAATGAGCGAGCCAGATGCTCAATGTTTTAGCATGTGCATAAGCTTCAGTAAATCGAGGAAAAGGAGTTTACCTGCATATTCACGATATAAAATTCACTGGAGGAAAAAGTTCACGTGGCCGCCGTCAGATTTGGAAGTCACTCAAAAGGCTCTTTCACGGGTCAACTTTAGTGAGGCACGGTGGTTTATGGGAGGAGTAGTTCATTTCCTCGGAAATGAAAATATGTACACAGGCTTGTAAGTTACCCTTAACGTTTTTTTTTCGATTTTATCTTTGTTTTTTCACTCGAAATGATATGTTGTATGCTTATGAGTTCAGCCGTTGCTGGTTATCCTCAGACATGCTCTAAAACTCTTTAGATATGGATTTTACAAAATGTCAATGGGAGAAATGAATGGGAAATTTACTTCCGGCAGCAGCGCTCCCTCGGGCTGTGGGCGGGATACTGTGATGCTCTATTGGGTGGCCAGGTGTCAGTTTTGTATATTATCCAATCAGGTTTTTGTGGGGGCGGGACTAAAAGAGAACGCAAAGGCGAAAAAAATATTTAGTTAGTTGTAAGTTCTTTATTATTGATTACATTAATGGTATATTAATTACTGGGTATGTAATAAAAAAATGCATACACACAATCTTATCACTGACTCGGAAACCTTTATTTATTATACAAGCACCACCTACCCTGTGACACACCAGTTGTGTCAGATTAAACACGATTTAATGACTCGTAAATGTAAGTACACACAAAAAACAAAGACACCTACATCTTGGATGCCATTGAGGTGAGCTAAAACATATCAAAAAATAATTTCAAAGTGAACTGTTCCTTTATTTATTTTTTTTATAAATGTTAAAATAGACATAGACAAACAAACAAACTTTTTTTGTCCTATTTAAGATATTTTTTAAATTGCCTTAGTGGTGTACGTAACCTGATCAGAAAATATTAATGAGAAGCGCCATGGCATTTTGTATATAATTAAAATGAAAAGTGATGCATAGAGAACTGAACTGGCTTCTAGTAACATCAAGAGGAATAAAAAGCACTTTTATATTATTGGAGTATTTTTTCAGTGCTTTTTTTCAGTGCTGATGAAAATATAAAAGTTTAAACACATTTTTGCTTAAATAACACTTTGTAATTTTTATACTTCGTCTTACAAGACTTGCAAAACCAAAATCTAGTGTTGAGGGACCTATTAACTGAGTAAAGGAAATAATATGTAGGAAGTATAATCAACAAATGTGCACTTATAATGTATAAATAATGTTTTTTTGTGCTAACGTTTTGAGATAACTTGAGTAAACATGTCTCTGGAAGACTGTTTTTTCCCAAAGGGGCGATCCCGATTTGTGTGAGAGTAGATCCGGAGGTGCAAGACTCGATCTGTGAAAGCCTCACACTACCAGATAGTCTGCGCCGAACATCGGAACCGATCGAGGTAATCAACAACATTTTTCTCAGATTCTCGTGAGGGGAAAATCGGGCATAAATCAGCCTGAAACTCCGTAGCCCTCAAACCACATTCACTTTATAGCCCTTAATACTGTAATTGTGGACATGGGCACAAAGGACACAGGTGTGATCCTAATTTTTATTTATTATAAATGTTATATCACTGTCTTCGATAAAGTTTTGTCTATCCATTTATGGTGTTTTTTTTTATTTTGGGGGTATTTTTGAATTTATTTACTTCAAAAAGTACCATATTTTCTATGTAAATTAATTACAATGTAGTTTTATTTATTTATTTAACTACATTAAAATATCATTCCAATAAGTTCTTAGAGCTAAAACCTAAAGATGAAGTGACTTTGCCGTCACCTGGTGTCTTATTTTGGCTTATTTTAGAATCCTCTAAATTACAGTTATTCCCATTCATTTCTATGGGTGCCCATTTTTGACCCAAATACAAGATTAAGAAGTTGTTTTTTATCACCCACTTAACATTGTAGAATTCAGTAAAAAAAATTGTGTGTTCAGGAGGCAAACTTAGGAAAAGTAGTCTCAACTCTTGTACCGCTCAGATCAAGGGAAGTATTTTTTTAAAAAATAAATCAAAACTATTTTGCCCACATTTGTCCAGAATACGGTTTTAGGGTTGACGTCAGGATGTGATAACTCCAGTCAGATCTGCTGGTAACTCCTGTTGTGGCAAAAATTCTGTTAAAATCATCACTGCGTAAGAGACACTCAGTATTTATTCTTGCAAAAATAGGTTCAGTCTAGTACACAAAAGTTATGCTAGAGAGAGTGACACACCACAGGAAGAGATGAGACGGCCTTTATACTCTTTTCAAGGTTCCTCTTCACCCGCTGAACCTTTCACCCATCCAGATAAGGTTCAGTCTCTACTTAAGGACACAAACTGGTATTGAAATAAACTAGAGCCAGACCGATATATCGGATATTAGGCATTTTAAATAAATTAATATTTAAAAAATAAAATAAAAATGGACGAAACACGCTTTAATCATCTCTCCTTGGCCTGTTATATTGAAAATGTATGTTTTACAATTTGCAGTATGATGTTATCTATTGCTAAATTATGGCTCATCATAGACTAGCTAACCACAAAGCAGGCTAAAGACCGCTAACGTTAACATTAATGAGCTTGGAAACCACAATTAACTTTTTCTGCCTAAATAAAGTAATGATTACTGTATTTATAACTAGCATATCTCTAGTTACAGTCCCTGCATTGTAAAATGTAAGTTAGACTTGCGAGGAGTGAACATTTAGACATAGAGAAAAAGTATCAAACGTATCTTGTGCAGAAAAGTTCGCTTTTCTTTTACACGAGTGTGAAATCCAACAATATTTAATAATAAAAAATTTAAAAAAACATCGGCCGATATATCGCATTTTAAAACCCAAAAATATTCGTATCGGTATCGGCCTTCAAAATCCTTTAAACTCATGGAATAACACCAATGCCTGGGAGAAACATATGAAGAGTTCAGATGTGCCATTTGAAATTTTCTTCTAAAATGATCAATTTTATCAAACTTGTATATTTAAGTTCAGTAATTTCACTTAAATGGCAATTAATAGGTAATCTTCATTGCCATTTAAGTGAAATCACTGAACTTAAATATACAAGCTTGATAAAAATGATCATTTTAGAAGAAAATTTCAAATGGCACTTAGAGGCTTTTCCATCTGAACTCTTCATATTCAGTTCATCCACACGTAATTCACTTGCCTTCTCACTGTGACGAGTTCTTGCAATGCTTTTTACTATGAGTGATAAAATTTGCCAATTGAGAGAAGCTCCTCCCACAGTTTGGGCAGTGGTACGGCTTCTCCCCAGTGTGAACTCGCTCGTGGACTTTCAGCGAGCCAGACTGAGTGAATCCCTTATCGCAGCGTGAGCACTTGTAAGGCTTTTCCCCCGTATGAATCCTCTGGTGCTCCCTCAGTCGTTTAGCCGTGGTAAAAGTCTTGCCGCACTCGAAGCACGCATGATCTCTCTCGCCCCTGTGTCTTTTCTGGTGCTCTTTAAAATTGCCCGGCCATACGAAACTCTTTCCGCACAGAGAGCACACATACGGCCTCTCGTTTGTGTGAACCCTCAGGTGGTTTTTCAGAATGGACGACGAGGTAAAACCTTCCCCACAATGAACGCAGTTAAAAGGCTTAAACCCCGAATGAGAGTGCAGATGATTATTGAGGCTGTGCGCCCACTTGAACGTCTTTCCGCAGTGATGGCACTTGAACGGTTTCTCTCCGCTGTGCGCCCTGATGTGATCCCGAAGGCCTTTTTTACACCTCAAGGCCTTTCCGCATTGAGGGCAGACGAACAGCTTCTCCCTGGAGTGGATCTTCACGTGAACCTTGAGGTTGTTTTTAAACGTGAAACTCTTTCCACACTGGTGGCACATGTGGGGTTTCTCTCCGGTGTGAGTTCGCATGTGACACTTCAGGCTCTCTTTCCGCGTGAAGCTTTTCTCGCAGTGGTGGCAGCGGAAAGGTTTCTCTCCCGTGTGAAGTCTCACATGGTCCTTAAGGCTGTCTCTTCGTGTGAAACTCTTTCCGCACTGAGGGCACGGGAAGCTTCTTTGAGTTTTGTTCTTTGAACATGTTTCTTCTGCTATTAAAGATTCCCGATATGGACGTTTCTCCTCCACCTCGTTCAGTTCTTCACTTTCTTCTTTTATGTCTGTCAAGTCTACGATTAACACACACAAAAAAACCATAATACATACCAACTCAGTTCAATAAACAAATGGTAACACTTTACAATAAGGTTCATTATTTAACATTAGCTAATGTATTAACTAACATGAACTAACCATGAGCAATACATTTGTTGCAGTATTTGTTCATCTTCGTTGATGTTAGTTAATGATAATAAAGCTGTTCATTGTTTGTTCATGTTAGTTCACAGCGCATTAACTAATGTTAACATAATTTTAATAAAGTTTACAAAGATTAATAAATGCTTTATAAGTGCTGTTCATTATTAGTTCATGCTAACTAATGTAGTTAACTAATGAACCTTATTGTAAAGTGTTACCAAACAAATGTATCATGTATGTGATGTGCTAAAATTACATTGTCATTCTCACTCAACGCCATCTAATCAAGGTTAAAATCATTTTTTGTGTAATTATTTTTTTTCTTAATTCATGTTATGTTTTATTTATTAATGTTTTAGTCGGAAGTTTGCCTATTTTTTTTATTATTTTTTATGTTACTATTTGTTTCGGAATGTTTAAAGAACATTCAAAAGTAACATTCCCATAAAACGGAATTCTAAAACGGAATCTTCCCTGAACGTTCTTATAACTAAACAAACAAAAAAAATATTTAAAGGAATCCACAAGTATCCGAGGGGCGCTCCTGTAAAAAATAAAGTGGGTGAAACTTCCGGTGAGGCGGCGGAAGTAGCTTTCCAATTTCATAATTTTGCAAAACATTCGTAGTCATATTTTTGTTAGCTGCGTATTTACCAATGATTGCTTAAATGCAGCCACCAAATGCTAAATGCTAAAGCTTTGTTACCTTAATGTTCCTCCACCATCAACAATGAAGAATCAAAGAATGGACCCCAACCTGTTTGTTCCTCACTATCTTCTTGTTTTATTCTGGATGGTTCTGGATCACTCTTGTCTTCAATTTCCTCTTCGACAAATTCTGTCTTAACTATAGTATACATAGTACATATATTTCACTTGTTGCACTCGCTTGTTTGTTCTTCTCATGTAGGATGACAGTTGATGTATGATCTTGTCTGCCAAAGTCAAAAATAATACAAGTTAATACACATATTTTAGTTTTATTTCACAGTCTTGTCTGTCTTTCATTATTTATCTTTGCATTTAAGAGCATACTTTGGCTTAAACCCAAATAATGTATATAATATGCTTTGATTTTAACACAACATAGTTAAAATCCAATTCTGTAAGTTATAATTTATGCTGATTAAGATTTCAGTGATGACAGCTAACAGTAAGTATAATATATTCATGAATTAATCTCATGACATTAACCCCAAAAGGCTTAATTTAAACGAATATAATTAATCAAGCTGATACTGACTATGTTAAAGTAAGATCACAGATCAATGTTGTAAGAAAACAGGTCAAGAGACATAGATAACTGTTAAATAAATGTGTTTATTTGTTTTACCTTCTGTAGTATTTGTTCTGTCTCTCTCTCGTCTCTTGTCCCGATTTTATGTATTTAATGCCTTTTGCGATTTAAACTCGCATCATGTAACGTTAATTTAATAATGCTAATGCTCTCCACTGTCGTGAACACTTACCCTACCGTAACTATTTGCTATTTATTATTAATAACAATGCGTTTTAACAGTGCATGGAACGTTTGTTCGTATCTCACATAGTTAGAAAACATTGTTAAATGATTATAACATGGTTGAAATGTCTAAAAACGTCCTTAAATTTGAATGCACCTTCGAGTTTGAGAGAATTCAGCGACAGCGCCCCCTGGATGGGGAAAGAGCGAGTAGCATCTGTCGCATTCATGACGCATTACGGTAGATGTTTACGACAGTGAGGTCACGTTTGCGACAGCATCATGGCGGCGTTCGGTGTGAGTTTTGAAAGCTCAAACAGCATTAAATCTAGAAAAGAGTCCAAAAGAGAAGAACGAGCACACGTTTTACAGCAGGTAAAACAAACAAACTCTTTAAACTAACATCTAATAACGGATTCAGTCGGTTTAAGACTTGAATACCGTCAAGAATTAGAAGCGATTTTTGTTTTAACGGATCTGTTTACATTCATCTCTCATTCGTCATTCATACTTTCATTAATTTACCGTTTTTCTGAATTCATGTTTTTTGTGTCAGTTATGTTTTGTGATCAGATGTCTTATAGCTGGGTTTCAGAAATGATTCCTCAACATCTGAGGTGATTTATGTATCATTTTTCCCAATATTTGTCAATATCTGGCTGAATTAATTATGAACATCGACTTGTATTGAATAGATTTCATTTATTAAGTACACGTAGTCATTTCAGATTTAACATTAAACCCAGTGTCATTCAATTTTAAGAAATATGGCTTAGCCCACACAATATTTCATAATGACCAAATAATATATATTGTCTTTGGTTATCCAACGTTAATTATGTGTAATTTGAAGGAGAATTGACGTAATACATAATCAAATCGAAGTTATACACTACAAATCACCAACTGTAAAGCTTTTATATAATTTAATCACGCCAAATTAAATGTTCTCACAATTGAAATATAATCACATGACAATATTCAAAACTTGTTAAAAATGTTTTTTGTTTTTTATTGACAAAGATGTTAGTATTTTTGTAAAATAGTCACAATCATCATCTCAAAATAGCATGATATTATGGCTGATTAAAGGCTTACACACACTACAAGATAATGATGCTAATTTTTGACCCACCATCTTGTAGTGTGTGTGTGTGATTTAACAGATTTTCTTGTGGTATGATGATGTGTTAAGAGTGATTGAATCTGCTCAGAAGAACGTCAGCGCCTCACGATCTCTAATCATAAATATCCAATATGTTGCACACAGTTATGATCAGAGATCAGTTTTGTTGGGGGGGAAACCCGAGGACATTCTTCTTGCACATCATCCGCCATTAGATTTGTTTGTTTTGTCGTCTCTCACATTTTTAATATCTGAAATCAATTGTTTGGTTGTTTTTTTGGTCACTAGTTAGTTCTGAGCTGAACTGGCGTTACACTACCTTCAGGGGGCGATACCAGTCCATAGTCTGATGAACACAGTCATCCACAAGTGTCAATTTGGATGAAAACATAGAGAATTAAACATATTTGCAATTTATGTTTATACAGTATGAGCTATTATGAGAAGGGTTCGAACCAAAATGTTTTCCTCCTTTTTGCAGGGAGTTCTGATGCTCTTTGTTTTTAAGCAGTCAGGCCTTTAAATATGTAAATCGGGTTAGTTAAGCTACTTCTGTAAGCTTCTTTCTTAACATAAAACATGGTATGCATCTCTTTTAAATTAGTATGAAATTGTCAGTCACCTGTAGATGTTCAGTGCAGGTAAACGTTCTCTGGATAATGTCCGGGTTGATCACGTTCCCCTCCTGATGTCTAATGATGATTAGCAGGAGAATAGAAACATCACTGATATTTGATTTTTTTAAAACGTTTATTTAAAGTTGATGCCATGTAATTCAACATCATTTCCTTATTCTCTGATTTCCTCTGGTGTTTTTGTTGCATCATATACTAAAAATCATTGGTAACACTTTACATAAGGTCCCATTTGTAAATGAAACATGAACTAACAACGATGAATACGTATGATACGGTATGTATTAATCTTTGTTAAAGTTAGTAAATAAAACTACAACTGTACAACTTTTGATTTGAATAATGTGTTAGTAAATGTTATATATAAAGTAATATTAATGAAGATTAATATGCTTTAGAAGTAGTTTTCATTATAAGTTCATGTTAGCAAATGATACCTAATTGTGAAGTGTTATCAAATCATTGTCTGTAATTTCAATTAAAAACGAAGTATAAATATTAAGTGACAAGTTTAAACTTAAAAGACTTGAATAAAAACTAAAATCATTTTATCTAATTTAAAAATAAATCACAGCTAATTTTAAATATAAAAATACCAATAACAAAAATGACTTAAACTATAATAAAACAAAAGTTAAGAAAACGTTTCAAACTCTTAAAGTTTTTGTTGTTTTTGGCAGTGATGCCATAGAATAACCTTTCAGTGATCAGTTCTTAAAATAACCATTTATTTTTTCTTAGTGCGAAGAACATTTCAAAAAAGAGTAACATTTGGAACCTTTTCATTCTATAAAGAACCTTTTGTGGAATAGAAGAGTTCCATGGATGTTAAAGTTTCTTTATGGAACCATTGATGAAAAAACACATTCTGTGTCTGTGTTATCTAGAGATACACCAGGCATAAATCTACATTTTTTTGTTTTATTTAGTCCGATCTCTGTTCCGGACATGCACACAAACTGCGTCATTTGTGTGGAAGTATTAGGGAAGTCTGTAAACAGGACGTTAACAGAAACCAGGAGAACAGAGAAAATACTGCGCGTGATGACGTTCAAAATATTGTACGAAAAATATAATATTGAATTATGGGTGAAGGGTTTATATGAATGTATCTCAGAAGGGAACTGACTGTCTTTGGTAAAGTTATGATGGCATTTTCTTTTTCTCACAAAACACTACAGGTGAATAGGGTACAATTTTTAAATAGTAGATATCACCATGAACCTTCCTCAGTTGATTGATTACTTACACAAGTGTATAAAAAAATGTAATTTAAGTTTGTATGTTTAATTATGCAAATTATTTATTTACCTCTGTAGTTGGAAAAACCAACCACATGACAATTTAATGTAATGTTAACCCATAAAGCTAAGTGCTTTCTTAAGTTTGATTATTAATCTGCTATGTCATGTTTAAGACACATTTATGACATATTATATGATTTATTGGTTTATGTCAAGGTGTCATTGCAAAGGCATCTCAAACAATGTCATATTTGCATTTAAAATATCATAATTGAGCAAATGACACTTAATGACAGTTGTCATAAACATGCATACCTCCTTCATATTCAAGAAATATGTCATGTCATGATTATGAACGTGTCATGTCAGTCTTATGCACACCCCTTCAAATAAAATGTTACCTAAAATGTAAAAAAAAAAGCCCCCTAAAGGTCCTTGCTCACTGATTTAGCTCTGAATTGTCAAAACACCCTTCAAAATGCTTGCTAATTGCGTAAAACGCAGAAAAACGAACACAATCCGAATTTTTTAATGACGGATGAAAGTTTCGGAGGCAGCGTGATTGACAAAACATGAGATCGTGTTTATTTTTTAACGTGCAAAATTTCAGACTCTGTGTGCAAGGACCTAAAATCTTGACATTACACAATCTAATTTAAATTAAAAAAAACAGATGTTTATATAGCATGTTTGGATCGAGATTTAAATACAGTGTTTGCCTCTAATTTAAAATGTCATTTTCTGTGTTTAAGGCCAGTTTGGCCTTTTATAGAACAAATAAACATTTGCTTAACCCCTTAGCTGTCACCACCCTTTTTGAGAATGGGGGTTAAAATGCACTATTCAAACTTAAATGGTTGTAATTTAAGAATGCTTTGGAATATAATATATAAACACTTCAAAAAATGAAAGTATGAAAAAGTTATGGAAGTTTAAATTTACAGTAAATTAAATATACTGTACTACATATTTTTTATTTTATATAAATTGATATAATATATATTTTAGAAAATATTTGTTACTCTAAAATTTCTATAAAATCAAAGCCATACATCTTATCAAGTTATGTTCCAAATTTGAAGTTGATATCACAAAAATTGAAGTTCCTATGAGATTTTGTTTAGGCGTAGTAACAAAAATAGCCACCGGGTGCCATTGAATTCCATTGAATTTAGTTGTATACATTCTGCCTTAACAAATTAATACATTTCTGTCCAAATACCAATTCTGTCACAAAATTTGGAACCTTGAGACTCTGACCTTTCTGACAATATCAGTTTTGTCAAGATTAGAAAAGGTTTTGATCATAAATTATGAAATATAATGATGCCCAAAAGGGGAGGAGCCTGATAAAATAAGTACCGTTTCTATGGTAACGCAACCTTCAATTATAAAACAGTTCACACGATGAATTCTGAGTTTATAAGCTTTCAAATGATACCTAATTAATGATAACTACTAAAATATGTGATATAATAAAAAAGGCGATAAAAAATAATATTATATTTTAGAGGATGATGAATATAAATATTATCAATTTTAGAGGATAATATTGTACTATAATTTTTTATTGAAAAATACTAGATTATATGTTTATTATGAACTTTTAGCTTGAAAACAGAAG
Source organism: Pimephales promelas (assembly GCF_988280905.1). Lineage (NCBI taxonomy): Eukaryota > Metazoa > Chordata > Actinopteri > Cypriniformes > Leuciscidae > Pimephales > Pimephales promelas. Next base: position 32,422,311 of record NC_142784.1, read on the forward strand.
TTTCAATGATTAAAAGTGGGTTCATCGACTTTTTGTGACAAAGGTCAAAACTCCTGTTATGAAGCAGTTTTTTTGAGGTGCACTCTTGTCATAAATTCATCAATTACTCTTCCTACATCATTTTTTAACACACAACAGGGGTAGAATATCTATTTAGAAGTCTTAGACCTTTCCAACAATATATAATTTGTCATAATTAGATTAGGATTTAATAGAAATATAGTGAAGTAAAGTTAGGCGTCCCGGTACCGGGACGGTGACAGTTAAGGGGTTAAACAAAGAAAAAAAAGAAAAAAACGTCCATTCGTAAGAGCATCACGCTCCTCCATCTGTGTTGGGTTTCTCTGTGCACACATTACCCCAGGAAACGACCCGACAAACCTTTATCACCCCAGACAAATACGCAATTAGAATTAAAACGACATGTAATCCTTGTCCGCTTTCCTCTTCTGTTTAGGCGAAAGAGAAGTATGAGAAAGAGGAGAGGAGGAAGGCCGAGAGGAAGGCCAGGGGTGAGGACACATGGATGCTTCCCGATGTTGACCTGCGACTGCAGCAGATTGGCCAGGTCAGAGGTCAAACTCTTGAACGATGATGAGAAATGTTTGTTTTTTATGTTGAGGATGATTCCTAAAATAACTTCAGGTTGGTACGTTTTTTGGAAAATACAAGGCTGTATTTATTTGATTAAAATACTGCAAAAACACATATTTTTATTACAATTGCAAATGCAAGTTTTCTATGTGAATATCTTACTCCAGTCTTCAGTGTCACATGATCCTTCAGAAATCACTCTAATATCATGATATGATGCTCAAGAAACATTTATGATTATTATCAATGTTGAAAACAGTTCATATTTCTGTGAAGTTTATACTGCGTTTAGTCTTTTTTAACATTATAAATGCTTTGCTATCACTTTTGATCAATTAAATGCACCCTTACTGAATGAAAGTATTGATTTCTTAAAATAGCTTTACTGACCAAACTCAATTTTGGATGGAAATTATTATATAATATAATAAAGTTGCCATTTCTGATTTGACCAATGCTACACAGACAGGGAAAAATCCTATCTGTCAATAATATCATATACAGCACCTTAAAGGATTAGTTCACTTTTGAAAAAACTTTTGCTGATAATTTACTCACCCCCATGTCATCCAAGATGTCCATGTCTTTCTTTCCTCAGTCGAAAAGAAATTAAGGTTTTTGATGAAAACATTCCAGGATTTTTCTCCATATAATGGACTTCAATGGGAACCAGACGGTCCAAGGTCCAAAAGACGGTTAATAACAGTTTCAGATTCAGCTTCAAAAATGTCTTTAAACGACACCAGACGATGAATAAGGGTCTTATCATGCGAAACAATCCGTTATTTCAAAACTTATTCCAAAAATGTAACTTTGCTAAGGACAAATGCTAGCCTTGTAATATATTGTGAGGCGCGTTTGCAACGTCACGTAATACGTAATTACGTTCAAAAGGTCACGGGCGATGTAGCCGGAAGTACCGAATCAAAATCGTCCGACATCGTTGTTTTACCTTTTAATTCCTTTTTTGTAAACGCCGTTTGAGTTAGTTTGCACGTTCAACCTATGCGTTCAACTTGTAAACACTGACTCTGTAGTTCTGGCTACGTCGCCCGTGACCTTTTGAACGTAATTACGTATTACGCGACGTTGCAAACGCGCCTCACAGAATAGAGCAAGGCTAGCATTTGTCCTTAGAAAAGTTAAATTTTTGGAATAAGTTTTGAAATAACCGATCGTTTCGCATGATAAGACCCGTATTCATCGTCTGGTGTCGTTTAAAGACATTTGAAGCTGCATCTGAAACTGTTATTAACACTATCTTTCGGACCTTGGACCGTTTGGTTCCCATTGAAGTCCATTATATGGAGAAAAATCCTGGAATGTTTTCATCAAAAACCTTAATTTCTTTTCGACTGAGTAAAGAAAGACATGGACATCTTGGATGACATGGGGGTGAGTAAATTATCAGCAAAAGTTTTTTCAAAAGTGAACTAATCCTTTAAATTTCTCAATCCAGTCAAATCCTGATTTGTAAAGTCAACTCTTTACTTCGACTTGATATTGCTTATCGTATTGTAGAAGGTAAAATGCTACGAAATAAGTTTCTTGTTGTCTATTGTGATGGTGCATGTTTCTTTCCATAATGGATTCACATTTTGTTTTGTTTTTTTGCACTCAGGAGCATGCAGTGAAAAACAAGAAAAAGAAAAAGGAAAAGAAGGCAAAAAAGGAGAAGAAAGAGAAGAAGAAGAAAGCCAGGAAAGAGGAAAATGCATCATGTGACAGCTCTCAAGTATGTGCGTTAAACACATTTTAATGCCAGATTTAATCCGTTTTTTTTCCAGGTTTTCATGTCTGAAATGTTGCTGAAATATCGTTTGTTGTTGAAAATATTTGTTTTCAGGACTCAGAGGAGGAGTGGGTGGAGGCCCAGCTTCCTTCAGGGGGCGGAGACAAGCCAGGGAAGGCGGAGCTTGAGGCCACGCCCACATCGACAGTGGCCAGTACTAACCAAGTAAGATCCTAGTCTATGTAAGGGATGATGATGAACCCCCCCCCCCCAGGATGATCAGGAGGGTCTGGGAATAATATACCGCTGAATGGCACTATTGACCAATCAGAATCAAGTATTCCACCGAGCCATGTAATAACTCTGCTTAATGGAGGCGGTTTGTCGTCCAGCGGTTTACTGTGATCCGATGACCATCCTGGCTGCGGTCTGTAATCACAGTCTTCAGACATTGAGATTATAAGAGTGTGTAAGAGTGGGTGATTGTTGTCCTACACAGCAAAGCCACTTGTGGAAACTTCAATACTGTTATTACTGGAATTGAAGAGCGCTCTCTGAGCCGCGAGGGAGCGTCACACTGACATCCGTTTGCAAAGCGACCGCAAGTCATTCATTTTCAAAGAGAGCTGGTGCGATGTGTGTGTGTGTCCAGTGATGTGATGAAGATGCGAAAGATTTGTGAAAGACAATTACATGACAAACGCTTTTTCATCCTCCAGAATGTTTGTTTGTTAGCAGCTTAAAATTTTTTTATTGGGCATAACAATGCATTAATCTAGTTTTTTTTATAGTCTTTGTCTGTTTGACCTTTCCTAGAGAGATGAATGGATGACCTTTGACTTCCTGGCGATGAAGACGACCTCCGTGGCGGAGAAACGAGCGCAGAAAGAAGCAGAGAAAGAGGTGGAGAGGGAGAAAGCAAAGGCTATTGAACAGGTGAGCGACGTTTGTGTCTTCAAACAACATTGTGTAAAATATTGGCTGGTTCATGCTGACATCAATGCCATCAGGACACTCAAAACTGACTTTTTATATTATTATTTGGTGAAGATCCACCTTTACACTACTGGACTCTATTATAGTACTTTAAAGGGATACTTCAGGATTTAGCATGTTAAAAATCTTTGATGCAAACGGTTCAAACCAAGCAATCAAACCATGTGTTGAAATGATCACTTTCGGAGAACGTGTTTTGTTGTACGATGAGTGTGTGTTTGTGTTTATTGTGTGTTTCTCTCTATCTCTCAGGCTGGTCTTCACAAGTTAGAGTTGAACCCTTACTGGAAAGATGGAGGAAGTGGTCTGCCCCCAGAGGCCACTTCCAGAACTGCGGTTAGAAAAGGTGAATGCCGAAACGACGGGCCTAATTTAGAAATATATGATTGGATTCGATCCTAAACACCATTTTGTTCTACATCAAAAGTGAGGAAATCACAATGTTTTTAAAGGCGTGAACTTTTTGCCGCTCGTAATTCAACATTCAAATAAATAATCAATTATAAATTTGACGATCTGAGATGGTCAGACTTCGAGAGATTATTTTTATCTCACAGTCGCTGGTGAAAAATCCATAAAAACGTACGTTACATTTTACAGGAAAATACTATTTCTGTTTTTCTACTTGAAAATGTCTGTTTATGTGTGAAATTTACTTGCAATTTCTGAGTAAAAAAAAAATTGTTTTTCAATCATACACCAAATGTGTTCAGTGTAGAGCAGTTCAGCAATGACCTTTGACATTTTAACGTATTTCGATTAACAGAAATGCTTATTGTTAAAGGGTAGCATTTAACATTTTCCATTTCTAAGTGGTCAGTTTTCGTCCAAAATAAGCTGCAATTTGGACCAAACTTCATAAAAAACTTTGTGAAACTATTAAAGGAGTTGTTCACTTTTAAAAAAACACTTTTGCTGATGATTTACTCACCCCCATGTCATCCAAGATGTCCACGTCTTTCTTTCTTCAGTCGAAAAGAAATTAAGGTTTTTGAGGAAAACATTCCAGGATTTTCTCCATATAATGGACTTCAATGGGGACCAAACGGTTCAAGGTCCAAATGAGAGTTTCAGTGCAGCTTCAAAGGGCTTTAAACGACACCAGACGATGAATAAGGGTCTTATCTAGCCAAACGATCGCTCATTAAATAAATAAATAAATAAAAAAGTTTAAGTTTTATAAGCACAAATGCTCGCCTTGCTCTGTTCTGTGATGCGCGATCGTGACTTTCCTGTTCAAACTCGTTCATCAAAATGAACAAATCTTTTTTCGAGTCATTTGGTTTATTCAACGAACGAAAAGATTTGTTCATTTTGCGTTTGAACAGGAGAGTCATGAACGCTCATCACAGAACAGAGCAAGGCGACCATTTGTGCTTATAAACTTAAACTTTTGTATTTATTATTCAACGAGACCCTTATCCATCATCTGGTGTTGTTTTTAAGCCCTTTGAAGCTGCACTGAAACTCTCATTTGGATCTTGAACCGTTTGGACCCCATTGAAGTCCATTATATGGAGAAAATCCTGGAATGTTTTCATCAAAAACCTTCATTTCTTTTCGACTGAAGAAAGAAAGACGTGGGGTGAGTAAATTATCAGCAAAAGTTTTTTTTTAAAGTGAACTACTCCTTTAAGCTTTGTTGGCTGCGACTCGGTTTAAAGCCAACATGCTGCTCTCGTCCTCTTGAATTTTTCATGATTGATTTTCTTTTTGTCGTTTCAATGCGCCGTTTCATTCTGAAATATGTCACGTTATTAGAATGGGGCGTTTCATGTTGACAGTGCAGTCGCTCTTATCTGTGCTCGGTACCTGCTGAGCGGGAAGTGTTTATTTCACAGATGTTTTACACAGATTTCTCTCTCTCTCCCTCAGCTGGAGTGGTGAATGATGGAGGGGTGAGCTGGCTCAGAAAGTCCTATCAGAGGATGAAAGAGCAGGCTGACAGAGAACAGCGCAGTGTGGAGAGTGTGGTGGCGGAGAGATACGGGGTGAGCAAACACACACACACACACACAGTGGTAAACAAACACACATCTCTCTTTAATTCAACACACTGTTTCTTCCCCTGCGATTGAAGAAGCCATTCATTCATGAAACTGGTCATGCTGGATTTCATTGCTGTAGCAACCAATAAGGATGCAATATTGTCATGTTATTTAATTTTAATAGTTGGGTATTGTTTAATTATTTTGCGATTCCGATTCTGCTTATTGATTTTCCCCGTTGTGGTAAAAAAAAAAAAAAAAGAGAAGGAAAAGTCAAATAGTTTTTTTTGCAAAACATTCTGTTGTAGCTGAATAAAAATAAGACAAATAAATAATAAAAAAGACTATAAACTAGACTAACTAATATTATTTTCAAGTCAGTAATACTATAAGAACAAATAAGCAAATTAGCAATAGCACAAATAGATGCAAAGTTCAGAAATTGAAAATTCACGTAAAATAACTTGGTTTTCTTTTTAGAAATAAAATATAGATGACTCCTTATTAAAGTTACAAAAGTTATTCAGTCAAGATCAGTGAGGGATTCTCTGTTGCTTTTGTTCTTTGATTGACAATAATGACACAGACGCCTGTAGGTTTATTAGGCTGTATATTAATTAGGGCTGTGCGAAGATTAATTGCGATTAATCGCATCCAAAATAAAAGTTTGTTTACATAATATATGTGTGTGTGCTGTCTACAATTATTTTGTATACAGAAATACATATGCATGCATGTTTATTTGCACGTAAATACTGTATATATATAAACACATAATCTATGTTTTATATATTAATTACTCATTTAATTAAATGTATACATGCATGTGTGTGTATTTATATATATTAGGGCTGTGCAAAAATTAATTGCAATTAATCGCATCCAAAATAAAAGTTTGTGTTTACATAATATATGTGTGTGTAATTATTTTGTATTTTTAAAAACACACATATGCATGTATATATTTAAGAAAAATGTGTTATTAATATATCAAATATTTATATTTATGTATAATATATTAATTTTGTATAAATATATGTAAAGTATATACATGCAAATATTTCTTAAATGTTTACATGCATGTGTGTGTATTTATATATACAAAATAATTATACACACTACACACATATATATTATGTAAACGCAAACTTTTATTTTGGATGCGATTAATCTTTTCCCAGCCCTAATATAAATATACATATTTTATATATTAATAACACATTTTCTTAAATATACACATGCATGTGTGTGTATTTATATATATTAGGGCTGTGCAAAAATTAGTTGTGATTAATCGCATCCAAAATAAAAGTTTGTGTTTACATAATATATGTGTGTGTAATTATTTTGTATATTTAAAAACACACATATGCTTGTATATATTTAAGAAAAATTTGTTATTAATATATCAAATATTTATATTTATGTATAATATTAATTTTGTATAAATATATATAAAGTATATACATGCAAATATATCTTAAATGTTTACATGCATGTGTGTGTATTTATATATACAAAATAATTATACATGCTACACACACATATATTAAGTAAACACAAACTTTTATTTTGGATGCGATTAATCTTTTCCCAGCCCTAATATAAATATACATATTTTATATATTAATAACACATTTTCTTAAATATATACATGCATGTATGTGTATTTATATATACAAAATAATTACACACAGCACACACAAATATATTATGTAAACACAAACTTTTATTTTGGATTTGATTAATTGCAATTTAATCTTTGCACAGCCCTAATATTAATATATGTTCATAATATAACATAGTCTATCTATCTATCATCTGTATAAATGTATATACACACATACATATACACATTCAGATATACACACACACCCACACATATTTACACACATATATATACGTGTGTATTATTCCAATATTAGATAAATGCAATAAGTAAAAAAGATGGTTCTTTTTCTTCAGGATTCATGGGTAGTATAGCTAACAAAAAATGTTTTTTTTTAAATTAAGTTGAAATCATGTTGACATATGGAGCTCACGGTTATTTTCTCTTCTGAAACCCATAAAGCTATTTTGAATGTTTTCAGTGCACCGTTTCCCACCGGGGGGTGACGTACTAAACTCGAGCGAATCTGCTCCGCTCTCGGTGCAAACTGGCCTTAATGATGTTATGATGGTTCTCTCTTCCCTCTGTAGTCCATGGAGGAGTTCCAGAAGAAACTGCGAGAGGCGGAGGAGGTCGCGTTTGGAGAGAGGGGTGAGAGGAGAGGAGACCGAAACGAGGAACGAGAGAGATGGAGGAGAGATGAGAAAGACGAATGGAGAGAGAGATGCAGGAGAGATGACAGAGATGAAGGGAGAGAGAGATGGAAGAGAGATGAAGGGAGAGAGAGATGGAAGAAAGATGAAGGGAGAGAGAGATGGAAGAGAGAAGAAAGCGAAGAAAGGAGGGAGAGATGGAGGAGAGAAGAAGGGAGAGAGAATGAAGAACGGAGGAGAGGACGCCGAGACAAATCTCCAAATGCTAAGAGAGAGAGAGAACGAGACTTTGAGAGAATGTCTCTCGACCACGAGGAACGCGATCAGAGATCCGGGCCGGATCCAGACGAGGATCCGGAGTCTCAGAGACGCATCACTTCCTCTCTGTACAGCCTCAGTGACAAGTTCCTCAAACCCTCCGATGCCGATGAGGATATGAGCGCAGGGCCAGCGGCGAGGAGGGGGGTGCAGAAGGGGACATCCAATCAGAGGACAGGATTCAGAAAACCTGATGATGATGATGATGATGATGGGCTTGTAGCGGCCTGGAGGAAGAGCAGTGATTCAAAGACAACGCCAACCCCACAGAAACGCACAGAGAAGAGCACCGCCCTTCTGGAGGAGAGCAAAGCAACAGTGAGCAGGTCAGAACGAAATATAGGAGACTGTTTTTGATGAAAACATTCCAGGATTTTCTCCATATAATGGACTTCAATGGGGTCCAAACGGTTCAAGATCCAAAAGACAGTTTTAGTGCGGCTTCAAAGGGCTTTAAACGACACCAGGCGATGAATAAGGGTCTTATCAAGCCAAACCATCGGTCATTTAAAAAATAAATACAAAAGTTTATGTTTTATGAGCACAAATGCTCGCCTTGCTCTGTTCTGTGATGCACGTTCGTGACTCTCCTGTTCGAACTCGTTCATCAATCGTCATTTGGTTTATTCAACGAACGAAATGACTCGAAAAAAGATTCGTTAACTCAATCTAACTTACAGTGGCGCCACCATTTGTAAATTGTGTCACTCACTTCCAGTTGATTTTAGGCTTCTTCTACATTAAAGGAGTAGTTCACTTTTAAAAACACTTTTGCTGATAATTTACTCACCCCCATGTCTTTCTTTAATTGGTCGAACGTGATTTGTAAGCAAATCTGTATGAATCAACACGATTATTCGAAATTGGTATCTAGTAATGCATTCATGGGACATTGATTTGTTCTATAAAGGTTCTTGACAGTTTTACTCATGCTTTTGTGAATGCTTGTGTTATGCTAAAACTGATTGTTTGCTAATCTTCCAGTTCAGAGAGTGAGGAAGAGGAGGAGGAAGAGCTGATCCTAACGGATGAAGAGATGAATAAACTGGGAGCCAAACTGGTCAAGGCAGAACTCATGGGAAACACGGTGAGCTCATCAAAACTCTGAGTGATGTACCTAGACAGAAAATGCTGTCTAAATAGGAAACAGACTGTTGTACACGCCTGCGCACACACATTTAAACACGCATACCTATAGACTAAACACGTAATACGCATGTGCACGCCGTCTCTGTTTCCACAGGTTTGCATTTTTGAAATTTGTACACAGAATCACAGATTTTTCAAAAATAGGCACTGTTTTGACAGGCACTGTTGTTATTCAGATAAGTGTTAAGGGTTTTGTGTTTGAACGGTGTCGTGTTAGCGGCCCCTAAGTTAATAACTAATGATCTTTGCAATGAAAGTGGATCGATCAAAACTAACTTGAGCTGGACATTAACTTTATTCTAGATCTGCTGGTTTCTTCACAAAACCAACTCGCATGCGCCAATTCTTTGAAAAAGCTGAATAAATAAGCTTTCCAATTTATGTATGGTTTGTTAGGATAGGACAATATTGGTCGAGATATAACTATTTGAACATCCGGAATCTGAGGGTGCAAAACAATCGAAACATTGAGAAAATCTCCTTTAACCCTAATGTGTTGTTGACGATGTTTGCAGGCACTATGGGGTATTTTTGAGTCTTAATTTGGCCATAACTTTTTCCGTGTTTCAGCAAATGGAATGATTTTTGGTGACAAATCTTATTTTGACACATATTTTGGGAAAATGCTTTGAATATTTTCTCAGTACACTCTGGGAAAGTTCACTACCCTTTCATTATATTCAGCCACTACTTTAAACTGTTGTAAAAATGCAGCAGATTAATTAAAAAAGCTTTTTTTGCACAGGCCTATCTAAAGGGTTAATGTTGCCACCTGGTTATCAACGGTGAAAAATTACAATTTTGACCTCTTCCCAACATGGAAAACCACCAAAAATCAAAAATGCATGATTATATGGTGTCATGGCTTTGCAATCGAAAAAATGTGGTTATAATGGAAGTAACAAAACAGCCACAAACAGTAAATGAGGGAGAAAAAGTTCAAATCTGATGCTGCACAAAAACTAACAATGCATCAAAACCAATGTTGTGTCTAATCTTTGACATGTCCAAAAAAAAAAAAAAAACTCAGTCTTATTTTGTGTGTGTGTTTTTTCCCCCAAATCAGTGACGACATTTATGAATTTGAGTTAAAATCCAGATTTTTTTTTAAACATTCAGTAGTTTTGATCAGAACTGAGGTTGATTAATGGATTTATGCAAAAAATAGCCACGAACATACCGAAAGGATAGTGAATTTGAACAATGCAGAAGGGATAAAGTTGTGTGTTTATGTTCGCGATGTTGATGCATTCACTCACACAAATAAGGTTTACAGAAATGTACAAAATATCTTAATAACCTAATGATTTTTGGCATAAAAGAAAAAGTTATAATTTCGACCCATACAATGTGTTTTTTGACCACAAATATACCCGTGCTACATAGGGTTGTGCCGATAGACGATAGTATCGTGTATCGACGATAGTCTGACATATCGCCGATGGCAGATGCCTTTGACGATATCAATACGATAATTGGCTCGTTTTACCATCATGTATTAAATTATTATTATTAGGCCTATTATTATTATTATAAAGCTAGTATTGTTATTAAATGAATATTAGGAACTACAATCAATTTGCCTTGCCTAAATTTACAACGACATCATCTCATAACAATTGCAACAACACACGCACTAATGAGGACTCCTCTAAGAGAATGTTTTTAAAACAGATTAAAAAACATCCTACATCAAAATTTAATTGCAAGGTGATCCATTCACAAATTATCAAGTGTGCTCGTTTTAACAGACGCAAAATTCAATTTCCTACAGATCCAAGATAAAAACGGCATCGTTGTTCGTCAGTATTTTGTTTCCGTAACACATTAACAAAACGTTTAATGACACTAACACTAAAAACAATACAATTACTAAATAGTATTAATAATAATATTACTAAAATAGTATTATAGTTACCGTTATCATCGTCGTCTCTGAGGGAACGCGGCGTTAATGCAGATGCCGAAAGCAGTCCGTTTTTACTTTCACTTTCAGAGATTGAGCGCGTTTACATGCGACGACTTTCTTAACCTGATTATGTTGAATAAACTTGACAATGCATGTGGTCATGTAAACGTTTCCTTTATCTGAGTCAAGTCATAAGTATAAGTATAAACCGATCGACTCAGCTAGACGTTTGGCCCTTGCTCTTGTTTCTCCCGGCATTTAAAACACATTAACCCGCGTACTTCGTGCTTACTGAAGTGCGCATGTGAAGTGCGCAGAGAGCGCACTGGTAGGGGGGCACATATCGCAAACTCCGACCTTTTCTGACCCAAGAAATTATTAAAACGTGTTTTCATCTCGTGCAGAAATAGGCCCTAGTCAAAATGCTGCATGTAACGGCATGAGAATAGGCTAATGTGCCCGTAAATTTCCCGTTGACAAACAAAAGGATTAGGATCTTTTTTTTTTTTTACCTCACTATACCAGGAAATAACCTGATCCTATTAATAAACACTCCACCTTTGCTAGCAAAATAGAAAAAAGATTCTCGTATACAAAACGAAGTAGGCTAATAAAACAAGCAAATTAATGAGTAGGCTAAATAATCAAGTTAATAATCAAATGTTAGCCCCGCCCCCTCACGATACTATCGTGTATCGCCGATCTCACAGGCTGACGATAGGACGATATGAAAATATAGCATATCGCCCAACACTAGTGCTACATGTGATCCAGGGTCACATATTGTTTAAAGCGCTGTATAAACGAAGGTGTCTTGACTTGTTCTCGAATGCTAAAAGTGGACCGTCAGAAACCGATGCAGTGTTTTGCTGTTGAATATCCACAGGCCCTGGTGGACAAACTGAAAGCTCAGATGGACGCTGCCCGTCAAGCCAAAGAGAGCCGAGCTCAGAGAAAAGTCCAGACCACGCCGGTGTCTGCACCGCCCGACTCGGAGAAGGAAGTGGTGTTGTTCAGAACCGACCCGTCGGGACGAGCCTGGCCGGTCAACGCCCCGTCGCAAACACTGGAGCCTCGAGGAGGACGGAGGAAGCGGAAAGCGGTGAGACACACACACACACTCAGGTCGTTTCCATGTGATTTGGTTAGCTTTGGTTCTTTGTTTGGAGTTTATTTACTTTAATGCTTATTTTACAGTCTTGATTTTGTTTTTGGGCTCTACTAGGAGCTTGTTTTCGTCACAGAATAAAACATGTTAAAAGATAATTGCTACCATTTACTCTGAATTGCGAGATCTAAAGTCACAATTGTGTGTTATAAAGTCTGACTCTAAGGAAAAAATGACTGAATGGAAAGTTTATATCTCACAATTCTGACTTTATTTCTCCCAATTGTTTGTTAAATTCTAAGATAAAACTTAAATAGTGAGATAAAAAGTTTTTTATTCTGTAGCAGAAACAAGTTTTCATAAATTTCCCTGCTTGAATGTTGATTATTTTCCTCATATTCTCCATTGTTGCGGCTCCTCTCTTCCCAGTCTGTCAGTAACGCTCTGTTTACTTCCTGTCTCTATGAAGCCCCGCCTTCTGAAAAGCACACTGTGCTCTGATTGGTCGGTTGGATCAGTGTGTTGTGATTGGCCGAGTGAGTTTAACACAATACTAACTAACTCAACCGGGCCCCGCCCCTTTATTCTGCGCATTAATTATTATAATGAGGAATATTGTGACGTGTTCGTTCCCTGAAGAAACTCAAGACTATAATGGAGGCGTTTCAGAAGTTCAGAAACACTGATATACTATAGTGAAGAACTCAAACATCACACACTAAAGAAAGATGAACACGGAAAACAAGCATTAGCTTTAAATTAGCATTAGCTTGAAGCAAACTACAACTTCAATCACATTTTCTCCTCTGGTGTGATTTGTTTTTAGGTTGAGACGCATCAGGACGGCGAGCGTGTGCGCTACTTTGAGGATGATGATGGTGTGGATCTGCGAGAGATGGTCAGGCGGGAGAAGATGAGCTCTGCGGAGGACCAGAACGCTCTTTACTCACGCATGGCCGCCAAGGTGAGCGCCCGTCCTCTCACACACCAGACGCGGATGAATACGGGAGCGTGCTTCCGCCACAGAATAGACAATATTTTATCTCATAAATACAAGTTCATATCACACAGTTCTCACTTTATAACATGCAATTGGGAGATATAAAGTCAGAATTGCATGATATAAAGTCTTAATTGTGAGTTAAGTCAGAATTGTGAGATTTAAACAGTTTGAGGTTTAATTTAAAAAATGGTATAAAAAAACAGAACTGACTTTTTATCATGCAAATATGAGATAAAAAGTCAAAATTACCTTTTTTATTTTTATTCTGTGGCGGAAACCAGCTTCCATAGGTAAATGAAAGTCTGTAAACGGACGTTCGTGAAAACATTTGCAGTGAAAAAGCAACTGGAGATCGTTTATATGTGAAGAGTTCAGATGCAAAAGCCTCTAAATGCCATTTGAAATTTTCTTCTTTAATGATGATTTTTATCAAAGTTCAGTAATTTCACTTAAATGGCTATGATAATTACCTATTAATTGTTATTTAAGTGAAATTACTGAACTTTGAGAAAAATCATCATTAAAGAAGAAAATTTCAAATGGCATTTAGAGGCTTTTGCATCTGAAGTCTTCATGTGTTATGAGAATAGGGATGAGATGCAACACATTTGCAATTGAGCAGCAAATATAATGACTACACATTTGACTCATTTGAAAAATCTTAATAAATCTAAGATTAATGCATTTGAATTGCATAAAAAATTGACAATTGTAAGTCATACATTGATGAAACGGGTACTTTTTATATGTGCGTCAGTTTGATTTGAATGACATAATCACAATTGTTTAGAATCTGTTCATTTTAAATATATTAATATATATTTATGTATGTAATATACAGTTAAAAATGCATTGCATTAAATCAAATGCATCCAAATACATGTACATTTTATATGCAGTTCGATTAAATGATCTTAAATTTAGACCTAAACATTTTTCCTTTCCAGTGTTTTGGTAGTTTCTGGAAAGATTTCATAAATGAGTTTCTGAAGCGCAGACACACACAAACAGCCGTACATTTCCCTGCGCTCATCTATCGTCGAGAGCAGACGGTGGCAGTAAACGCCGCAGTATTCCTGTCATCAATCTCCCATCTCAGACTGTAACCCGGGCAGGGCTTCTCAAATCTGTCAGAGTGAACTCGGACGTCACCGTCGCCATGGAGACGAGAAATATGAAAGTGACAAACATTTGCACATTTTAGCGCCACTTCGCTCTCTCTGCCAAGTTGCCATAACATAGCATCTAAAAGTGTTATTAATATATTTATTTCCCCAGTTTGATCGGCAGAAGGCAAGATTGAGTGTTAGTTAGTGTAATCGCAGTGCAGAGCTGCTTAAAGGGTTAGTTCACCCAAAAATGAAAATCATGTCATTAATGACACTCCCTCATGTCGTCCCAAGCCCGTAAGACCTTCGAAACACAGTTTTAGATTTACTCCTCCATTGGAAATGTGTGTACGGTATACTGTCCTTGTCCAGAAAGGAAATAAAGACATCATCAGAGTAGTCCATGTGACATCAGTGGGTTAGTTACAATGTTTTGAAGCATCGAAAATACATTTTGGTCCAAAAATAACAAAAACTACGACTTTATTCAGCATTGTATCGTCTTCCGGTTCTGTTTTGGATCCGCGTTCAGTGACGCTGCTGACGTGCGTCTGGTGTGTCCGTGTATTCTGGTTCAAATAAATATGTCTGGGAGAAAAATGCAAGTGTTCCTCTGTGTGGAAATCATTAGACATGTTTGCGAAGATTGTTTTGTACAGCGTGCGTCTCCCTCAGCCTGTAACCGAAGCTCAGCCGCACCAGACACACGTCAGCACTGAACGCGGATCCACAAAAGAAACGGGAGACGATACAATGCTGAATAAAGTTTTGTTATTTTTGGACCAAAATGTATTTTCGACGCTTCAAAACATTGTAACTAACCCACTGATGTCTCATGGACTACTTTGATGATGTTTGTATTTCCTTTCTGGACAAGGACAGTATACCGTACACACATTTCCAATGGAGGACTAAATCTAAAATATCTTAAACTGTGTTTTGAAGGTCTTACGGGCTTGGGACGACGTCAGGGAGTGTCATTAATGACATCATTTTCATTTTTGGGTGAACTAACCCTTTAATGTCAGTCTCTATTCAAACATTTTGGCAGATCATTTTTAGAACGTCTACATCACACTGACGGAATGTTCGTTATTCAAAATCTAACTGACATCCCAGTGACATCATCATGGTGTTTGCACACTGTAATGTGCTTGGTCTCTTTTTTTTGCATCTGTTGCTGTGTGATCATCATTTTATGAAATATTATGCTCTCTTCGCGTGGTGAATTTTTTATTTAAACTAAATGAATGTACTATTTAGTTCAATAATTTTTTTTTTTAAATTTGATATTTTGTATTTTTTGAGGAAATGGTATGCTGCTAAATTTTATTTATGGTATCGTTATGATCCATTTGTTAGCTGTTAATCACTTTTTGAGCATAGATCTGAAAATTTAATTTTCAGATTATTGCTGATGTGAAAAGTTAAAGTTAAAAAAAAAGTGAAACAAAAAATTCAAAGAAGTTTATTATTGAAAAAGGAAAAAAATAATTTTGTTAACATTTTTATATGAAATATATTTTCCTCTGAAAGTGCGAGAAAATCAAACTATTTAAGCTCAAATCATGTCCGTGATTCTTTTTCTTGTTCACACAAGTGCCAAAACCAAGTTTCAAACCATTCCGATGAAGTAAAAGATAAAAAAAAGTTACATTTTTCTGAACAGAACTGCACCAGAAGGTTAAAAAATAAGATTAAAGTTACACATCTCCCATTGACTGACATTAACAGAATGTCCAAAATGTGAAATACAATCAACAGCAATTTATATTTGCATACTAAAAATGCAAAGTTTTCTCGCTTGTATTTATTTGCATTATGAAATGTACTTAGTGATTTTTTTAAATCATATAAAATCAGGATTTGACTCACAGTAATAGAATCTAGAACCAGAAGTTATTGTATTATTTGCTCTTTTGTATTATATCCAGCTTCACAGTGTGGTCTGCTATTATGTGTCGATTCACAGGACGCTCTCTGCAACCTACATTTACCTCAAACTTTGCTTCTGCTGCCTGGCAAGCTCTACTATTTTCTCCAGAAAATGCCAGTTTAGTGGTTTGTGTGTTTATCTCCTGTGTGCTGTACATGCAATCCAGACAATAACCGACAGAACTACACACAGACACACACACTAACGGTCTGTCTAGGTGTTTTATTCACGGTTTAGCTGGAGAAAAGCAGCCATGCAGAGAATAAATGTAGAATTTCATCGCAGACTGTCCAACACACTCGCTCTCACCTCGACTCCTCTCCATCTGTCAATCAAACATGCCGGTGTGAACACACACGCTCCCACACAGATCACCCGTTGCTACGGATACATTGCCTCCTTGTCTGCTTGTTGAACCACACCGTTAAGCCTCTCTCACTCTAGTGTGTGTTGGTGTCTGAAGAGAGTGTGACACACACACACACTGTTAGTGTAATCCCCGTGGCCTGGTCACATCTGCCACTGCTGTTCTCTGGATGTTACTCTAGATAATGACCCGCAGTTTCACCAGTATCTCCGCAGTCAGATCACATGACTCCTGACGACCAATCCAATCGCTGCTCCACAGTTGGGTTTCAAGACCGTTTGCCCAATCAGATCACATCAAAAATCGAGTTGGATTTTTTTGCTGATTAATAATTAGTAAAATTGGAATTTTTAAAAAATTCAAAAATTGAAAAAAATTTTTAAAAAAATTTATTTTATATATATATATTTTTTTTAAGTAAAATTGGATTAATAATTAGTAAAATTGGATTTCCACGTTTGCTGTGCAATTTAGCCATTTTTTTTATTTATTATATATCAATATGGCTATAAAATAATAATATTGAATTATAATCTTTCTTATTTTAATTAAAAATACATATTTTGAGTTTGAGAATCTTCCTTTGACTAACATTAGTAGATTGAAGGACCAACTGTGATGGAATTATTGTGATGATGCATACTTGTCTAATAATATTAATTATTATTACTAAATGACTACAAAAAAACAAAATAAGAAATATTACTATTGTGATTTCACTGTAAGAATTAAATTTTTAGGAAAAAATTACATAATAATTATTTTATTGTTCATTACAACTGTAAAATTACAATAGTAATATTTATGGCGGTTCATTTCTCCTGAAAAGTGCATGGCTCCTTCCTAATCTGCATATTATCATAGATAATAATTAGAGTGCCATGAATCATAGTATATTGATATGGATTTACATAGTAAAAAAAAAAGTTGGTTAAGACTCATTTAAGGTTGTTTTCAAGTAACTTTTATATTGTTCTTGTCTTATTGTTTCTTTTTGTTTTATTTCACTGTAGCGTTTTGGGTTTAAGAAAAGCACATTATAAATAAAATTCGCTATTATTATTATTTTTATTGTAGATGGTAAATAAAGGTTGCAAGATAATGTACTAATTCCAAAGTATTTTGGACTGATATTGCTGTAGTTTGAGGATTTGTGACCCAATAAAAGATCATTTACATTTACAAGTACGTACTTGTCTTACTATTACAGACAAGTATAGCAGGGATTTATAGATCTCGTAAAACATTTCTCATTCCTCTGTCCTGAAGCAGTTTTCAGCCTTTAAAAGATTAAACTCAGACATGCAGGACAGAGTGAACCTTTCATGATTAAAGTGTGTAATAAAGTCAAGTGAACCTTTAAAGGGGTCATTGGATGCAAAATTCACGTTTATATGATGTTTGCAGTGTGTGGATACAACCACCATACAATAAAATGTCCAGTCAACATTTTAATTTAATCGTCAAAAAGCCTAAACACTCAATCAAGCTGTTTGGATTTTCTGAGCAATATGATGTCATATTGCTCATGCTCTGCCCACGACCACTGACGGACTGTGCGTAGTAGCATATTTCAGTATCAGCATATTTGCATATTAGTATATTCACGTTTTAGCATATTTCCCGTATAGCATATTTCCCATATTAGCATATTCCCGTATTAGAATATTTCCTTTATAGCATATTTCCCGTATTAGCATATTTTCCGTATTAGCATATTTCCCCTATGGCATATTTCCTGTATTAGCATATTTCCCGGATAGCATATTTCCCATATTAGCATATTTCCTGTATAGCATTTTCCTGTGTTGCATATTTCCGTAGTAGCATATTTCCCGTATAGCATATTTTCCATAGTAGCATATTTTTCGTATAGCATATTTCCCGTATTAGCAGTATAGCATATTCCAGTATTAACATATTTCTTTTATAGCATATTCCCGTATTAGCATATTTCCCATATAGCATATTTCCGTAGTAGCATATTTCCCGTGTAGCATATTTCCCGTAGTAGCATATTTCCGTAGTAGCATATTTCCCGTGTAGCATATTTTCCATATTAGCATATTTCCCGTATAGCATATTTCCCATATTAGCATATTTCCCGTGTAGCATATTTCCCGTATTAGCATATTTCCCGTGTAGCATATTTCCCGTATTAGCATATTTCCCGTATTAGCATATTTCCCGTGTAGCATATTTCCCGTATTAGCATATTTCCCGTAGTAGCATATTTTCCATATTAGCATATTTCCCGTATAGCATATTTCCCGTATAGCATATTTCCCATATTAGCATATTTCCCGTGTAGCATATTTCCCGTATTAGCATATTTCCCGTGTAGCATATTTCCCGTATTAGCATATTTCCCGTATTAGCATATTTCCCGTGTAGCATATTTCCCGTATTAGCATATTTCCCGTATTAGCATATTTCCCGTGTAGCATATTTCCCGTAGTAGCATATTTCCCGTATTAGCATATTTCCCGTATTAGCATATTTCCCGTAGTAGCATATTTCCCGTATTAGCATATTTCCCGTGTAGCATATTTCCCGTAGTAGCATATTTCCTGTATAGCATATTTCCCATATTAGCATATTCCCGTATTAGAATATTTCCTTTATAGCATATTTCCCGTATTAGCATATTTCCCGTGTAGCATATTTCCCGTAGTAGCATATTTCCCGTATTAGCATATTTCCCGTATAGCATATTTCCCGTGTAGCATATTTTCCATATTAGCATATTTCCCGTATAGCATATTTCCCGTATAGCATATTTCCCGTGTAGCATATTTCCCGTATTAGCATATTTCCCGTGTAGCATATTTCCCGTATTAGCATATTTCCCGTGTAGCATATTTCCCGTAGTAGCATATTTCCCGTATTAGCATATTTCCCGTGTAGCATATTTCCCGTAGTAGCATATTTCCCGTATTAGCATATTTCCCGTGTAGCATATTTCCCGTAGTAGCATATTTCCTGTATAGCATATTTCCCATATTAGCATATTCCCGTATTAGAATATTTCCTTTATAGCATATTTCCCGTATTAGCATATTTTCCGTATTAGCATATTTCCCCTATAGCATATTTCCTGTATTAGCATATTTCCCAGATAGCATATTTCCCGTATAGCATATTTCCCATATTAGCATATTTCCCGTGTAGCATATTTCCCATATTAGCATATTTCCCGTATAGCATATTTCCCATATTAGCATATTCCCGTATTAGCATATTTCCTATATAGCATATTTCCTGTATTAGCATATTTTCCGTATTAGCATATTTCCCCTATAGCATATTTCCTGTATTAGCATATTTCCCAGATAGCATATTTCCCATATTAGTATATTTCCTGTATTAGCACATTTTCTCCCTCAGTCATTTGTATGCTGTGCACCAAGGCATCACTTTACGTGTCTTGTGTCGAGAGAGAGAGAGAGAGAGAGAGAGAGAGAGCGTTCATTAGCAGTTACTCATTATCATTTAAAGAGACATGCACCCGAACAGGCCGCTGTGAACAGAGCTGTTTTTGAGCAGCGTGTTGTTTTACACAACCATTGTGCAATTTTAACCAAAGTATGTTACAAACTTTACTCAGATCCTAAAGAATCATCCCAACTTGGGCAAAATGGGACATGTTAATGCTAAAAGCGAACTTAGCTCTGTGAACGTGTTGTTAATGGACATGTTTCTCAGATGATGGGGAAGACCGACGGCGATAACTACACGCTGGACGACATGTTTGTGTCGAGTGCGGCGCAGAAGGAAGGAGCGGGTCGAGATGAAGAGAGGCAGAGGAATAAAGCGGTGCGGGAGACGCGGAGGTTAGCGGGACAGATGGACAAATGCAGACACTGCTTCGACAGTCCTGAACTTCCCAAACATCTCATCACAGCCGTTGGAAACAAGGTGTGTGTTAGTGTTTCACAGCAGCTTTACCACAAACACTTCTGCTGGAAGACTGGGGATACGTTTAGAGAATCAGGTTTGAATCATAAATGAGTTCAATATCTGTTGACACTGAGAAGGAATCTGACTGTCTAACATGCACATTATATGAATTATTGCTTGACAATAATATATTTCAAATATGTTAAGCAGTTATATTCATATCCATCTTTTGTGCAGAAGTAGGGATTTTCCTAGAATATATAAGACTTACGATTCATTGGCCTATATATATATATACATACACACACACACAGTACCAGTCAAAAGTTTAGATTTTTCATTTACTGTAGATTAAGCTGTTTTTAGATTTATAATTTAGTTTTAGATTTTTAAATGTTTTTGAAGGAACATTCTGTTTATCAAGGCTGTATTTATTTGAGCAAAGATGCAGCAAAATCAGTAATATATTGTGAAATATTATTAGACTTTTTGAAATAGCTGTTTTCTGATTTAATATAATTTATTTCTTGATGTCAAAGCTGAATTTTCAGCATCAATACTTCAGTCTCTAATGTCATGTGATCCTTCTGAAATTATATAAAATTCTGATTTTTGTGCTCTATTATTAATACTGGTTCTTATTATCATCAATGTTGAAAACCATTTTTGATTGTTTAATATTTATGAGGAAACTGTGATGCATTTTGTCAGGATTCTTTAATGAACAGAAAGTTCAAAAGAACAGGATTTATTTTAAATAGAATGTTTTGTAACATTATAAATGTCTTTACTGACACTTTAGATCTGTTTAATGCATCCTTGATTTAATACAAGTATTATTTTATATATATATGAAGAGTTCAGATGCAAAAGCCTCTAAATGCCATTTGAAATTTTCTTCTTTAATGATGATTTTTATCAAGTTGTATATTTAAGTTCAGTAATTTCACTTAAATGGCAATGATAATTACCTATTAATTGTTATTTAAGTGAAATTACTGAACTAAAATATACAAGTTTGATAAAAATCATCATATTTCAAATGGCATTTAGAGGCTTTTGCATCTGAACTCTTCATATATATATATACATATACATACACACACACAGTACCAGTCAAAAGTTTAGATTTTTCATTTACTGTAGATTAAGCTGTTTTTAGATTTATAATTTAGTTTTAGATTTTTAAATGTTTTTGAAGGAACATTCTGTTTATCAAGGCTGTATTTATTTGAGCAAAGATGCAGCAAAATCAGTAATATATTGTGAAATATTATTAGACTTTTTGAAATAGCTGTTTTCTGATTTAATATAATTTATTTCTTGATGTCAAAGCTGAATTTTCAGCATCAATACTTCAGTCTCTAATGTCATGTGATCCTTCTGAAATTATATAAAATTCTGATTTTTGTGCTCTATTATTAATACTGGTTCTTATTATCATCAATGTTGAAAACCATTTTTGATTGTTTAATATTTATGAGGAAACTGTGATGCATTTTGTCAGGATTCTTTAATGAACAGAAAGTTTAAAAGAACAGGATTTATTTTAAATAGAATGTTTTGTAACATTATAAATGTCTTTACTGACACTTTAGATCTGTTTAATGCATCCTTGATTTAATACAAGTATTATTTTATATATATATGAAGAGTTCAGATGCAAAAGCCTCTAAATGCCATTTGAAATTTTCTTCTTTAATGATGATTTTTATCAAACTTGTATATTTTATTTCATTAATTTCACTTAAATAACAATTAATAGGTAATTATCATTGCCATTTAAGTGAAATTACTGAACTTAAATATACAAGTTTGATAAAAATCATCATTAAAGAAGAAAATTTCAAATGGCATTTAGAGGCTTTTGCATCTGAACTCTTCATATATATATATATATATATATATATATATATATATATATATATATATATATATATATTACTTATCCCAAACCTTTGAATAGCAGTGTATTATGGTTTCCACCACGAAAAAAAATAATAATAATTAGCTGTTTTCAACACTGATAATGATCATAAATGTTTTTTGATCATCAAATAATCATCATATTAGAATGATTTCTGAAGAATCATGTGACACTGAAGACTATAGTAATGATGCTGAAAATACATCTTTACCATCATAGAAATATATAACAGATTAAAACAGAAATCAGTTATTTGGATGGTGTTCCACTTCATCATTACCGTACATAATAGTGAGTTTTAAACCTGTAAAATAAAAGTCATGTTTTTGCCAAACTCATAATTTTGTAGCTGATGCACAACGTTAACATGACGATTTTATATGTCGTTTATATGACGCCTTAAAATGCTGCCGATCTGCCTGGGTAATGGGACAGAGAATAAATCCTGCTGGTGTCTGCGCACACACACACTCACATACTCGCACAAACACACACACAATAATTTTCTTTAAATACCCTATTGCTCATGCTGTCAGAAAAGTATATCTTCAGCAAAAAAAAGACTAATCTCTGTGCCAGCCTGTCTGTTTCGTGTGTCGGGTGTGTAAGAGGATTTCCCAGATGCTCAGTTTGTCCATGTGTGTTTGAGATGACAGAAGACTCCGGGCTCCGGGAGGTTTTAGCAATCTGTCCTCATTAATGCACAAGCTTGAACGCTGTTCTGAGCTCTGACGTACGTGTGTGTGTGTGTGTGTGTGTGATTCTCTCGCAGGTGTACTTGTGTCTGCCGAACAGTGTGTCTCTGACCGAAGGTCATTGTTTGATCGTTCCCATCCAGCATCACACAGCGGCCACCGGCCTGGACGAGGACATATGGAGCGAAATACAGGTACACGCATCACACACACGAGCGTTTCTGGCGAGCTCTGCACTGGCAAACACCACTCGGGTAGTGTTCAGGACATTTAAAAATGCTGATTCCTTTATGTTTCAATATATAATGATGGATTTATAATACATAATGATTCAGACATGTTTTCCCTCTCTCCCGAACACACACATTTTAACACCAATATCACATATTTCAGGATCAGTAACTCTATACATCTTGACTGATTTCTTTATTTGAATCTGCAAATCAAATTTCTTGAAATGGTTCAAATATTCTCAGAGATAACACAGCTTTGACATTCATAAAGCATAACTTACGCCACACACACACACACTCTCACACACAGCAGATTTCTCTCTAATATCGCTTTCTTATAGATGTTCCGTCGTGCTTTGGTCCGCATGTTCGAGTCTCAGGAGTTGGACTGTGTGTTTTTGGAGACTCATATGAATCCGAAAAGACACTGGCACATGGTGTACGAG